>NC_054866.1:55021499-55378999 GCF_018320785.1 Cheilinus undulatus | reverse complement strand
CCAGATACCTGAGCTCTGACCTGTGAGCACACCTGGAGGAGACTGACCTTCTCTCTGGACACTGGCTCAGAAACATCCAGAACATCTGATGGTCCCCACACATCAGCTTTACATGATCCTCACAACTACATCAGCAGGCCTGATTACTGATTCACTTATCAATCAATTAGTCAGTCAGTCAGTCAGGTCCCCAGGTTGTTACTCAAACCCTGCTGAGCAGAAAGAGGGGACCCTAGGGACTCTGTGAGAAGGGGGTATCTGCAGTCTAATCTTAGGGGTCTGAGGAGATTATATATATACACACACACAGGCCTTGTCGGAAGCATTCGATTCGTTATAATACCGCACTCTGACCAGAAGGGGTCAGCGAACGCCCTACAGTTTGTGCTGCTCGGTCTCCGGCGCTGGGGGGCGCTGTCTCTCCTCGGTCCTCCCCGGGGGTCTGACGGCAGGATGGCGGAGGCTGGGGGACCGGAGACGACGGCTCGGTGCCCGGAGGAGTCATCGGACAGTGAGCCGGAGCAAGAGCCTGGCAGTCCGCAGAAACTCATCCGGAAGGTGTCGACGTCCGGTCAGATCCGCAGCAAGGTGAGAGGTCGCTGTTTAACCCGGGTTAGGGTCCGTTAAACACGGGTCAGAACCCGTTAAACCCGGGTCAGAGCGCTCATCCAGCGGGGAGGGCCACAGACCGGAGTCCATCCTGAAAGAGGCCAATTTAAGACTGTCTGTGTCGGTGAGTCTCTGAGGGATCGGTCAGGTATCAGGATGGTTTTTGTCCGGTCTGCCGGGACCTTATTGATAAAGGGTTAATGATCAATAAGGGGTTAATGATCGATGATCTATATCCGGTCTCAATAAAGGTTTAAATTATGATAGATGTGGTTTAATGAGGATCAGAGAGATCCAGACCCAGTCTGCTCTTTAAAACCCTAAATTCAGGATTTAGCCCTGATCAGACTTCTGATGGAGGATTTGACGGAGCCGATCCTCAGACCGGATCTACATGAACCTTGGCCTTCTTTTCTCCGGGTCTGGGTTCCGCAGGTCTGTTTATTTTTGGGGGGGTTTCTGAAGTTTGGGCTTCTGTCGATGGAGTCCGGGTCCAGAAGAAGAGGGCGAAGGGCCACAGCTGTTAGACCAGGACCCCAGTAAAACCCGGACTTTGACCAGGAGACCCGGTAAACCCGGACTTTAGAATTCTTCCGTTTTCAGCGGATCGATCATGCCTGAAGAGACTGATTAAAAATCCTGATTTAACGGCTCTGATCAGCTCTGATTCTCCGTTATGTTTAGCTCCGAGCTAACCGAAGAAAAGCGGACTCAGAACGGCCGTTAACCCGGGTCAACACCCGGTCTTAGCTCGGGATATGATGTTTCCTCCTCCCGGTTTATCCATAAACTCTCACCAGCTCCGGGACCGGTGTTTGTTTGGTCCTGATAGGTTATAGCCGGTTATCAGGTGTAGCTAACATGCTAACCGCTGCTAGCCGGGGGCTACCAGGCCTAGGGAGAAGCCCCCTTGATTCCTACCGCAGATTGCCAGGGAGGGGGACTTCTTTCCGGTCTGACGGTGGAACCTGACCGCGGCCAAAGTTTATGGGTTAAAGCGTTATCGGCATACCGCTATGTAACGGTCCACGGTGCTCGTGTCTGTGGGTGTCAGTGTAAGTATACTGTGTATGGTTTCATGTCATTGTAACCCGTTTTTCATTTAACCGATACAGCGAATCCGGTTTAGTGAATCCAGTGTAAATGAAGGAGCGTTACATTTAAAACTAGATAAGGCTTTAATGGTGCTGCCTTCAGGTGCTCCCCAAAGCTCCGAAATATCAGAGTTACTGCGCTGCTCCGTAGTTAAAAGGATATTTTAGTTGTTTATTTTTTTCAAATAGTTGTTGATGTCACTTGATGTCAGTAGTACTGGTCTACTATCTCAGCAGAACTGGATCCAACAGTCAAATTCTTGATTTAACTCTTCCATAGACATTTCTCTGATTCTCTGTAACTACACTTAAATCTAACAGCTAATTAATCTAATACTTGATTAATCTGACAGTTGATTAGTCTGAGATCTGATTAAGCTGACATCTGATTAATCTGACGTCTGATTAATTTGACAGTTGATTAATCTGACATCTGATTACTCTAACAGTTGATTAATCCAACAGCCGATTGATCTAACAGCTGATTGGACTATCAGCTGATTCATCTGACATCTGATTAATTTTACAGTTGATTAATCTGTCATCTAACTAATTCAACAGTTTGTTAATCTGACATCTGATTAATCTTACAGTTGATTTATCTGACATCTGATTAATCTGACATCGGATAAATCTGACATTTGATTAATTTTACAGTTGATTAATCTGACATCTGATGAATCTGCCAGTTGATTAATCTGAAATCGCATAAATCTGACAGTTGATTAATTTTACAGTTGATTAGTATGAGATCTGATTAATCTGACATCAAGCGGCAACCTCCAGTCCTGAAAACGAAGCCAATATGGAAGTGCAAAATAACTGCAATACTGTGAGTGTCCACTTGAGGCTGGCTGCAGGAACACTGGAAGTCCTGCCTGGACACCTGTTAAACTGCTTGTGTTGACACTATAAATAAACTGGTTTACAGCCTGGTTCAAAACACCAAATGTGTCTCATTAGCTAGTGTCTTATCGTACTTACACTATATGGGGGTGAATTTTTCTGTACCACAATCGTCTAGATTATTTTTAGGATAAATCTCACTTCACGCTGATTGGTGTGTCTCATTTGATTGACAGATAGCTCAACAGGCAGAGGCTACATTTCTGTCAACCAGAATGCTAGGTAGCAGGCTGGCAGGAAGTGACGCTTAATGGGCAGGCCGTTAGGTTGATCCAAAGTTTAGTTGAGACTGCGATTTCAATATGGAAGCCTCCGCGGATTGACTTCAAGAGCTGTTTGAGTCCGCCTATTGTAAGCAAACGGCTGACATCACACGAGGTTCGTCCAATTCTTTCTACAGTCTATGTCTGACATCTGATTAATCTTCTGTGGTTCATTGTATTTGTTATTATTGATTGTTTTCTGTGGAACAGCTTTGGATTGGGGGTATTGTAGTATTTGTCAAAGATAGTGAATAAACTCAGTAGAGGTTGAACTTTTAATAGCTTTGGTCTTCTAGTTGGCTGGTTAAATCATGTCTTGATGTTAGTGGGACTCATTCACACATAGCGATGGCATGTCTGGCAGTCCCTGAATGCAGCAGCAGCTGGCTTCATACTGACGTGGATGTTTAAGTCACAGGAAGTGAGTTTCTATTTAAAGCTGCTGTTTGCTTGGGAGTTTCTCAGTAGAATTAAACAAGAGAATCAGTCAGGACAGGAAGAACCACTGCTGCCATGGCAACAACAAAGAGGAAACAGTGCATTTAAAGACTATTACTCCCACGGCAACAAGGAAACGGTACAGACTGCCTGCTGCTCCTTTAGGTCAAAACAGAGAGGAAACGGTGCGTTCAAAGACAGCCTGCTCCCCTTCCTCATACATTTTATTTTTCTCTTGTCTGTTCTGACTAGGATCAAATTCAAGATTTAAACTCTACCACAGCCATCCTGACTGATCAGACTTAAAAGTTCCTGTAAAGGGAAATCCCAAATTTTGTTGGCATATGGTTGCTGTAAACATGTGAAAACACTGAGATCTACATGTGACTGAATTTTGGATTTACAACGTGAGGAAGTTGTTCACCTGGTCCAAAACACAGTGGCCTATCATACAACAAACCTAAAATAAGGAATTATTTCAGGGACTTTACCAGATAGAAACACCATCAGCACTTCTCTGGCTTGAAAACCTGTTCTTTTTGTTCCATCCTCTAACGTGAGCAGCTAATCATTTAGCAGGCATCTGGGGTATCTTCTAGTTTATCTTTACTAATAATTATATCAATGATACCATCCACTTGATTGATAAGTTGGTTGGTTGATTGGGCAGTTGGCTGGTGGGTTCATTGTTCGGTTGGTTGGTCAGTAGAGTGGTTGGTGGCCTAATTGGTTAATTGGTTGTTTAGTTAGTGGGTTGATTGACTGGTAGCATGGTTGGTTTGTTAATTCATTGGTCAGTTTAATGGTTGTTTACTTGTTTGGTTGGTTGGTTGGTTGGTTGGTTTGTTGATTGATCTATTGTTTGGTCCATTGGTCTATTGGAGGTAGTTGGTTGGTTGGTTGGTTGATTGGTTGGTTGGTTGGTTGAATGGTTTGTTAGTTGA
This sequence comes from Cheilinus undulatus, assembly GCF_018320785.1. Classification (NCBI taxonomy): domain Eukaryota; kingdom Metazoa; phylum Chordata; class Actinopteri; order Labriformes; family Labridae; genus Cheilinus; species Cheilinus undulatus. The sequence continues at coordinate 55,374,745 of NC_054866.1, read as the reverse complement.
TTGATTGGTTTGTTCATTGGTCGTTTGATTGGTGGGTTGATTTATGGTTGGTTGGTCGGTTGGTTGCTTGGATGGTTGGCTAGTTGATTGGTTGGTTAGTTGACTGGTTGGTTAGTTGATTTGTTGGTTAGTTGATTGGTTTGTTGGTCTGTCGGTTGGTTGGTTGATGGTTGGTTAGTTGATTGGTTGCTTGGTCGGTTGATTACTGATTTCATGGGTTGGCTGGTTGGTTGATTAGTTGGTTGGTTGGTCACTTAGTTGATTGGTTGGATTATTGATTGGTTGGTCAGTTTGTTGTTGGGTTGGTTGGTTGGTTGCTGATTTAATGGGTTGGCTGGTTGGTTGATTGGTGGGTTGATTGGTTGGTGGGTTGATTGGTCGGTGGGTTGGTTGGTCAGTTGGTTGATTGCTGATTTGATGGGTTGTCTGGTTGGTGATTAGTTGGTTGGTAGGTTGCCGGGTTAATGGGTTGATTGGTTGGTTGATTAGTAGGTTGGTCAGTTGATTAGTTGATTGGTTGGTGGGTTGGTTAGTTAATTAGTTGGTTGGTTGGTTGATATATAGGTTGACTGATTGGTTTAACTGCCCGGGTGTTAAATTGGTTGGTCGATTGTTTTGCGGGTTAGTTGATTGATTGGTAGGCTTTTTTTCTCTTTTTAGTGGCAGAGATCGGAGAGAAGAGTCAGGATCAGGGATTTCAGACTGGGGAATGACCTGTGGGTCAGATGTGGGCTAGGTCATCGTGTGTCCATGGGGTGTGGCCTATCCAAAGATAGTTAAAGCGAGTATTTGTCTGTATTTGATTTAATGAAGAGGAGCTGAATTAGGTTAATCAATACCCATTAATGAAAAAAAAAAAAAAGGTAGTCATGTGATCAGCTGGACAAGATGGCGGCATAGATCAAATCAGCTAAACCCAGTTTCGCCAATTTTCTAGAATTTTTCCGGTGTAGTACTTTTTATTTCGTCTTTTGGCAAGTTTGAAGTTGTTAATGAACAATGGCCAACACCACTGGTTTGAGAACGAGAGCACAGACTGATATGGAGGCATTAGCGGACACCGTCCTGGAGAAGCAACACAATTACCTTGATGCACGCTTTGACGAACTTCATAAAATGGGCAAGGACGCAGAGGAAAGATTGGGAGCCATCCAAACTGACTTGATAGCTCTTAATGAGAGTATTAACAACGCGAATGAGGAGATTACCAAGATTCGGGCGGAGGTGGGAACCAATACCAACCGGTTAGCCACTCATGAGGCTTCGTTGGAATCGATGCTACTTAAGCTAGCTGACATGGAGGATAGGAGCAGGAGATGTAACCTGCGCATCACCGGCCTGCCTGAGACGGTTGAGGGGTCTAATGCCGTGCAATACCTCACACGCATGCTCCCGAAATGGTTTCCCAATCTCGGGTATATCCAGGGCGAAATTATGCGTGCACATTGTATCCATGGCCCCAGTGATAAAAAACAGATGAATACCCGCACCATGATCATCAATGTTCTTCGCTAAACAACTCGGCAAGACATCCTACGTGCGGCGCGGAAAACCCCTATCACCATCGATGGACAAAGGATCCGTTTCTCACCTGACTATAGCAACCATACCGTGAAACGTCACCAGGCTTTCTCTCATGCCATGAACACAGCCCGCAGTAAAGGAGTGGAATTCTTCCTCCTCTACCCGGCCATTCTGAAGGTGAAAGCTGACGGACAGGTGAAGGCATTTCAGGACCCGTCAGAGGCGGAGAAATTCATCGCTTCCTTACCGACACCAAAGGCACCTGTTGCCGCCGAGAACGACAACTCAGAGATGGAGCCCGATGCTGCAACTGCAGACCCTGAATATTAACTCGACATGAGTTGGATAATGTTTAGTTCTGGATGATAAGATCCCCTCTCAATAGCTTTATACCTGTAGGTTATCTTTAATTTTTCAGAATTCTGTCGCCTTTTTCTGTTACTTTATGAACTTAATCCCCGCTGGAGCAGCTACCCTTTACTCATACCTTATACAGAGGAAAAAGGAGAAGACGGGGGAAAGCTAATACTTTTATTTTCAAGAAGACAATTTTTAACTTTTATCAGGCAACCTGGATGTGAATGCCTCCACATGTGCAGAATTTTGATTGACATCTCCGCTGGATTTGAACAGTTTCTTTTCCCCTTAAACTTTCTGAAAGTTCCCTTGCTGAGCTGCTCTTCGTAACGACCAGACTTCCGAAAAACTTACCTACAGTGTTTACTTTTTTAATTTTTGGCAACACCGACAGGATTACATTCTTGGGGATTCTTCCTTTACATCTGTGTGGACTGGACATTATCCGGTAAGAGGTGCAATGTTGAGCACGTTGTTTAATTAATTAAAAGTTGAACTATTACTACGCCTGCCAAATTTTGCCAATAATAATGATTCTGTTGACAACGGTTTATGTGAATTTAAAGAACTGGGTTGGAACGTAAACTTAAACTTGGTTTGTGTTTATTCTGATTTGATCTTGTGGCCCCAATCCTTACTAGGTCACGGATAAAGATGGGAATTTAGGGGTTAGTTATTGTTGAGATAGTTCTTTTGTTGAGTTTCTCTGTAATTTCTGTGGGTTTTATTTTTTATTTTTGCCACCTGAAACCTTCTTTAATATTTGTACTGAACTGGTAGTTGTCTTAATATGGGTAACAGATACTATGACACCAAGGCCAATGTCATATGCTTTGAGAGCTTTACATATAAATGGGTGAATTGTCTGTTCTCATGTGGAACTGTGATGGGCTGAACGCACCTCACAAACGGACTAGTGTCCTATCGCTACTGTGTAACTGAAAAATTGATAAAATTGATACAGGAGACGCATTTGTTGAGCAAAGACTGTGTACGATTATCTAATTAGTTTTACCATACTATTGCATCCTCTTCTGCTATCACAAAGACAAAAGGTGTGGCCATTGTTGTTAGGCACAGTTTATCAATTAAGGTGCTGGACATATGGGCGGATACAGGTGGTAGAATTACTGTAGCTAAAGTAGAGATGTTTAGACGGAAAATAGCTCTTATTTCTGCTTATGCTCCAAACATGTTTGATCAGGATTTCTACAATACTCTAACTCAAAAGATGTTAGAATTAAATGAATATGCATTCCTAGTGGGGGCTGATATGAATGCAGTGTGGCATTTCAGTGAAAGATCAAGTCTAACTGCCTCCAGAGAACAGGAAGCAGCCACCACTGCTTTGTGCTCCTGGGCTGAGAGTTTGAGTCTCAGATGTATGGCGGTCCGCCAACCCATCCATAAAGTACTATACTTTTTTCAGCCAGACATAGATCTTTCTCCAGGATAGACTTCCTATTTTCCTCACCTATGCTTTTCCAAAATATTAACTATGTAACATTACTTCCTATTGCCTTGTCTGACCATAAAGGGATATTTTGCTCTGCAGCTCTGGGCAGCCTATCAAAACGTGCCACAAGATGGCACTGTAATACTACTCTTTTAAATAATGAAGAGTATAAATCACAGTTTATATCTCAGTTAAAGGAATTCCTAAACTTTAATCAGGGCTCAGTCACTGACTCTAGGATTTTATGGGATGCAGTGAAGGGTTTCATTCGAAACAACGCCATTCTATTCTCATCAAATTTGAGGAAGGAGAGATCTGCCAGACTAGAGGCACTGGAAACAGAGTTTGCTAGGCTAGATACTATTTTACAAAATAATTATTCAGAACAGACTGCATCTGAACGTGATGTTATCAAAAAGGACATAAACAATATCTTGCGGCAACGTTCAGAGTTTCTAATACATAGAACAAGACAACGCTACTATTTCCATAGCTCTAGACCTAGTCATCTTTTGGCATTAAAAATTAGATCTAATGAGCAGTTTGCAGACATACCTTCCATCAGATCTCCCAATGGCAATATCACAACTGACCCTAGACAAACTAATTATATTTTTCGTACATTTTATTCCAACTTATATAAGTCAGAAATGCAGTTTGATAAAAACAGATGTGACAGGTTTCTTGAACAGCTAAATCTACCACAACTTGAGCCAATTAATTCTTCCCATCTAGATGCTCCTATTTCTTTGGAAGAACTAAAAGAAGCTGCACTCTCAATGCAGAAAAATAAGTCACCTGGTCTAGATGGGATACCCCCTGAACTTTATGTAACTTTCTGGGACATTCTGGGTCCATTACTTTGGGAAATGGTAATTACTTCAGTTGAAAGGGGCAGCTTCTCGAGAGATGTAAACATAGCTCTGATTTCATTACTCCTTAAGAAAGACAAAGACTCTTTGGACTGTGCCAATTATAGACCATTGAGTTTACTAAATGCAGATCTCAAGATGTTTGCAAAAGTTCTTGCCTGTCGTATTCAGCATCATGTGCCAACACTTGTAAGTTGTGATCAGACTGGATTCATTAAATCAAGGTTAGCTGCTGATAATGTTAGGCGCCTCCTGCATGTTATAGATACGGTAGTGGATAAGAGCACTCCTACAGCAGTCCTGTCCCTTGACGCAATGAAAGCCTTTGACAGACTTGAATGGCCATTTTTATAGTCTGTTATGGAGAAAATGGGTTTTGGTCATGGCTTCACTCATATGGTTAAAGTTTTATATTCCAACCCCTCAGCCATGGTGCTCACTGGTCAATTATCATCCTCACTTTTCCCCGTGACCAGATCCTCTCGGCAGGGTTGCCCTCTAAGTCCGTCACTTTTTGCATTGTCTCTTGAGCCTCTCGCTCAAATGATCAAACTCTCTGATAATATACATCCTATCTCTGTCCATAACACTGACCAACAGGTGGCGCTATACGCTGACGATATCTTGGTATTCCTGGAGAGCCCAGCCCAATCAATACCAGGCTTACTATCTGTATGTGAGGAATTCGGCCAGCTCTCCGGCTTCAAGATCAACCGGTCTAAATCAGCCCTTCTCCCATTAACTGATGCAGCTTCAAAGCTGCAGTATCCAGCTGATATCCCTACTGTTCAGCACTTTAAGTATCTTGGAATAGATATCTTCCCATCTCTGACTCGTATTGTGTCTCACAATTATTCAGAGGTTATGAATAAAATAAAATCAGATCTTGATAGATGGAATAACCTCCCCTGCTCTCTTCAAGCCCGCATTTCTGTAGTCAAAATGAATATCTTGCCAAGAATAAACTTTATCAGCACCATGATTCCACTCCCTCCATCTGTTAAATACTGGAATAAAATTCATTCCTGTATTACACAGTTTATTTGGAATGCTAAACGACCCCGCTTAAAACTATCCACCTTGCAGAAGGAGAGGGGGGATGGTGGGCTTTCACTGTCCAATTTCAAATTTTATTTCTGGTCCTTTGTTCTGCGACCACTCTCAGTGTGGTTTAACCCAAATATATCTGTCTCCTGGCGCAGCTTAGAGGAGAATATTGTACAACCATGGAGCCTTCCAGATGTTCTCTTTTCAAATATATCACACAAGCAATGTCAGCTTCGATTTGGCCCGATTATCTCTCATCTCATTCAAACCTGGCGTTTGGCTAAATTACACTGTAAAATCTCATGCAAATGGCATAAGCTCTCACCATTATTTAACAACCAACACTTGTTGATAGGGGGAAGGCCCATCTCATCCTCTAACTGGAATAACTGTAACATTAAGTATTTAGGTGAATTATATGATGATACAGGTCTGCGCTCTTTTCAAGACATTAGAGATGCGTTCAACCTTCCGGGTTCATCTTTTTTCTTTTACTTACAGATAAGATAAGCTCTCAGGGCGTATGGCGTCCCATGGCAGCAATCTTTACCAACTCACCCAATTTATAAACTATTTACCACACTAGGTAAATCCAGGGGTCTGGTCTGTATTTTGTATAAATTTTTTCTCAAGGCTTCCTATGAAAACCTACCTATGGATAGTGTATGGAGGCGTGACTGTCCAGATTTGAGTCAGGACTTTGACTGGAAGTGGATATGGGCAAATGTAAAAGAGGCCTCCCGTAACCCTAATCACCAACAGATTCATTTTAACTTTGTTCACAGAACATATTTGACACCTCGGAAACTATTTTGTATGAAGATGATAAATGATCCCTTGTGTACCCTTTGCACTCTAAAGTCCACTGGAACTTTCCTACACATGATGTGGGACTGTCCGCCAGTATCACACTTCTGGTCTAAAGTAGCTGCCTCCCTTTCTAATTTGCTTTCAGTATCTATCCTGGTGACTGTGCCTTATTAATTCTGAATGATCTGTCAAAACTCGGTGTCACTAAATCCCAAAAGCGGGTACTATTAGCTGGACTGACAGCCGCTAAAAGGATGATTGCCGTTCGGTGGAAACCACCCCACTCCCTCATTATCAAACAATGGGTCCTGACTGTTTTGGATGTTATCTATCTGGAGTTATCTACAGCTCGCATAAATGGAGCTGGAGAGACTAGTCTACATAGTTGGTGCTCTGCAGCCGACTCTCTAAAAGAGCTTTTGAAGTGAATTCTTTTTTATAACTAATCTGTTCTGAGCAATTTTATCTTTCTGTTAACCCACAAGGTCCATGGTATGAATGTGGAGACAAAGATACTTGTACATCTCTGTTAGAGAACTTGTGCTGGAAAGGTCGGAGCTGTGTATAACCTGGTATACAAACATAAATTGTCATACGTCTTCCTATATTGCTACTTATTAATCCTTGTACACATAAGGAACAGGTGGTTTTTTTTTGTTTTGTTTTGTTTTGTTTTTGTTTTTTTTTTTGTTTTGTTTTGTTTTTCCTGGGATGGGGGTATTTCTCATATGCTTATTTTCTGTATGTTTCTTATCGATATTATTTCTGTTGTATATTGTAAATTTGTTAAAATCTAATAAAAAATTTGATCACAAAAAAAATACCCATTAATCAGTTTGATAATGACAGCGTGCTAATACCAGGGTCTGGTTCTTCCAACAGACTGGTCATCTTTGGAGAGGAACAGGGGCTCCCTATCTCTGTTTTTAAAACTCTGTCTGGATGGACTGGATCCATTCAAACACTCTGACCTTTTTAGGAACAAATTTCACTTCACTGATTGGTCAATAGGACTCAGTCATTCATCTGAGTACTTGTATGGAGCCCGTCATGGTTTTTCTGTGAGAAGTTGTGTAACAATCAGCTGATGATGATGATGATGATGATGGCTGTAAGGGTTAGCCCTGAATGCTGCTGCTGTCCTCTTCATCATGAGACTGATCATTAGAGTCTGTGTTTGAGTCAGCTGATCCTTGGTCTTTTTGACTCCACACCTCTGTTAAAGGATAGGACTTCAGATCTTCTCAGGGACGGTGAGTCTAAAATAAAATGATCTAGGGCCAGGAACTGGGTATCTAAAGTCATCAAGATTTATGTGACATTAATCTAGGGATGCAAAAGTTTGGGTTAGAATTATTTGATATGCCTACATTTACAGAGTAATGTAAGCTGATGCCAATTTTTAATTGTAGATCAGACCTAAAACTTTCATGCCTACCTAACAGACTTTGAAGTGTAAGGAATGATGATAAATTAAGAGCAAAGCATATTAGTGTGGCAAAACTTTACAGCTGATGTTGACTGATATTTACAGCAGATATAGACTGACAGTTGTAGCTGATATAGACTGATATTTACAGCTGATATAGACCAATATTTACAGCTGATATAGACTGATATTTACAGCTGATATAGAGCAATATTTACAGCTGATATAGAGCAATATTTACAGCTGATAGTGACTGACAGTTGTAGCTGATATAGACTGATATTAACAGCTGATATAGACCAATAGCTGAAATAGACTGATATTTACAGCTAATATAGACTGATATTTACAGCTAATATAGACTGATATTTACAGCTAATATAGACTTATATTCAAAGCTGATATAGACTTATATTCAAAGCTGATAAAGACTGATATTTACAGCTTATATAGACTGATATTTACAGCTAATATAGACTTATATTCAAAGCTGATATAGACTTATATTCAAAGCTGATAAAGACTGATATTTACAGCTTATATAGACTGATATTTACAGCTAATATAGACTGATATTTACAGCTAATATAGACTGATATTTACAGCTAATATAGACTGATATTTACAGCTAATATAGATGATATTTACAGCTAATATAGACTTATATTCAAAGCTGATATAGACTTATATTCAAAGCTGATAAAGAGTGATATTTACAGCTTATATAGACTGATATTTACATCTGATATAGACTAATATTTACAGCTAATATAGACTGATATTTACAGCTAATATAGACTGATATTTACAGCTAATATAGACTGATATTTACAGCTAATATAGACTTATATTCAAAGCTGATAAAGACTGATATTTACAGCTTATATAGACTGATATTTACAGCTAATATAGACTTAAATTCAAAGCTGATATAGACTTATATTTACAGTTGATATAGAGCAATATTTACAGCTGATAGTGACTGACAGTTGTAGCTGATATAGACTGATATTAACAGCTGATATAGACCAATAGCTGAAATAGACTGATAGTTACAGCTAATATAGACTGATATTTACAGCTAATATAGACTTATATTCAAAGCTGATATAGACTTATATTCAAAGCTGATAAAGACTGATATTTACAGCTAATATAGACATATTCAAAGCTGATATAGACTGATATTTACAGCTGATATAGAGCAATATTTACAGCTAATATAGACTGATATTTACAGCTGATATAGACTTATATTCAAAGCTGATATAGACTGATATTTACAGCTGATATAGAGCAATATTTACAGCTGATAGTGACTGACAGTTGTAGCTGATATAGACTGATATTAACAGCTGATATAGACCATTAGCTGAAATAGACTGATATTTACAGCTAATATAGACTGATATTTACAGCTAATATAGACTTATATTCAAAGCTGATATAGACTTATATTCAAAGCTGATAAAGACTGATATTTACAGCTTATATAGACTGATATTTACAGCTAATATAGACTTATTTTCAAAGCTGATATAGACTTATATTCAAAGCTGATAAAGACTGATATTTACAGCTTATATAGACTGATATTTACAGCTAATATAGATTGATATTTACAGCTAATATAGACTGATATTTACAGCTAATATAGACTGATATTTACAGCTAATATAGACTTATAATCAAAGCTGATATAGACTTATATTCAAAGCTGATAAAGACTGATATTTACAGCTTATATAGACTGATATTTACATCTGATATAGACTGATATTTACAGCTAATATAGACTAATATTTACAGCTAATATAGACTGATATTTACAGCTAATATAGACTGATATTTACAGCTAATATAGACTTATATTCAAAGCTGATATAGACTTATATTCAAAGCTGATATAGACTTATATTCAAAGCTGATAAAGACTGATATTTACAGCCTTTATAGACTGATATTTACATCTGATATAGACTGATATTTACAGCTAATATAGACTGATATTTACAGCTAATATAGACTGATATTTACAGCTAATATAGACTTATATTCAAAGCTGATATAGACTTATATTCAAAGCTGATAAAGACTGATATTTACAGCTTATATACACTGATATTTACAACTGATATAGACTGATATTTACAGCTGATAAAGACTGATATTTACAGCTGATATAGACTGATATTTACATCTGATATAGACTGATATTTACAGCTGATACAGACTGATATTTACAGCTGATATAGACTGATATTTACAGCTGATATAGACTGATATTTACATCTGATATAAACTTATATTTCAAGCTGACATAGACTGATTTTCAAAGCTGATATAGACTGATATTTACAGCTGATATAGACTGATATTTACATCTGATATAGACGTATATTCAAAGCTGATATAGACTGATATTTACAGCTGATATAGACTGATATTTACATCTGATATAGACGTAGATTCAAAGCTGATATAGACTGATATTTACAGCTGATATAGACTGACATTTACAGCTTATATAGACTGATATTTACAGCTGATATAGACTGATATTTACAGCTGATATAGACTGATATTTACAGCTGATATAGACTGATATTTACAGCTGATATAGACTGATATTTACAGCTGATATAGACTTATATTCAAAGCTGATATAGACTGATATTTACAGCTGATATAGACTGATATTTACATCTGATATAGACTGATTTTCAAAGCTGATATAGACTGATATTTACAGCTGATATAGACTGATATTTACATCTGATATAGACGTATATTCAAAGCTGATATAGACTGATATTTACAGCTGATACAGACTGATATGTACAGCTGGTATAGACTGATATTTACAGCTGATATAGACTGATATTTACATCTGATGTAGACTGATATGTACAGCTGGTATAGACTGATATTTACAGCTGATGTAGACTGATATTTACAGCTAATATAGACTGATATTTACAGCTGATATAGACTGATATTTACAGCTGATGTAGACTGATATTTACATCTGATATAGACTTATATTCAAAGCTGATATAGACTTATATTCAAAGCTGATAAAGACTGATATTTACAGCTGATATAGACTGATATTTACAGCTGATATAGACTTATATTCAAAGCTGATATAGACTGATATTTACAGCTGATAAAGACTGATATTTACAGCTTATATAAACTGATTTACATCTGATATAGACTGATATTTACAGCTGATAAAGACTGATATTTACAGCTGATATAGACTGATATTTACATCTGATATAGACTTATATTCAAAGCTGATATAGACTGATATTTACAGCTGATATAGACTGATATTTACATCTGATATAGACGTATATTCAAAGCCGATATAGACTGATATTTACAGCTTATATAGACTGATATTTACAGCTGATATAGACTGATATTTACAGCTGATATAGACTGATATTTACAGCTGATATAGACTGATATTTACAGCTGATATAGACTGATATTTACAGCTGATATAGACTTATATTCAAAGCTGATATAGACTGATATTTACAGCTGATATAGACTGATATTTACATCTGATATAGATGTATATTCAAAGCTGATATAGACTGATATTTACAACTGATATAGACTGATATTTACATCTGATGTAGACTGATATTTACATCTGATATAGACTGATATTTACAGCTGATATAGACTGATATTTACATCTGATATAGACATATATTCAAAGCTGATATAGACTGATATTTACAGCTGATATAGACTGATATGTACAGCTGGTATAGACTGATATTTACAGCTGATATAGACTGATATTTACAGCTGATATAGACTGATATGTACAGCTGGTATAGACTGATATTTACAGCTGATGTAGACTGATATTTACAGCTGATATAGACTGATATTTACAGCTGATATAGACTGATATTTACAGCTGATGTAGACTGATATTTACAGCTGGTATAGACTGATATTTACAGCTGATATAGACCAATAGCTGAAATAGACTGATAGTTACAGCTAATATAGACTGATATTTACAGCTAATATAGACTTATATTCAAAGCTGATATAGACTTATATTCAAAGCTGATAAAGACTGATATTTACAGCTAATATAGACATATTCAAAGCTGATATAGACTGATATTTACAGCTGATATAGAGCAATATTTACAGCTAATATAGACTGATATTTACAGCTGATATAGACTTATATTCAAAGCTGATATAGACTGATATTTACAGCTGATATAGAGCAATATTTACAGCTGATAGTGACTGACAGTTGTAGCTGATATAGACTGATATTAACAGCTGATATAGACCATTAGCTGAAATAGACTGATATTTACAGCTAATATAGACTGATATTTACAGCTAATATAGACTTATATTCAAAGCTGATATAGACTTATATTCAAAGCTGATAAAGACTGATATTTACAGCTTATATAGACTGATATTTACAGCTAATATAGACTTATTTTCAAAGCTGATATAGACTTATATTCAAAGCTGATAAAGACTGATATTTACAGCTTATATAGACTGATATTTACAGCTAATATAGATTGATATTTACAGCTAATATAGACTGATATTTACAGCTAATATAGACTGATATTTACAGCTAATATAGACTTATATTCAAAGCTGATATAGACTTATATTCAAAGCTGATAAAGACTGATATTTACAGCTTATATAGACTGATATTTACATCTGATATAGACTGATATTTACAGCTAATATAGACTAATATTTACAGCTAATATAGACTGATATTTACAGCTAATATAGACTGATATTTACAGCTAATATAGACTTATATTCAAAGCTGATATAGACTTATATTCAAAGCTGATATAGACTTATATTCAAAGCTGATAAAGACTGATATTTACAGCCTTTATAGACTGATATTTACATCTGATATAGACTGATATTTACAGCTAATATAGACTGATATTTACAGCTAATATAGACTGATATTTACAGCTAATATAGACTTATATTCAAAGCTGATATAGACTTATATTCAAAGCTGATAAAGACTGATATTTACAGCTTATATACACTGATATTTACAACTGATATAGACTGATATTTACAGCTGATAAAGACTGATATTTACAGCTGATATAGACTGATATTTACATCTGATATAGACTGATATTTACAGCTGATACAGACTGATATTTACAGCTGATATAGACTGATATTTACAGCTGATATAGACTGATATTTACATCTGATATAAACTTATATTTCAAGCTGACATAGACTGATTTTCAAAGCTGATGTAGACTGATATTTACAGCTGATATAGACTGATATTTACAGCTGATATAGACTGATATTTACAGCTGATGTAGACTGATATTTACAGCTGGTATAGACTGATATTTACAGCTGATATAGACCAATAGCTGAAATAGACTGATAGTTACAGCTAATATAGACTGATATTTACAGCTAATATAGACTTATATTCAAAGCTGATATAGACTTATATTCAAAGCTGATAAAGACTGATATTTACAGCTAATATAGACATATTCAAAGCTGATATAGACTGATATTTACAGCTGATATAGAGCAATATTTACAGCTAATATAGACTGATATTTACAGCTGATATAGACTGATATTTACAGCTGATATAGACTGATATTTACAGCTGATGTAGACTGATATTTACAGCTGGTATAGACTGATATTTACAGCTGATATAGACCAATAGCTGAAATAGACTGATAGTTACAGCTAATATAGACTGATATTTACAGCCAATATAGACTTATATTCAAAGCTGATATAGACTTATATTCAAAGCTGATAAAGACTGATATTTACAGCTAATATAGACATATTCAAAGCTGATATAGACTGATATTTACAGCTGATATAGAGCAATATTTACAGCTAATATAGACTGATATTTACAGCTGATATAGACTTATATTCAAAGCTGATATAGACTGATATTTACAGCTGATATAGAGCAATATTTACAGCTGATAGTGACTGACAGTTGTAGCTGATATAGACTGATATTAACAGCTGATATAGACCATTAGCTGAAATAGACTGATATTTACAGCTAATATAGACTGATATTTACAGCTAATATAGACTTATATTCAAAGCTGATATAGACTTATATTCAAAGCTGATAAAGACTGATATTTACAGCTTATATAGACTGATATTTACAGCTAATATAGACTTATTTTCAAAGCTGATATAGACTTATATTCAAAGCTGATAAAGACTGATATTTACAGCTTATATAGACTGATATTTACAGCTAATATAGATTGATATTTACAGCTAATATAGACTGATATTTACAGCTAATATAGACTGATATTTACAGCTAATATAGACTTATATTCAAAGCTGATATAGACTTATATTCAAAGCTGATAAAGACTGATATTTACAGCTTATATAGACTGATATTTACATCTGATATAGACTGATATTTACAGCTAATATAGACTGATATTTACAGCTAATATAGACTGATATTTACAGCTAATATAGACTGATATTTACAGCTAATATAGACTTATATTCAAAGCTGATATAGACTTATATTCAAAGCTGATATAGACTTATATTCAAAGCTGATAAAGACTGATATTTACAGCCTTTATAGACTGATATTTACATCTGATATAGACTGATATTTACAGCTAATATAGACTGATATTTACAGCTAATATAGACTGATATTTACAGCTAATATAGACTTATATTCAAAGCTGATATAGACTTATATTCAAAGCTGATAAAGACTGATATTTACAGCTTATATACACTGATATTTACAACTGATATAGACTGATATTTACAGCTGATAAAGACTGATATTTACAGCTGATATAGACTGATATTTACATCTGATATAGACTGATATTTACAGCTGATACAGACTGATATTTACAGCTGATATAGACTGATATTTACAGCTGATATAGACTGATATTTACATCTGATATAAACTTATATTTCAAGCTGACATAGACTGATTTTCAAAGCTGATATAGACTGATATTTACAGCTGATATAGACTGATATTTACATCTGATATAGACGTATATTCAAAGCTGATATAGACTGATATTTACAGCTGATATAGACTGATATTTACATCTGATATATACTGATTTTCAAAGCTGATATAGACTGATATTTACAGCTGATATAGACTGACATTTACAGCTTATATAGACTGATATTTACAGCTGATATAGACTGATATTTACAGCTGATATAGACTGATATTTACAGCTGATATAGACAGATATTTACAGCTGATATAGACTGATATTTACAGCTGATATAGACTTATATTCAAAGCTGATATAGACTGATATTTACAGCTGATATAGACTGATATTTACATCTGATATAGACTGATTTTCAAAGCTGATATAGACTGATATTTACAGCTGATATAGACTGATATTTACATCTGATATAGACGTATATTCAAAGCTGATATAGACTGATATTTACAGCTGATACAGACTGATATGTACAGCTGGTATAGACTGATATTTACAGCTGATATAGACTGATATTTACATCTGATGTAGACTGATATGTACAGCTGGTATAGACTGATATTTACAGCTGATGTAGACTGATATTTACAGCTAATATAGACTGATATTTACAGCTGATATAGACTGATATTTACAGCTGATGTAGACTGATATTTACATCTGATATAGACTTATATTCAAAGCTGATATAGACTTACATTCAAAGCTGATAAAGACTGATATTTACAGCTGATATAGACTGATATTTACAGCTGATATAGACTTATATTCAAAGCTGATATAGACTGATATTTACAGCTGATAAAGACTGATATTTACAGCTTATATAAACTGATTTACATCTGATATAGACTGATATTTACAGCTGATAAAGACTGATATTTACAGCTGATATAGACTGATATTTACATCTGATATAGACTTATATTCAAAGCTGATATAGACTGATATTTACAGCTGATATAGACTGATATTTACATCTGATATAGACGTATATTCAAAGCCGATATAGACTGATATTTACAGCTTATATAGACTGATATTTACAGCTGATATAGACTGATATTTACATCTGATATAGACTGATATTTACAGCTGATATAGACTGATATTTACAGCTGATATAGACTGATATTTACAGCTGATATAGACTTATATTCAAAGCTGATATAGACTGATATTTACAGCTGATATAGACTGATATTTACATCTGATATAGATGTATATTCAAAGCTGATATAGACTGATATTTACAACTGATATAGACTGATATTTACATCTGATGTAGACTGATATTTACATCTGATATAGACTGATATTTACAGCTGATATAGACTGATATTTACATCTGATATAGACATATATTCAAAGCTGATGTAGACTGATATTTACAGCTGATATAGACTGATATGTACAGCTGGTATAGACTGATATTTACAGCTGATATAGACTGATATTTACAGCTGATATAGACTGATATGTACAGCTGGTATAGACTGATATTTACAGCTGATGTAGACTGATATTTACAGCTGATATAGACTGATATTTACAGCTGATATAGACTGATATTTACAGCTGATGTAGACTGATATTTACAGCTGGTATAGACTGATATTTACAGCTGATATAGACTGATATTTACAGCTGATATAGACTGATATGTACAGCTGGTATAGACTGATATTTACAGCTGATGTAGACTGATATTTACAGCTAATATAGACTGATATTTACAGCTGATATAGACTGATATTTACAGCTGATGTAGACTGATATTTACATCTGTTATAGACTTATATTCAAAGCTGATATAGACTTATATTCAAAGCTGATAAAGACTGATAGTTACAGCTGATATAGACTGATATTTACAGCTGATATAGACTTATATTCAAAGCTGATATAGACTGATATTTACAGCTGATAAAGACTGATATTTACAGCTTATATAGACTGATTTACATCTGATATAGACTGATATTTACAGCTGATAAAGACTGATATTTACAGCTGATATAGACTTATATTCAAAGCTGATATAGACTGATATTTACAGCTGATATAGACTGATATTTACATCTGATATAGACGTATATTCAAAGCCGATATAGACTGATATTTACAGCTGATATAGACTGATATTTACAGCTTATATAGACTGATATTTACAGCTGATATAGACTGATATTTACAGCTGATATAGACTGATATTTACAGCTGATATAGACTGATATTTACAGCTGATATAGACTGATATTTACATCTGATATAGATGTATATTCAAAGCTGATATAGACTGATATTTACAACTGATATAGACTGATATTTACAGCTGATATAGACTTATATTCAAAGCTGATATAGACTGATATTTACAGCTGATATAGACTGATATTTACATCTGATATAGATGTATATTCAAAGCTGATATAGACTGATATTTACAACTGATATAGACTGATATTTACATCTGATGTAGACTGATATTTACATCTGATATAGACTGATATTTACAGCTGATATAGACTGATAATTAGGGTCAGTGTTCGGTGCCACATATGGATAATAGTACAGCTGGGAGTTTCTGACTGATTATTTTCTGGTTATAGGTTAGTAATAGCAATGTCAAAGTTGTAGTTTCACATTATTTAATTTAATGTCATATAGAGATGGATTTGTTTCCTGGTCTCTGGAAAGTTCCTGCATCATAAATACCACAGCATGAGCACTTCCTCCACCCCCACAGACAGGAGGTTAACCTGCTCTGTTAACACTGTGCTCGTTCTGTTCCATTAGATTATTAATTCAGTAAGGCTATAGCAGAGTTGCTCTCTATGCTCTTGAAATTACACTGGTTGAGGCGGACAATATGGACATTGATCCCTGTTAGAGAATCAGGCTCCAGAGTAAGGATATTTTAAAGGGTTTATTTGCTTCTTCCACGTTGTTACAGTACAGTCTTGAATTAGAAGGTTCAAGAGGACATGTGTGCTTTAGTTATTGTGGATGGGTATGGGTGTATGTGTGGTCTGGAATAAATGGAAATGAAATAACATAAGCTGGAAGCAGTAGTTAAGTATTGTTATCTCTATGTGGCTAACGCAACTAAGGAGACCTAAATGTCCAACTGGTCATACAAATTATAATAATTTCAATATAGCCCATACAACAAAGCTGCTGCTAATCATCATAGAACATCAAATAGGGCACAGAAACATACAAGGAAATTACATTATGCATACTGAAACATCACCTGAACAGAGAAATGCATAGTCATGGCTGTACATGGGCTAACTAGCAAACATAGCATACAGCTAGCATAGCATGCAGCTCAAAAGTCCTAAAACAGGACAAACCTAACAAAGAAGGACTTTTCTGAACATAAAATGTCTATAAGAGACATATGGTAGACAAACTGTACTTACATATGCTCAGTTACGCACAAAACACAAAGTCCACATGGTAGAGCTCCTGTTGCCTGTTAACCACCCTGCTGTCAATGAGACTGAGTAAAGCAGCAGGCACTCTATGTGTATTATTTGCTCTGTCCACCAGGGGTCGCTGCCAGACTCTCCAACACAGCCGCCCCCAAAAGTCAGCCCTGACATTTGTATTCAATTTGAGAGGCTGGCAGGTGTATTTATGTTCTCCTCCAGGATTTTGGGAAGCTGGATTAGTCGGGCTACTGGTTGCATATATGTCTTGTCCTTAACTTTCACATTGGCAGTCCGCACCCTTCCATCTGATCCAACAAAGGTCTCTGTCACAGTCCCCACAGGCCACAGAGCTCGTGGAAGCTGTGGGTCCATGATGAGTACAACCTGTCCAACAGTTAGGGCTTTGGTGTCATGTCTCCACTTCTGGCGATCCTGTAGCCCTGGCAGGTAGTGTCGAATGAAGGAAGTCCAAAAGTTATCCACCAGCACCTGACTATGCCTCCAGCACCGCCTTCCAAGGAGATGGTTGGAATCATAAAAGGCTTGAGGTAGGGATGAGTCATGACGTCCCATGAGTAGGATGTTGGGGGTTATCGGATCAGGATCTGCAATGTCCGATGAAACATATCCTAAAGGCTAAGAATTTAAGATTCCCTCGACCTCCACAAGGACAGTGTGAAGGACTGGCTCTGGGACTGACTGCTCCTTCAAGATGACCTTGAGTGCGGTCTTCACAGATCTGACCTCTCGTTCCCATGTCCCTCCAAAATGTGGGGCACTGGGAGGATTGAAGCTGAATGTGATCTTCTGACAGGCAAGTAGCTCTTGCAGCTGAGGTCCCATGTTGTCAAAGGCTTCTCGTAACTCTCGTTTCGCTCCAGTGAAGTTTGTACCGTTGTCACATAACAACTCAAATGGCTTGCCGCGGCGAGCTATGAAGCGACGTAGGGACAGGAGGAAGGCATCTGTATCAAGACTTTCAAGCAGGTCTAAGTGTACACACCTGGTTGTCATACACTTGTACACTATTCCCCATCGTTTCTCCTGGCGTCTTCCGATCTTCACTTGGAAGGGTTCAAAACAATCTATTCCAGTGGAATAGAATGGGGGTTTATATAGGCGCAGTCTGCAGGGTGGCAGGTCTGCCATCTTTGGAATGTTTGGCTTAGTGCGACATTGTTGGCAGTCTCGACAGTTGTGTTGAAGCTTTCGGATGACTTCTCTACCTCGGAGAACCCAATAGTGTTGACGCAGTTCAGCTAGAACCCGTTCAGGTCCAGGGTGAAGCAACTTTTGATCTAAATCTTGAATCAGGAGTTTTGTAGTGGCATGGCTTGGGTCTAGTACAATGGGATGAATAGTTTCAATCTCTAGATCAGGTGCATGGCGAAGTCTACCCCCAACTCCAACAAGACCTGTGGCTTCATCGAACTCAGGTGCTAATGAAGCCAAGCGGCTGTCAGTAGGAACAGATTGCTTGACCTTGAGGGCTCTGACTTCATTAGGGAAGGAGTCCTGCTGGGCTTGTGCCAAGAGAAGCTGTTCTGCTGCTATGAAGTCAGCAGCTTTGCCAGGTGTAGCTGGGTCAGAAGGGGCCACCCTGTGAAGGGTATTCACAGTAGCCTGGAGTAATTCCTTCCAGGAATTAAATTGGCCAGGGTCAGGAAGTGGAACATCTAGAGTTACTGAAATGGCTCCAATAAAGGACGACTTCTTGAGTTCACTCTGTTCCGGTTCTGAAGTGCTGGCTGGTGTCTCAGGCCACTGATCCGGCGGTTGGATCAGGAATGAGGGACCTAAGTTCCATCGGTGGGGAGCTGTCAACTCAACTAGTTTCAGGTCTCTGGTCAGGTCATCTGCCGGATTTTGCACTGAGTCTACATACCTCCAGGTGGCACCTTCTGATAGGTTCTCGATCTCAGCCACATGCGTTCCGACGAAGACCTTATACCGGCAGGATTCTGATCTCACCCAGTACAGTACAGTGGTTGAGTCTGACCAGAGGAAAACCTGGATGATTGGTAAAGTCAGCTCATTCTGGATAACACTGACCATCTGTGCAACGAGGCATTGTCAGCTGTTTCTTAGGAGCTACTCTTGACCTGGCAAGAACAAAGGTGACATGGACCTGCCCATGATCGTCTGTGGTACGCAGGTAAGCAACAGCTCCGTATGCTTTCTCTGATGCATCACAGAACACATGGAGCTCCCTGGAGGATAACGTTGTGTCAGCATAGCTTGGAGCATATGGCCGAGGGAAATGCAAGTTTGGAAGTTCTCTAAGTTCCTCCTCCCATGATAGCCACAGATCTTGCAAGCACTGCGGTTCGATCGGTTCGTCCCATCCGAGGTTGTGTCTCCAGAGATCCTGAATAAGAATCTTAGCCCTGGTGGTGAAGGGTATGATGAAACCCAGTGGGTCATATTGACTGGCAAGCTTCTTATACAGGTTTCTTAGGGTGGGAGGCTGGGGATCAGTGGAGCGGTGTTTATATCCAAGTGTATCATTGAGACAGTTCCACTGCATGACAAGGGTTAGCTCTTGAAGATCGGAGGTGCTTCCTGATAGCCAGAGCTCGCTAGCAGGAGACCTAGCTTCAGGTGGAAGATGTTCAATGACAGATGGTATATTACATGCCCACTGTCTGATCTCAAAGCTGCCTTTGGTGAGTGTGTGGCGCAGCTCATCCACCAGGTTCTTGGCCTCTTCTGGAGTGGTCATGCTGTGGAGACAGTTGTCCACATAGAAGGAGTGTTCTACTTGATCAACTGGCGTGGGTCCATCACTCCTATGAGTTTGTAGGTGGTGCTGGAGGGCATAGATGGCACAGCATGGGCTGCAAGTGGTTCCAAATGGAAGCACCTGCCACTCATAGATGGATGGCTCATCCTCCCGCCTCATCTCTCGCCAGATGAAGCATAACAAGGGCCGGTCAGTGGGCAGCAGGCGTACCTGGTGAAAAATACCCTTAATATCGCCGCTCACTGCAACGGTGTGTTGGCGAAATCGAAGAAGTACACCAAGTAGGGATGGTCCAAGGGTGGGCCCTGGCAGCAGCTGGTCATTCAGGGATTGTCCTTGGTAGTGAAAAGAACAATTAAAGACAATCCTGTCTTTGCCATTATGCTGTACCATATGGTGTGGAATAAACCAAGACTCCTTGGTTTGACTGGCCTCTTGAGGGGAAATCCTTGCTACATACCCTGCCTGCTCCAGTTTACATATCTCAGAACAATAGGACTCAGCCCGTTTAGGGTCATTAGCAAGGCGACGCTCTGCACTGCAGAGACTGGGCAGTACAGCTTCCTTTGGAGCATGAAGAGATGTGACAGGAGCATGCCGAAGCAAGGGTGTGGCATAGCGAAGGATCCCGTCCACTTCAGTCCTGACGGTTCCACTTTGAAGCAAGGAGTAGGCATGTTGTTCCTGTTTGGATCTAGTGGCCACTTTCTCACTGTGGGGCAGACTGTCAAGTTGCCAGAGGCGCTCAACATTCCGGAGGAGTTCACCAGACTCTACAACTGTGGAGATATGCAGACACTGTTGTTCAGCTCGTTGGCCTTGGAAGGGAGTCATTGGACCCTGCAACGTCCATCCGAGCTGCGTGCAAACTGCAACGGGTCCTCCTTGAGGTCCTTTACAGATTGGTTGGACAGGCGTTAGGAGGTGAGGCACACCTGACCCTAGCAGGAGTAGTGGGCGTGCATGATCAATGGGGAATAATGGGAGCCCCTTCAGGTGCTGATACCTCTGCTGGAGAGCTGCAACTGGGTATGAGAGCTCAGCAAGACTGAGGCCACTCGCACTGAAGGCATTTGAGATCTGGTATCTCTCAGTAGGGTTGTTCAGTGATGACACTTCAAAGGATAAAGATGAACCACTAAGCTGCCTTACTCTTTGATGCACTGTTTGTAGCACTAGTATCTCCGGGGTGCCAGTGAGTTGCAGATGCTGCACCACCTGGGGAAGAACGACAGTTCTCTCTGATCCATCATCAAGGATGGCATGGGCCTCCATGGCGTGATCTTTGTGGTGGATGAGGACTTTAATGACTTTTAACATGACTTTCTGAGAGCGATTTGGTCGGTCGAAGTAGATTTGTGTGGGAGGTTGGCTCATCATAAGGACAGCTGTAGAGGCTTCTTGGATGGAGTTATGAAGGATAGTGAGGTGCAGCTCCTTGCAAACTTTGCATGGTCGCTTGAGGTTGAGACTGCGGCCACATTTCCAGAACCTCTTACCCTCTTTAATCCATTCTACAATCTGGCGGGTGCTCAACTTCTTGAACTCGTCACAGGAGTTGAGGTAGTGATCATTGTTGTCACACCGAGGGCAGAATGGTTTGGGTTTGGAGCTCACCTGAGTCCTTGGAGGCAGAGGTGGGTGTGGCTTTTCCTGGACTGTGAGGAAGACTGGTGTTGACCTCTCCCTTGGTTTGTTCCCCTTATCTCCCTTTGTAGGCTTTTATGTATCAGTTTGAAACAAGGCTGCTGCACGACTGGAGATCCTCTTCGCATGTGATTTGATCTGTAGCCATTCAGCTAAGTCAGGGAGTGTATACGTTTTGTCTGTTCCTGCCTGTAAAATGCCATGGCTCAAGCAGTACTCCACAAAGCTATCCCAGAGAGGTGGAGGCATCTTGCTCAGTAATCTGTCTACATGTGATCCACACATCAGCTCGTAGCCATTCTGTCCTTCCAGGGTCCTCAACATTCCTACCAGAGTCTGGACAGCTAAGGCAAAGGCATCAAAGGCATTTGCATCTCCCATTTTGAGTGCCGGGGTGTTAAGAATGGCTCCTAGCTCTGACTAACAAGCTGTCTTGGCTGACCATATTTGTCTTGAAGTGCCTGTAGAGCAGCATTATATGGCTGGGAGTGGTACATGTAAGCCTTTGCAAGTTGCAATGCGCTGGGTAGCTTTAAATGGCTAAGCAACACCTGATATTTGTACTGCTCACTGAGGTGACTATGGCTGCTCAACAGATTGTCCAATGCCATCTTCAATAGAGCAAAGTCACTCTCATGTCCACTCTCAAATACTGGCAAAGTAGGTCTGGGAATGCCATATGCAGAAGCAATTAGCAGCTCTGCCCCAGGTGGTGGTAACATGCCAGGCTGGGAAGCAGTGAGAGCTGAAGATCCCTGTTGAGCATAGGAAGGAGTGGCAGGAAGTGCTGTTGGATGAGTGTGGGCAGAAGGACTGGGCTGGAAGGCAGAACTAGATTGGCCAAAGAGCAAGGGTTGCCCTGCGTGGAATGGTGTGGAGTGGGTGGCCACTGCTGTTGTATATTGGTGTAGTGCCACAGAAGGTGCCTCTGGTATTGAGGGCCCGGTAGCAGGTGGGGACGCCTGTGTGAGAGGTCTTGCTGAAGTGGGTGTGGGTTGAAGGGTAGCTGGTGGAGCTACTCCTGATGCAACTGGCACAACAGGTGGCTACAATGTCATAGTCTGGACAGCCGCAGTGGCCACTGCGACTGGCGGGGGAGCAACAGCACGTTGTACTGAAGATGGAGCCAGTGGAACAAAGCTATCTGGAGATGAAGGAGGATCTGGAGTGGTGGCTTCACTTTCAGATTTGAGCAGGGAGGTTACAAGTTTGGCCCTTTCCAGGTCCTTCTCTGCTTGCTGAAGGCGCCAACTTCTATCCAAGCGCTTAGTTAAGGCCTCTTTAGCCTCAAGGGCTTCCTCCTGAAGACGCTGAGCTTCCTTTACTTGAGCTTGCAGTCGCTGATATTCCAAGTCAGCATGGGCATCCTTTTCTATTTGGTGACGGATGCTTTCAAGCTCCATTTCTTTCATCCTCTCCTCCAGAATAGCAGTCTGTACCTGTGAGAGGGTTTCGGCAGGATAAACTCCTCTAGAGATAGATGATGCCCTGCTGGATTTGGATATGAAGCTGAAGGTACATTTACTGGATGTTGTCCTGTGTCTGCTTCTTTGTTGGCTGTGAGAGCGAATAGAAGCAGTTGGAGGATGACCCATTGATGGTACGTAACCAACTTCGTAATCCAACAGGAAGGGAGGCAAGCGACGATCTCTACGCAGCCTATCCTGGCTCTCTGGTACATCTTGAACTGCTCTGTCCATAGTGTATGATGGGATGCTCTCAATCCGGCTCGAAGGACCACTTATAACAGAGTTGCTCTCTATGCTCTTGAAATTACACTGGTTGAGGCGGACAGTATGGACATTGATCCCTGTTAGAGAATCAGACTCCAGAGTAAGGATATTTTAAAGGGTTTATTTGCTTCTTCCACGTTGTTACAGTACAGTCTTGAATTAGAAGGTTCAAGAGGACATGCGTGCTTTAGTTATTGTGGATGGGTATGGGTGTATGTGTGGTCTGGAATAAATGGAAATGAAATAACATTAGCTGGAAGCAGTAGTTAAGTATTGTTATCTCTATGTGGCTAACGCAACTAAGGAGACCTAAATGTCCAACTGGTCATACAAATTATAACAATTTCAATATAGCCTATACAACAAAGCTGCTGCTAATCATACTGAAACATCACCTGAACAGAGAAATGCACAGTCATGGCTGTACATGGGCTAACTAGCAAACATAGCATACAGCTAGCATAGCATGCAGCTCAAAAGTCCTAAAACAGGACAAACCTAACAAAGAAGGACTTTTCTAAACATAAAATGTCTATAAGAGACATATGGTAGACAAACTGTACTTACATATGCTCAGTTACGCACAAAACACAAAGTCCACATGGTAGAGCTCCTGTTGCCTGTTAACCACCCTGCTGTCGATGAGACTGAGTAAAGCAGCAGGCACTCTATGTGTATTATTTGCTCTGTCCACCAGGGGTCGCTGCCAGACTCTCCAACAAAGGCCATTTTGCTTGGAAAGTGCCATCTTTCTCCAAATAACTGAGTCAATAATGTCATGTCAATAATAATATCAGTCAATAAATCAATCTGTTTAATCACAAAACCAATAAAAATGCAATACACTCCATCATTATTAATAAAAACTCATTTGTTAACAGGGAGTCTGTGTGGAGCTTGTAGATAGGGGCCCAGACATCATTAAACAATTTACAAATAACATCCATAATACATAATTTACAAATTCAACCATCATTTCTAATACCTCAACACTCTAAAATACCCCAAAATGTAGATCCTAAATATGACGATGAAGTACACGTAGACTATGGCACTTTGAAAATTGCAATGTAAACCAATGTGAGTTTATTCTTGACATGGGAAGCTGTTAAGAAATGCTCAGAGAGCCTTGGAGGTTTAGGATAGAGCATACTTTAGTAGCAGCTGTTGTCTCAGGCTCTTTTTGAAGACAGACAAAGATGATGACATTTTTATCGTGGTTTTAAGCTCATTCCAAAACTGCAGGCCTCTGCAGGTCACACTCAAGCCTGTGCATTTCAGCTCCCGTTTTTGACTCGATAGGAGTTGTTTGTCACTTGTATTATGTGCTTAAGAGGGAGCACATAAGAATAAGATCACACAGGCTATCATTTAGTCTATAGACTACATTAAACATTGTGCAGGCATTTTGAAAGATGTTGCATTCAGTAAGCTTTAAAGGTCTGAGGTTCTAGAACAGAGGGTCAGAGGGAGCGTTTAACGTAGGCCTGATATCGCTCATATAACTGTCTTTGGTAGGATTTGTAGTTCACCATCATAACTAAGATCTGTATTACATCATATAGCATTACAATGGTTTAAAGGTCGCATTTTATGCAAAAATCCCATTTTCAGGCTTTTGTAACAAAAATACGAAATCCCGTCCGCTATCCCCTCGAATACCAGAACACCCCCCCTTCAGAAAATGTGTGCTGAAACAAGCTGTTCACAGATTTTCCCCTCATGATGTCATTTGGGGAGTTAACCCCGCCCCCATGTTTGG
This sequence comes from Cheilinus undulatus, assembly GCF_018320785.1. Lineage (NCBI taxonomy): Eukaryota > Metazoa > Chordata > Actinopteri > Labriformes > Labridae > Cheilinus > Cheilinus undulatus. The sequence continues at coordinate 55,348,834 of NC_054866.1, read as the reverse complement.
TGGGCCCTCTCCGCTTGGAAGAAAGTTTCACCCTCCACATCCAGTAAGCCACATCCATTTCCTGAGAGGAGCAGAGTCAGACAGCTCAGTAACATTTAAAGCCACAGACACAGAAACAGCTGGTTCTGAGCAGGGCTGAAACAGAGGGGTTTGCAGAATCCAATACTGGAGTGTTTTTACAGCAGCAAACTTTACAGGCATGTTTTAGAGACCTCTGAGAGCAATATAAACTTGTCTTAAAGGGTAAAATATGTGACCTTTGAGTGTGGCTCAAATAGAGACCTGTACAGAGTCAGAAGAGCTTCAGGTGGAAGAAAATATCTTGATTGCTAATGTGTTCATCTCTGAATTGCGGTTGTGTTCATGCTCAGACGGTGCTGAAAGAGGGAACGCTTCTCAAACAGACGAGCTCTTTCCAGCGCTGGAAGAGACGATACTTCAAACTGCGGGGGAGGACGCTGTACTACGCCCAGACCGCAAAGGTGACCAACCTCACACATGTCACTTTGTCTCTGTGTAACATTACAGTGTGGGTGGGGCCTCAGTAGACTGAAAAGTTGTTTGTGTGTTTGTGTCTACAGTCGATAATCTTTGATGAGGTTGACCTGACAGACGCAAGCGTGGCCGAATCCAGCACCAAGAACGTCAACAACAGCTTCACTGTAAGTCCCATCAAAGTGACTCGTAATATTATCAACATGATTTAAATATCAGCAGGTATGAAAATCTCTGCACATAGAGTTCGCTCCAGAAGTATTGGAACAGTGGCCCGATTCCTTTATTTTTGTTTTAGACTAAAAACATTTGGGTTTGACATTAAAAGATGAATATGAGACATAGATCAACATTTCAGCTTTTATTTTCAGGTATTTACGTCTGGATCTGATACACAACTTAGGAGATAGCTCTATTTGTAAAGGAACACCAGATTTTTTGGTGACAAAAGTATTGGAACAGATAGACTTTAAAACAGATTAAAGTGAAAAATTTAGTTTCAAATCCTTTTCTTGCAGTAACTGCATCAATCCTGTGACCCACTGACATCACCAAACTTTCGCATTTATATTCTGTGATGCTTTTCTTGGATTTCACTGCACCTTCTTTCAGTTGTTTGTTTTTGGGGGTTACTCCCTTCAGTCTCCTCTTTAGCAGGTAAAATGCTCTATAGGGTTTAGTTCTGGAGATTGACCTGGTCAGTCTAAAACCTTACACTTCCTGCCCTTGATGAACTCCTTTGTTGTTTTGCCAGTGTATTTTAAGTCTTTATCTTGCTCCATGATGAAGGATCTCCCAATCAGTTTGCTATCATCTCTCTTTAAATTGGCAGAAAAAATGTTTTTGTAGAATTCTGAGTTCATTTCTGATACCATCATGTGTTACATCATCAATGTAGATTAATGAGCCTGTCCCAGAAAAAGCCATGCAAGCCCAAGCAATGGCATTACCCCCACTGTGTTTCACAGATGAGCTTGTATGTTTGGGATCATGAGCAGATCCTTTCTTTCTCCTGCCTTTCCATCATTACCTCCGCCAAGGAGGTTATGTGATCAGCAGGGTTTGTTCGTTTGTTAGTTTGTTAGCAAAATAACTCAAAAAGTTATAAATGGATTTTGATGAAATTTTCAGGAAATGTCAGAAATTGTATAAGGAAGAACTGATTAGATTTTGGGAGTGACCTGGGTCACTGTCTGGATCCAGGAATTTTTTTCCAAGGGTTCTTCACTATTGGGAGATAGGGCTAATGGCGGAGGTCTGCGCTCTCCAAGTGCTTTTCTAGTTTTGGTAAAGGTTAATCTCTGTCTCATCAGCCCATAAAACTTTTTTCCAGAATGTTGGAGGCTCATCTCTGTACTTTTTGGTAAATTCCAGCCTGGCCTTCCTGTTCTTCTTGCTAACAAGTGATTTGTTTCTTCTGGTATAGCCGCTGTACTTTTGTTCATGAATCACCATCTTCTGTGAACAGTAGATGGTGATACCTTCACTCCTGTCATCTGGAGGTTGTTGCTGATGTCAGTAACAGTAGATGGTGATACCTTCACCCCTGTCCTCTGGAGGTTGTTGCTGATGTGACTAACAGTAGATGGTGATACCTTCACCCCTGTCCTCTGGAGGTTGTTGCTGATGTCACTAACAGTAGATGGTGATACCTTCACCCCTGTCCTCTGGAGGTTGTTGCTGATGTGACTAACAGTAGATGGTGATACCTTCACTCCTGTCCTCTGGAGGTTGTTGCTGATGTCAGTAACAGTAGATGGTGATACCTTCACTCCTGAGGTCTAGAGGTTGTTGCTGATGTGACTAACAGTAGATGGTGATACCTTCACTTCTGTCCTCTGGAGGTTGTTGCTGATGTAACTAACAGTAGATGGTGATACCTTCACTCCTGTCCTCTGGAGGTTGTTGCTGATGTCACTAACAGTAGATGGTGATACCTTCACTCCTGTCCTCTGGAGGTTGTTGCTGATGTCACTAACAGTAGATGGTGATACCTTCATTCCTGTCCTCTGGAGGTTGTTGCTGATGTTAGTAACAGTAGATGGTGATACCTTCACTCCTGTCCTCTGGAGGTTGTTGCTGATGTCACTAACAGTAGATGGTGATACCTTCATTCCTGTCCTCTGGAGGTTGTTGCTGATGTTAGTAACAGTAGATGGTGATACCTTCACTTCTGTCCTCTGGAGGTTGTTGCTGATGTGACTAACAGTAGATGGTGATACCTTCACTCCTGTCCTCTGGAGGTTGTTGATGATGTCACTAACAGTTGTTTCAGAGTCTTTCTTTACAGATCTCACAATGTTTCTTTCATCTGATGCTGGTTTTCATGGTCTAACCATTTGACATCTTTTACTGAGTCCACCAGTGGTTTTATTTTTTTTTTTCAGGACATTCCTAATGGTTGTACCGGTTATGGCCAATGTTTTTGAAATGGCTCTCATTGTTTTTCACTCAGCTTTACAGTTGCTGGTTTTTCACTCATAGACAGCTCTGTTGTGTTCATGTTGTTTACACCTCTAACTATAAATACAGTATGCAAAGGCAAAACCTAAATCTGTAACTGAGTGTAGACATTCAGTGCTATTATGTGAATAATTAATGTCATTGGACACACCTTGACAACAAAACACACCTGTCAGTCACATGTTCTAATACTTTTGCTCACATAAAAAATGGGTAGATTCAAACAACAGGTGCAGTCTTCAAGGTTTTGTATCAGATCCAGATTTAAAAACCTGGAAATGAAATCTGAAATGTTGATTTATTGTCTAATATTTATCTTTTGATGTTGAACTCAAATGTTTTTAGTCTCCAGCAAAAATAAAGGAATTTGGCCCACCATTCCAATACTTTTGGAGTGGAGTGTCTTTACAGTCAAGATATAGGCAGTAAATATCTTTAACTGAACAAAGATTGGCTGTTCTAAAGATATTTACTGACTTTATTTACACTTAAAAAAGTAATGAGCCCCTTTAATGTACAGTCATTGTAAATTATTATTATTATTATTATTTTTATTTATTTTTTTTTTTTTCCAAAAAAAAAAAGGTCAGTATTCCTGGCTTCCATGAAGACAACAAAACACTCAAAACAACTCTGAGAAAAGGTTATTAAAAAGTTTAAATCAGGGGATTGATACAAAATGTTTCCAAATAACAGCAAACAGAAAATGTCAGATAATTGACAGATTGACAATTAAATTTACTGTTTGCACACAGTAAATTTAGCGAGGCTGTGTGTGTAACCAGTGATGCTAAAGATGCTTATGTTTGTCTAGGTCATCACCCCCTGCAGACGTCTGACTCTGTGTGCTGATAACAGGAAGGAGATGGAGGAGTGGATGGCTGCTCTGCGCAGCGTCCAGAACAGACAGAACTATGAGGTCAGGCCCACTATCACCAGTATAACCACTATCAACCACTATCACCAGTATAACCACTATCACCTGTATAACCACTATCACCAGTATAACCACTATCACCACTATAACCAGTATAACCACTTTCACCAGTATCACCAGTAAAACCACTTTCACCACTATAACCACTTTCACCTGTATAACCACTTACACCAGCATCACTAGTATAACCACTTTCACCACTATCACCACTTTCACCACTATCACCAGTATAACATCTTTCACCAGTATACCACAATCACCAGTGTAACAAGTATCAGTGCTATTCCTGTCTGAGAAACTGTTTACTCCTCACATGAACATTAGATTGGTCAGACAGATTCTTAGGGTAAACGGTCATATATCTGATTGGTCAGTGAGATTCTCAGGGTTAAACAGTCTGATATCTGATTGGTCAGGGAAATAGCACAGCTGCTCTAAGTTGATGACGAGGAGGGCTAATCACTGTACACCAGCATGTGATAAAGGCGTGATCATGACCACAAAAACACAACAACAGTGAACAGAGACAGATGTATCGTGCACTGACTTAGGCAAATGTTTTTAAAGTGAGTAACTGTCAGAGTCGTTGCCATGGAAACGATATATTGTCTCCTTTAATCGCAGCAGTGTGAACTGGGAGGTGTTTTAGAGCATCTCAGAGTGGAACGTTGCAAGCAGTTGCAAGTTTCTACTCATCTCATGGTGAATCTTTGATCTGAACTGGGCTTTAGAGCTGGTCTTTGGCCCCTCAACGGGTTTCCATATTTGAACCAGTCTGGATTATTGAGGTCTGGATTAAAAGAAGACAGAACACAGAGTAGGCTCCCATCAGGACTGACCATGTCTTGAACAGATGTTAGTGTGTGGTAGGAACCACCCTTATCTTCTATTCCTTTGTGACCAGTATGAATCTGTCTGTCTCCCAGTCTACCCAGTACAGCATGGATCACTTCAGTGGGATGCACAACTGGTACGCCTGCTCCCACGCCAGACCCACGTACTGCAACGTGTGCAGAGAGGCACTGTCAGGAGTGACATCACACGGCCTGTCCTGTGAAGGTACGAACCAAACACCACATATACAAAGTACACAAAATACACACTAGACTACACATCATACAAACTTCTACTCACAATCCAAAGCCAACCAATCACAGCAGAGATGATAAATACCATCATGAGAGAATGACAGAAAGAATGACAATGATGAAGGAGGATCTGTGGTTTGATCTCAGGTGTGTCTTCAGGTTCTGGATTGATCTTCACCGTCCCATCATCTCCCTTCACTTCATCTCCTCCTTTTTCTATCATAGTGATCTGTGGTTAATTGAAGTGGATAGGGAAACAGCGTCCCCTGCTGTGCATTGATATTTACACAGAAAACCTCAAGCTGTGTCAATAAAACTGTAGAACTTGAGTAACATTCAAACATACGGAGAGCAGGACATGTTGCTTAAAGGCCCTGACTTTTCTCTTAGCTCTAACTATCCCTGCTGATGGACCAGCCAATGAGAAACAGGTAGAGGATGGATCAGCCAATGAGAAACAGGTAGAGGATGGATCAGCCAATGAGAAACAGGTAGAGGATGGACCAGCCAATGAGAAACAGGTAGAGGATGGATCAGCCAATGAGAAACAGGTAGAGGATGGATCAGCCAATGAGAAACAGGTAGAGGATGGATCAGCCAATGAGAAACAGGTAGAGGATGGACCAGCCAATGAGAAACAGGTAGAGGATGGATCAGCCAATGAGAAACAGGTAGAGGATGGATCAGCCAATGAGAAACAGGTAGAGGATGGACCAGCCAATGAGAAACAGGTAGAGGATGGCCACCAAAGGCAGTTTTGAATAGAAAGAAAATCTGAGACAACAATTAATAACTCCTGAGCTCAGAGTGTTACAAAATTCTCTGGAGTTTTTCAACACTGACTAAACTGTGCATTTCAACTGTGTTTTAACCGTGTTTTAACTGTTTTAACCATGTTTTACCTGTGTTTTCCATGTTTCAACCATGTTTTTTAAGTGTTTTCACTGTGTTTTAACCATGTTTTAACTGTGTTTTAACCATGTTTTCAATGTGTTTTAACCATGTTTTAACTGTGTTTTAACCATGTTTTTCTTGCACTTTGCTCCCTTTTGTCTTCTAGTCTGTAAGTTTAAGGCTCATAAGCGCTGTGCAGTCAGAGCCACTAACAACTGTAAATGGACGACGCTGGCGTCTATCGGGAAGGACATCATCGAGGACGAAGACGGGGTGAGATAAACGTTAATTCAATTTTCCTTACTTTCCTAATGACAGTGAAGGCCTTGTGAGGGCTGACATCCGACCTCTTCCCCAGGTGTTCATGCCTCATCAGTGGCTGGAGGGGAACCTGCCAGTGTCGGCCAAATGTAACGTCTGTGATAAGACATGTGGCAGCGTCCTCCGGCTGCAGGACTGGAAGTGTCTCTGGTGCAAGGCAATGGTGAGACTTCCTGCAGGTTTTTCACAAAAATTCTGGCTTGGTCTTAGGTGTGCCCTGAGGTTCTGGCTTGGTCTCAGGTGTGCCCTGAGGTTCTGGCTTGGTCTCAGGTGTGCCCTGAGGTTCTAGCTTGGTCTCAGGTGTACCATAAGGTTCTGGCTTGGTCTCAGGTGTGCCCTGAGGTTCTGGCTTGGTCTCAGGTGTGCCCTGAGGTTCTGGCTTGGTCTCAGGTGTGTCCTGAGGCTCTGGCTTGGTCTCATGCGTGCCCTGAGGTTCTGGCTTGGTCTCAGGTGTGCCCTGAGGTTCTGGCTTGGTCTCAGGTGTGCCATAAGCTTCTGGCTTGGTCTCATGCGTGCCCTGAGGTTCTGGCTTGGTCTCAGGTGTGCCCTGATGTTCTGGCTTGGTCTCAGGTGTGCCCTGAAGTTCCGGCTTGATCTCAGGTGTGCCATAAGGTTCTGGCTTGGTCTCAGGTGTGCCCTGAGGTTCTGGCCTGGTCTCAGGTGTGCCCTGAGGTTCTGGCTTGGTCTCAGGTGTGCCCTGAGGTTCTGGCTTGGTCTCAGATGTGCCCTGAGGTTCTGGCTTGGTCTCAGGTGTGCCCCAAGGTTCTGGCTTGATCTTAGGTGTAACATAAGGTTCTGGCTTGGTCTCAGGTGTGCCCCAAGGTTCTGGCCTGGTCTCAGGTGTGCCCTGAGGTTCTGGCCTGGTCTCAGGTGTGCCCTGAGGTTCTGGCTTGGTCTCAGGTGTGCCCTGAGGTTCTGGCTTGGTCTTAGGTGTAACATAAGGTTCTGGCTTGGTCTCAGATGTGCCCTGAGGTTCTGGCCTGGTCTCAGGTGTGCCCTGAGGTTCTGGCCTGGTCTCAGGTGTGCCCTGAGGTTCTGGCTTGGTCTCAGGTGTGCCCTGAGGTTCTGGCTTGGTCTCAGGTGTAACATAAGGTTCTGGCTTGGTCTCAGATGTGCCCTGAGGTTCTGGCCTGGTCTCAGGTGTGCCCTGAGGTTCTTGCTTGGTCTCAGGTGTGCCCTGAGGTTCTGGCTTGGTCTCAGGTGTGCCATAAGGTTCTGGCTTGGTCTCAGGTGTGCCTTGAGGTTCTGGCCTGGTCTCAGGTGTGCCCTGAGGTTCTGGCTTGGTCTCAGGTGTGCATTGAGGTTCTGGCTTGGTCTCAGATGTGCCCTGAGGTTCTGGCTTGGTCTCAGGTGTGCCCGAAGGTTCTGGCCTGGTCTCAGGTGTGCCTTGAGGTTCTGGCCTGGTCTCAGGTGTGCCCTGAGGTTCTGGCTTGGTCTCAGGTGTGCCTTGAGGTTCTGGCTTGGTCTCAGATGTGCCCTGAGGTTCTGGCTTGGTCTCAGGTGTGCCCGAAGGTTCTGGCCTGGTCTCAGGTGTGCCCTGAGGTTCTGGCTTGGTCTCAGGTGTGCCCTGAGGTTCTGGCTTGGTCTCAGATGTGCCCTGAGGTTCTGGCTTGGTCTCAGGTGTGCCCTGAGGTTCTGGCTTGGTCTTAGGTGTAACATAAGGTTCTGGCTTGGTCTCAGATGTGCCCTGAGGTTCTGGTTTAAACTGGTTGTTCTGACATGTTGTGGCGTCCCTGTTTCGTAGGTCCACTCTGGCTGTAAGGAGCAGCTGTCATCCAAGTGTCCTCTGGGTCAATGTAAAGTGTCTGTCATCCCTCCAACTGCTCTGAACAGCATTGACTCTGATGGTAAGTTAGCTCTGCCCCCTACAATTCAGCTCACCTGCAGCACACCTGTCTCACTGTCTCCTTGCCCTGTTCAGGTTTCTGGAAGGCGTCGTGTCCTCCGTCCTGCACCAGCCCGCTGCTCGTCTTTGTTAACTCCAAGAGCGGAGACAACCAGGGCGTCAAGTTCCTGAGACGCTTCAAACAGCTGCTGAACCCCGCCCAGGTGTTCGACCTGATGAATGGAGGACCGCACCTGGGGTGAGCGAGAGAAAGAGAGAGATAGTTTGATTAAATACTTTGGTGTTCTTCCATTTACTAATATCCTCCATTCTGCAGCCTGCGTTTGTTCCAGAAGTTTGATACCTTCAGGATCCTGGTCTGTGGAGGAGATGGCAGTGTAGGCTGGGTCCTGTCTGAGATTGACGCTCTCACACTGCACAAACAGGTGAGACACAGACAGGTGAGACACAGAAGGGTGGGACATAGACAGGGGAGACACAGATGGGTGAGACACAGATGGGTGAGACACAGACAGGTGAGGACACAGACAGGTGAGGACAGACAGAACCGATTGGTATCACACCTCTTTAAACACATGGTCTACCTGTTCGCTTTCCCATAATGCCACCTGATGTCACATGACCAGTGCCAGCTGGGAGTTTTACCTCTGGGGACTGGGAACGACCTGGCTCGAGTCCTTGGCTGGGGCTCGGCATGTGATGATGACACACAGCTGCCCCAGATCCTGGAGAAGCTAGAAAGAGCCAGCACTAAGATGTTAGACCGGTAAAGGACGTTTATTACCTCTATTTATGTTTGATTCCTTTACATGTATTATCACTGTTGATTTATATTTAATAACATTTAGATGTATTATCCCTGTTGATTTATATTTAATATTATTTACATGTATTATCACTGTTGATATATATTTAATAACATTTAGATGTATAATCACTTTTGATTTATATTTGATAACATTTAGATGTATTAGCATTGTTTATTTGTGTTTGAAATCCTCTTATGTTCTAGAACTGTTTTATGTATTATTTCAGGTAGCCTAGAAATCCCAGTATCACAGTTTTGTTATCTATGGTCTGGTTTGACCTCAGGTGTGTCCTGAGGTTCTGGTTTGATCTCAGGTGTGCCCTGAGGTTCTGGCTCTTAATAATTTTTTTTTTTTTTTTTTTTTTTGTTCAAAGATCTTTTGTTGCAATGGTAAGGTATAGAAAATGGATCATGCCTTTAAGATGGCTAATGTCAGACTGACCAGAGAATAACTGATTGGAGCTATGCTAGCATGTTAGCCATAACACTAATCACAAGAGGACAGCATAGTTGAGTAGCTGTTTCCTCCTCTGCCTGCAGGTGGAGCATCATGGTCTATGAGACCAAGTTTCCACGGCAACACTCTTCGTCCACGGTCACCGAGGACTGCAGCGACGACTCAGAGGTAACAGGAAGGGGCGGGGCCACACACTGTGGTTTTACATGAAGAGCTCAACAGTGACAGTTCTGGTAGTAAATTTACCTGTTCAGGTCCTTTATCGATGACAGATAATCATTTCTAGAGATAACATCGGCAGCCATAGTTGGCAGTTAGTGGATCTGGCCCTCAGTACTCACCAGTTTCACTCACTTTAGCTATAGTTTCCTACCAAAGACCATCAACCTGGACTTCCTCTGATCTTTATTGGGGTTTTTCCATTATACTGAGCTGCTCGGCTAGATTTTGTTTGACTCACACGGCAGCCCAGCGCGGCAGGGAATTTGCTTTTCCACCACAACTCGCTGCCTGTTTGGGGGCGTGTCTAGAGCAGATGATGCGGTGGTTTGAGTCCTCATCAATCTCATCCACAGTCTGATCTGATTGACTTTACATCATTTTGAAGCAAAAATCAAACTGTAGATTGACAGTGCCGCACGCCCTTTCTCCGCTTTTTTCCCATTCTCTCTCTCTTTCTGTGATCAATAAACAAACAATAATTCATGCTTATCATCAAGAAGAGAATTTTCCTACAAATAAGTGAAGGAACAGTCTTCTGCTGGCTGATTTGTGGGTCTCTAGAGGGCAGAAAATGAACACAATCATATTTTTGGATTGGGCAGTTAGAACTGTCTGCTTTCCTAGTGCCAGTTAATAAAGTAATACTCGTTAGTTGTTCCATCTGAAAGTCTGTCTCATAGGCTAAATGTTCCAAACATCCTCAGCAATTTAAAATGCCTAGAATTTATCTGTTGATAAGAAGGGGAAATTGTTCAACTTTTGTTATTAGTTGGCATGGACAAAGTTGTAATCCTGGGCCATCCTGATCTCACTCGTCAGCGTGAGAACTCCAGCCGTGCACAACTATTGGATCGCAGTATGAGCACCTAAGTCTGGAGTTTTGGTCTCGTGTCACAAACATTTCAGCCAAACGGTGAATGCTGACATTAGACCGCTGCTGTGAAGGAGTTGTAGTCAGTCCCAGAAGAGGCAGCGATAAAGCACAGCTTCTGGTGGGCTGAAAATGTGTCATCAGAGGGTGGGACAGGAGAAGCAGAAAGGGGGAAATCCCCCCAGCAAATCGCACCCTGCAAACTGAATGATGTCACTGCAGGGGCAGGGCTGGAGGCAGGGCTGGCTTGGCACACCTGGCACAGCTGGGCACAGCCAAAAGTCATTGTGGAAAAGCCCCATACAACTCAGTCAGATCCACTATGGAGGCTATGGACTATTGTTTACTTCCAGAACCAGAACTGTTGAGCTGTCCAGAGTCAGAGTGAATGTTCAAGATGGATGTGGTCATACTGACCAATCATACGCCAGTATTCTTCATTGTTTCAGGTTCAGCAGATTCTGACCTATGAGGATTCAGTGGCAGCTCACCTGTCTAAGATCCTGACCTCCGACCAGCACTCTGTGGTCATCTCTTCAGCCAAGTACGTCTGCCTATCTGACGCTGTAGACCAGATGTTTCTGTGGGCCACATACACTAGAAAACCAAGACCACATACACTTAAAACAACAAGACCACATACATGAGAAAACCAGGGCCACATAGACTAGACAACCAGGACCACATACACTAGAAAACCAGGGCTAAATACAGGAGAAAACCAGGACTACATAACTGAGAAATGCAGGACCACATACACGAGAAAATCAGGACCTCATACACTAGAAAACCAAGAACACATACACTAAAAAACAAAGACCACATACATAAGAAAACCAGGGCCACATACACTAGACAACAAGGACCATGTACACAAGAAAACCAAGACCACATACAGGAGAAAACGAGGGCCACATAACAGAGAAAACCAGGACCACATAACCTTGAAAATCAGGGCCACATACACTAGAAAACCAGGACCATACACTACATACACTAGAGACCCAGGGCCACATACAGGAGAAATCCAGGACCAGATGCACTAGAAACCAGGACCACATACAATAAAAACCCAGGGCCACATACAGGAGAAAACCCAGGACCACATACACTAGAAACCCAGGGCTACATACACTAGAAAACAGGGCCACATACACTAGAAAACCAGGACCATACACTACATACACGAGAGACCCAGGGCCACATACAGGAGAAATCCAGGACCAGATGCCCTAGAAACCAGGACCACATACAATAAAAACCCAGGGCCACATACAGGTGAAAACTCAGGACCACATACACTAGAAACCCAGGGCCACATACACTAGAAAACCAGGACCACATACACTAGAAAACCAAGACTACGTACACTAGAAACCCAGGGCAACATACAGGAGAAAACCAGGACTACAAAACTGAGAAATCCAGGACCACATACATTAGAAATCAGGGCCACATGCACTAGAAAACTAAGACCATATACACTAGAAAACCAGGACCACATACACTAGAAATCCAGGACCATATACACTAGAAAACCAAGACCATATGCACTAGAAAACCAGGGCAACATACAGGAGAAATCCAGGACCACATACACTAGAAAACCAAGACCACATACACTAGAAAACCAAGACGATATGCACTAGAAAACCAGAGCCGCATATAGGAGAAATCCAGGACCACATACAATAGAAAACCAGGACCATATTCACTTGAAAACCAAGACCATATGCACTAGAAAACCATGGCAGCATACAGGAGAAAACCAGGGCCGCATAGTTAACCACAAGGACCATGTACAGGAACATAGCAGGCCGACAGGGCCCCTCGAATGTCCCTCCCCTTCAGTGAAGTAAAGTCCAGTATACCAGTCTTGTGGAGGTTAATATCTGATTGGTGATTGGTGAAACAAAGCCTACATCACAGCTGTACCCTAATGATCAGACAAACAGCAAATCTTGGGCTGAATCCCATTTCTCCCCTTAACTCTCATTCTTAGTCCTCAGTCTCAAAAAGTGTGTTCCCGCAAAGTGCAAGGGCTGCCCCAATTCTTTTAAGAGTTGAGTGGAGGGGCAATTTAAGGGTTTTATCTCCCCCAGTTTTGAGATATTTCTGGAGCTCCCTTGGTATTGAGGGTTATATTCAAAGAAAGACGGCAGCGAATGTGGGGGTTAAGGGAAGAATTAGGTTTCAGCCATAGTGTGTATTCTCAGGTTTACAGCAGAATTTAGTTCACAAAACGGTTTGTTTCCACCTGGTGGAGAAATCTGAGAAGTACGACCCAGTCAGGGTTGTGTTGTGGCCAGATTTATTGTTACTGTTGGAACAGACCGTATCCATGTTTGGAGTGATACTACCTGGTTCATATAAACCTGGTTCTGTGTTCAGGGTTCTGTGTGAGACGGTGAAGGATTTTGTGGCCCGTGTTGGGAGAGCATATGAGAAGAACACAGAGAGTTCAGAGGAGTCAGACACCATGGCTAAGAAGGTAACTAATCAATACTTCTGATCGATTATTACTGAAAAAAAATAATAATCATGTATAATAAATCCAAAATACAAACAAGGCATCTTTCATAGTTAACCTTCTGTTTAGGAAACAGGATAGGGTAGTGTTTGTTTTGGTCTATAAATCTGCTCTGATATTCCCTCACTAAACCTTGGTTTCTCTGCCTCCATGCCAGTGTGGTGTTTTAAAGGAGAAGCTGGACTCTCTCCTGAAGACTCTGAACGAGGAGTCTCAGGCATCCACCCTGCCCCCCCCAGCACCTCCCCCCACCATTGCAGAGGAGACAGAGGAGGCTGATGGAGTCACACTGCCTCCCCAACTCCATTCTCCTCCCCCACCCTTGCACCCCTCCTCCACACGCACCAACAGTCCCCCGTCCTCTGCAGCAGCAGCAATCTTTAAACCCAGAGAGCAGCTGATGCTGAGAGCCAACAGTCTGAAGAAAGCCATCAGACAGATCATAGAGCATACGGAGAGAGGTGAGGTCAAACAGCACCCCTATAAGGCAAGGATGGAATGTTTTATAGGCTTTAAAAAATGACATCATCTTTCTAAGGCAAGGATGTTTTATAGACTTTAAAGGATGACATCATCTTTCTAAGGCAAGGATGGAATGTTTCATAGGCTTTAAAACATGACATCATCTTTCTTAGGCAAGGATGGAATGTTTCATAGGCTTTAAAAGATGACATCATCTTTCTTAGGCAAGGATGTTTTATAGACTTTAAAGGATGACATCATCTGTCTGAGGCAAGAATGGCATGTTTTACAGGCTTTAAACCAGGGGTCTCAAACTCATTTAGGGCAGGGGCTGGATTTGCTCCAACGAGACATCCTGTGGACCACAATTTTTTAATCAATATCAATATGACCAACCACTGATATATAGGCTGTTGTAATGTTTATAAAGAGAAATGATCAATGTTAGATCTTTCTTTCTTTCTTTATTAGGATCCCTATTAGCACTAGCAGAAGCATTGGCTATTCTTCCTGGGGTCCAACACACATAAGGTCATACACATCAACACACAATAAAACATAAACAAACATGATCAAAAACTACAAAAAAAAGAAAAAGAAAAACAAAAACAGCTCCTCAAAAGTATAAAACATATACATACAGAAGAGAAACAAAAGGGCCATCTATTTAACAAACATGATACAGAACACTGAGTCATAATCATCATCATTAGATGCAGGTACCATTTAATGAGTGCTGCATGTTTGCACACTAAAGGGTTAATTAGCTACTTTAGAAAGAGAATTTACCTGCAGTAAATCTAAACAGGTCAGGCAAAAATATGCTGTCCTTGTAACAAATGACCATTTTTACAGATTTTAACATTTTTAGAATCCACTGATGATGAATTTACAAGACTGGAATATTCATTAAGTATACATTCAACATGACTGCTTTTGGCTTTAAAACAGCAACCTGTTCACAAAACCTGATCTGAGCCCTATTTCACTTGACCTGGGATCAGTGCACAGAGTCCAGAGAGGAGAATGAAAGGAGAGAGAGTGAGAGAGAGAGGATAATACGGAGATTCATCACACTGCTGCGCTATTATAAATATAGTTATAGTTACAGTATAGTTTATAGAGCTGCAAACCCTCACCTGCTGAGTTAAAACTTGACTTTAAACACATGTATGAGCCCTACAGTCGTTATTCTGCATGTCCACTCTATCTAAATCCCCCTTACGTCTCTGCACGCGTCATGAACTAGCATGTTTTACAGGCTTTAAAGGATGACATCATCCTTATAAGGCAAGGATGGAATATATTACAGGCCTGCAAAGGTAACATCTTTCTAAGGCAACTGATGGAATGTTGGTAAAGCTGTAGATGTTTGGATTTTTTTCCTCCATTTTTACCAAATAATAGACCATACTTGGCAACAAAGGGAAAGATTGCTGGTAAATGTGTTCTTCTAATGAAAAAGAGATGAAGTACACTGAATCTGACAACAGTGATAGCGTTAATAATGTGATGATGATAACAATGATGGTGTTGATGGATATGTGTGCTTCCAGCGGTGGATGAGCAGAATGCCCAGACCCAGCAGCAGCTCTTCTCTCTGAGTCGGGCAGAGGAAGAGGAGGGTCTGGTGGAAGAGGAAGAGGAGGAGGAGGTGGAGGAGGATAAAGTGTCTCTACAGTCGTCGTACAGCAACAGACAGCGTCATAGCCGCAGAGGTGAGTCACATATGGCGCTATTCTTAGATATTAATTTAGAAGTCTTAATCATATCTGAGAGTGAAAAATGTGAGAGCAGCTCCGGTGACAACCATGACAAAAAAAAAAACATGACCAATCAACAACCATGACAAAAAATAACCATGACCAATCAACGACCATGACCAATCTACAACCAAGACCAATTAATAACCATGACCTAGCAACAACCATGACCAATCAATAACCATGACCAATCAACAACCATGACTAATCAACAACCAAGACCAATCAATAACCATGACCAATCAACAACAAAGACCAATCAACAACATAGACCAATCAATAACCATGACCAATCAACAACATAGACCAATCAATAACCATGACCAATCAACAACCAAGACCAATCAACAACAAAGACCAATCAACAACCAAGACCAATCAACAACTTAGACCAATCAACAACCAAGACCAATCAACAACCAAGACCAATCAACAACTAAGACCAATCAACAACCATGACCAATTAATAACGATGACCAATCAACAACCACGACCAATCAATAACCATGACCAATCAACAACCATGACCAATCAATAACCTTGACCAATCAATAACCTTGACCAATCTACAACCAAGACCAATTAATAACCATGACCTAGCAACAACCATGACCAATCAATAACCATGACCAATCAACAACCATGACTAATCAACAACCAAGACCAATCAATAACCATGACCAATCAACAACAAAGACCAATCAACAACATAGACCAATCAATAACCATGACCAATCAACAACATAGACCAATCAATAACCATGACCAATCAACAACCAAGACCAATCAACAACAAAGACCAATCAACAACCAAGACCAATCAACAACTTAGACCAATCAACAACCAAGACCAATCAACAACCAAGACCAATCAACAACTAAGACCAATCAACAACCATGACCAATTAATAACGATGACCAATCAACAACCACGACCAATCAATAACCATGACCAATCAACAACCATCACAAATCAAAGACCAAGACCAATCAAAAACCATGACCAGTCGACAACCATGACCAGTCAATAACCATAACCAATCAACAACCATGACCAATCAACAACATAGACCAATCAACAACATAGACCAATCAATAACCATGACCAATCAACAACCAAGACCAATCAACAACAAAGACCAATCAACAACCAAGACCAATCAACAACTTAGACCAATCAACAACCAAGACCAATCAACAACCAAGACCAATCAACAACTAAGACCAATCAACAACCATGACCAATTAATAACGATGACCAATCAACAACCACGACCAATCAATAACCATGACCAATCAACAACCATCACAAATCAAAGACCAAGACCAATCAAAAACCATGACCAGTCGATAACCATGACCAGTCAATAACCATAACCAATCAACAACCATGACCAATCAACAACCAAGACCAATCAACAACCATGACCAGTTGATAACCATGACCAATCAATAACCATGACTACAACAACCAAGACCAATCAACAACCAAGACCAATCAACAACCATGACCAATCAACAACCAAGACCAATCAACAACCATGACCAATCAACATCAAGACCAATCAACAACCATGACCAATCAACAACCAAGACCAATCAATAACCATGACCAATCAACAACTAAGACCAATCAACAACCATGAGCAATCAACAACCAAGACCAATCAACAACCATGACCAGTTGATAACCATGACCAGTCAAAAACCATGACTACAACAACCAAGACCAATCAACAACCATGACCAATCAACAACCAAGACCAATCAACAACCATGACCAATCAACATCAAGACCAATCAACAACCATGACCAATCAACAACCAAGACCAATCAATAACCATGACCAATCAACAACTAAGACCAATCAACAACGATGACCAATCAACAACCAAGACCAATCAATAACCATGACCAATCAACAACTAAGACCAATCAACAACCAAGACCAATCAACAACCATGACCAGTAGAAAACCATGACCAATCAACAACCAAGACCAATCAATAACCATGACCAATCAACAACCATGACCAATATACAACCAAGACCTATAAATAACCATCACATATCAAAAAACATGAACAATAAAAAATCATGACCAATCAACAACCATGACTAATCAACAACCAAGACCAATCAATAACCATGACCAATCAACAACAAAGACCAATCAACAACATAGACCAATCAATAACCATGACCAATCAACAACCAAGACCAATCAACAACCAAGACCAATCAACAACATAGACCAATCAACAACCAAGACCAATCAACAACCAAGACCAATCAACAACTAAGACCAATCAACAACCATGACCAATTAATAACGATGACCAATCAACAACCACGACCAATCAATAACCATGACCAATCAACAACCATCACAAATCAAAGAACAATACCAATCAAAAACCATGACCAGTCGAACAACCATGACCAATCAACAACCATGACCAATCAACAACCATGACCAATCAACAACCATGACCAGTTGATAACCATGACCAATCAACAACCATGACTACAACAACCAAGACCAATCAACAACCAAGACCAATCAACAACCATGACCAATCAACAACCAGACCAATCAACAACCATGACCAATCAACAACAAGACCAATCAACAACCATGACCAATCAACAACCAAGACCAATCAACAACCATGACCAATCAACAACTAAGACCAATCAACAACCATGACCAATCAACAACCAAGACCAATCAACAACCATGACCAGTTGATAACCATGACCAATCAACAACCATGACTACAAATAACCAAGACCAATCAACAACCATGACCAATCAACAACCAAGACCAATCAACAACCATGACCAATCAACATCAATACCAATCAACAACCATGACCAATCAACAACCAAGACCAATCAACAACCATGACCAATCAACAACTAAGACCAATCAACAACAAAGACCAATCAACAACATAGACCAATCAATAACCATGACCAATCAACAACCAAGACCAATCAACAACCAAGACCAATCAACAACCATGACCAGTCGATAACCATGACCAATAAACAACCAAGACCAATCAACAACAAAGACCAATCAACAACCAAGACCAATCAACAACTAAGACCAATTAATAACCATGACCTAGCAACAACCATGACCAATCAATAACCATGACCAATCAACAACCATGACTAATCAACAACCAAGACCAATCAACAACCATGACCAATCAACAACCAAGACCAATCAACAACCAAGACCAATCAAAAACCATGACCAATCAACAACCATGACCAATCAACAACCAAGACCAATCAACAACCTAGACCAATCAACAACCAAGACCAATCAACAACCATGACCAATCAACAACTAAGACCAATCAACAACCATGACCAATTAATAACCATGACCAAACAACAACCACTACAAATCTATAACAATGACCAATCAACAACCATGACAAATGAAAGAACAAGACCTATCAAAAACCATGACCAGTCTATAACCATGACCAATCAACAACCATGACCAATCAACAACCAAGACCAATCAACAACCATGACCAGTTGATAACCATGACCAGTCAACAACCATGACTACAACAACCAAGACCAATCAACAACCATGACCAATCAACAACCATGACCAATCATAACCATGACCAATCAACCATGACCAATCAACAACAAGACCAATCAACAACCATGACCAGTCGATAACCATGACCAATCAACAACTAAGACCAATCAACAACCAAGACCAATCAACAACCAAGACCAGTAGACAACCATGACCAATAACAACCATGACCAATCAACAACCATGACCAATCAATAACCATGACCAATCAACAACCATGACCAATCAAACCAAGACCAATCAATAACCATGACCAATCAACAACCATGACCAATCAACAACCATGACCAATCAACAACCATGACCAATCAACAACAGACCAATCAACAACCATGACCAATCACAACCATGACCAATCAACAACCATGACCAACAACCAAGACCAATCAACAACCAAGACCAATCAACAACATAGACCAATCAACAACCAAGACCAATCAACAACCAAGACCAATCAACAACTAAGACCAATCAACAACCATGACCAATTAATAACGATGACCAATCAACAACCACGACCAATCAATAACCATGACCAATCAACAACCATCACAAATCAAAGAACAAGACCAATCAAAAACCATGACCAGTCGATAACCATGACCAATCAACAACCATGACCAATCAACAACATAGACCAATCAACAACCATGACCAGTTGATAACCATGACCAGTCAATAACCATGACTACAACAACCAAGACCAATCAACAACCAAGACCAATCAACAACCATGACCAATCAACAACCAAGACCAATCAACAACCATGACCAATCAACATCAAGACCAATCAACAACCATGAGCAATCAACAACCAAGACCAATCAATAACCATGACCAATCAAAAACTAAGACCAATCAACAACCATGAGCAATCAACAACCAAGACCAATCAACAACCATGACCAGTTGATAACCATGACCAGTCAAAAACCATGACTACAACAACCAAGACCAATCAACAACCATGACCAATCAACAACCAAGACCAATCAACAACCATGACCAATCAACATCAAGACCAATCAACAACCATGACCAATCAACAACCAAGACCAATCAATAACCATGACCAATCAACAACTAAGACCAATCAACAACGATGACCAATCAACAACCAAGACCAATCAATAACCATGACCAATCAACAACTAAGACCAATCAACAACCAAGACCAATCAACAACCATGACCAGTTGATAACCATGACCAATCAACAACCATGACAAAAAATAACCATGACCAATCAACAACCATGACCAATCTACAACCAAGACCAATTAATAACCATGACCTAGCAACAACCATGACCAATCAATAACCATGACCAATCAACAACCATGACTAATCAACAACCAAGACCAATCAATAACCATGACCAATCAACAACAAAGACCAATCAACAACATAGACCAATCAATAACCATGACCAATCAACAACCAAGACCAATCAACAACCAAGACCAATCAACAACATAGACCAATCAACAACCAAGACCAATCAACAACCAAGACCAATCAACAACTAAGACCAATCAACAACCATGACCAATTAATAACGATGACCAATCAACAACCACGACCAATCAATAACCATGACCAATCAACAACCATCACAAATCAAAGAACAAGACCAATCAAAAACCATGACCAGTCGATAACCATGACCAATCAACAACCATGACCAATCAACAACATAGACCAATCAACAACCATGACCAGTTGATAACCATGACCAGTCAATAACCATGACTACAACAACCAAGACCAATCAACAACCAAGACCAATCAACAACCATGACCAGTCGATAACCATGACCAATCAACAACCAAGACCAATCAACAACAAAGACCAATCAACAACCAAGACCAATCAACAACTTAGACCAATCAACAACCAAGACCAATCAACAACCAAGACCAATCAACAACTAAGACCAATCAACAACCATGAATCAACAACCAAGACCAATCAACAACAATGACCACTACATAACCATGACCAGTCAAAAACCATGACTACAACAACCAAGACCAATCAACAACCATGACCAATCAACAACCAAGACCAATCAACAACCATGACCAATCAACATCAAGACCAATCAACAACCATGACCAATCAACAACCAAGACCAATCAATAACCATGACCAATCAACAACTAAGACCAATCAACAACGATGACCAATCAACAACCAAGACCAATCAATAACCATGACCAATCAACAACTAAGACCAATCAACAACCAAGACCAATCAACAACCATGACCAGTTGATAACCATGACCAATCAACAACCATGACAAAAAATAACCATGACCAATCAACAACCATGACCAATCTACAACCAAGACCAATTAATAACCATGACCTAGCAACAACCATGACCAATCAATAACCATGACCAATCAACAACCATGACTAATCAACAACCAAGACCAATCAATAACCATGACCAATCAACAACAAAGACCAATCAACAACATAGACCAATCAATAACCATGACCAATCAACAACCAAGACCAATCAACAACCAAGACCAATCAACAACATAGACCAATCAACAACCAAGACCAATCAACAACCAAGACCAATCAACAACTAAGACCAATCAACAACCATGACCAATTAATAACGATGACCAATCGACAACCACGACCAATCAATAACCATGACCAATCAACAACCATCACAAATCAAAGAACAATACCAATCAAAAACCATGACCAGTCGATAACCATGACCAATCAACAACCATGACCAATCAACAACATAGACCAATCAACAACCATGACCAGTTGATAACCATGACCAGTCAATAACCATGACTACAACAACCAAGACCAATCAACAACCAAGACCAATCAACAACCATGACCAGTCGATAACCATGACCAATCAACAACCATGACCAATCAACAACATAGACCAATCAACAACCATGACCAGTTGATAACCATGACCAGTCAATAACCATGACTACAACAACCAAGACCAATCAACAACCAAGACCAATCAACAACCATGAACAATCAACAACCAAGACCAATCAACAACGATGACCAATCAACATCAAGACCAATCAACAACCATGACCAATCAACAACCAAGACCAATCAATAACCATGACCAATCAACAACTAAGACCAATCAACAACCAAGACCAATCAATAACCATGACCAGTTGATAACCATGACCAGTCAATAACCATGACTACAACAACCAAGACCAATCAACAACCATGACCAGTTGATAACCATGACCAGTCAATAACCATGACTACAACAACCAAGACCAATCAACAACCAAGACCAATCAACAACCATGACCAATCAACAACCAAGACCAATCAACAACCATGACCAATCAACATCAAGACCAATCAACAACCATGACCAATCAACAACCAAGACCAATCAATAACCATGACCAATCAACAACTAAGACCAATCAACAACCATGAGCAATCAACAACCATGACCAATCAACAACCATGACCAATCAACAACCATGACCAATCAACAACCATGACCAGTCAACAACCAAGACCAGTCAACAACCAAGACCAATCAACAACCAAGACCAATCAACAACCATCACCAATCAACAACCAAGACCAGTTGATGACCATGACCAGTCAATAACCATGACCAATCAACAACCATGACCAGTTGATGACCATGACCTGTCAACAACCATGACCAATCAACAACATAGACCAATCAACAACCAAGACCAATCAACAACCAAGACCAATCAATAACCATGACCAATCAACTACTAAGACCAATCAACAACCATGACCAATCAACAACCATGACCAATCAATAACCTTGACCAATCAATAACCTTGACCAATCAACAACCAAGACCAATCAATAACCAACAATCAACAACCACAGCTCAAACAGTGACACCTTTACTTCCTGTCTACAGTCAGTAAGACACCCTGTGAGAAGCTGATCAGCAAAGGAAGCTCTTCATCACTTCCTGTCCAGACAGGAAACAGGGACAACATGCCGATGCTAAATACAAAGATCCTCTATCCAGGTACGATGAGTGCACACCTGAAGGCTTCCTGTGATGACATCATCATGTTTACCTGTATATGTTTGTGTGAAGGTCTAAGAGGACTCTCTGGATCCCTGTCCAGCAGCTCTGTGATCAGTCGACTATTGGTCAACGCCGACCCGTTCAGCTGTGACCCTGACAACATGTGAGTCTGTCTACCTGTCTGTCATTCACCTCTTCGTCTTTCATAGTCACTATATTTTAGGGCTGCAGTAATAGATTCTTTTTGTAGTCGAGTACTCTATCAATTCTTCTGACGATTAATCGAGTACTCTAATAAGAAATGTTTCATTTTTTTTAATCAGTCCCTTTGGCTTTTTTTAAGAGTAGTACTAGAGAAATGAGAAAAGAAGCTGGGTCCCTAAAAATGAACTACTTCTATATTAAAAATTGGTATTATTCTTTAAAGAAAATATATTTTACAAAGTGCAATGAAGTTCTGATGACAGTTTACATTTCTTAGCATAACAAGGAAAGGAAGTTAAATAATGACATCAGATTATACCATATTTTGGGTTTTAGGGATCCTCTCCCAGGAAATTTTGGGTGCTAACACTTTATTTCTTCTATTTTATTTTCCAATTTGCCTTTAAAGTAAAGGGACACAATCATTTTAACATCCTCTACTTTATACATGTGTGTAATATTTCACATTATAGCAACAATAAAGCTCCATCATTCACACAGCAGTCTGATGATGTCTGAAAGGTGAACCTTTAGATTACAGAAATATGGATGATTTTTCAAAGTGTGCTCACTTTTAATTTTTGTACATTTTTGTTTGTGAGTTCATCCACCATTAAAATATGACCTTTTAAGACCATCCATTGACATGGAGAACGCATTTTAAGGGATAAAGCTGCTCCTGTGACCTGCTGACCTGTGATTTTCACGCCTCATATCATGCATGTTGCGTTATAGTAACAGTGAAAACAAGTACATTGTGCCACACAAATAGCCGTCCGTGTGAAACACAGCTCACCGTGCAACACACGGTGCGATGTCCAGGCTACAGTACGGGCGTATATGGATACATGACTGATTTAGGCGAAGCCTTGAGGCAGATAATTTGCCTCGAGGAATTTTTTGATTCGAATCACCCGAATAATTCGAGGAATCATTTCAGCCCTACTATATTTAACTTCCACTCCAAAAGTATTGGAACATGAGTTTGACAGGTGTGTCCTATTACATTGATTATTTACACAATAAATAGCACTAAATGTTTACACTCAGTTTCAGGTCAGGGTTTTACCTGTGCAGACTGTATTTATAAATAGAGGTGTAACGGACATTAAAACCACAGAGCAATTATGAAGCTGAGAGAAGATGGAAAATCAGTCAGAGCCCCTGCATAACAGACATTGAATGCATAGACCAAGGAAACATCAGCAGCTGAAAACAGAAACATTGTGAGAGCTGTAAAGAATGACCCTAAAACAACTGTTAGTAACATCAGCAACAACCTCCAGAGGACAGGAGTGAAGGTATCACCATCTACTGGTTGTGACATCAGCAACAACCTCCAGAGGACAGGAGTGAAGGTATCACCATCTACTGGTTGTGACATCAGCAACAACCTCCAGAGGACAGGAGTGAAGGTATCACCATCTACTGGTTGTGACATCATTAACAGCCTCCAGAGGACAGGAGCCAAAACAACAACAAAGGAGTTCATTGGGGGCAGGGGGTTGAAAGTTTTAGACTAGCCAAGTTGATCTCAAGACTTAAACAGGCTTAATGCAGTTATTGCCAACAAAGGATTTACAACTAAATATCAAGTCTTGCTCACTTTCTATTTTAAGTCTGTTTGTTCCAATACTTCTGCAGGGGAGTGTACATAGACTGTACTGACTTTGTCTGTCTGTGTTCAGGGACTGCTACACTGAGAAATGTGTCATGAACAACTACTTTGGAATCGGACTGGATGCTAAAATCTCCCTGGACTTCAACAACAAAAGGGACGAACATCCAGAGAAGTGCAGGTACACAAATAGACTCATCCAGATCCTGTTCCAAATGGGGCAACTAGACCTGTACTTTATAAACCTACAGCTGTATGAACCCTGCTCATAGTCAGCATGTTTTAGAATAGATAAATAAATGAATAATGACATAAGTATTCAGACCCTTTACTCAGTACTTACCCCGACCAGTCTCCCAGTCCCTGCTGCTGAGAAATACCCCTACAGCATGATACTGCAACTGCCATGCTTCACTGCTGGGATGGTTTTGGTCAGGTGAAGAGCAGTACATGGTTTCCTCCAGTCTTGGCTTCATCAGGCCAGAGAATCTTGTCTCTGCCAGTCTGTGGAGTCCTTGTGGTGGTTTTTGGCAAACTCCTGTCAGGTGTAAAACACATGTAAGCCCAGATCAGTGGAGGGCTGCAGTGATGGTTGTCCTTCTGGAGCTTTGTCCCATCTCCTACAGGATATGTGGAGCTCAGTTAGAGTGACCAGCAGGTTCTTGGTCTCCTGTCTCACTAAGGTCCTTCTACCCCAATGGTGACCAGCTCTAGAAGAGTCCTGGTTGGTCCAGACTTCTTCATGTGAGAATTCTGGAGGCCACTGTTCTCTTGGGAACCTTAAGAGCAGCAGAAATGTTTCTGTAGCCTTCCCCAGATCCCCAGATCTATGCATGTCAACAATCCTGTCTCTGAGCTCTGCAGCTCCTCTGACATTTGACTCTTGGTTTCTGTTGTGATATCATTGTCAGCTGTGAGGCCTCCTATAGAGAGGGCATGGCTTTAGAAACATGTCCAATCAGGTTAATTTAGCACAGGTGGACTCCAGTCAAGGTGTAGAAACATCTCAGCAAGGACCAGAGACATGGAGGAACCTGAGCTACATTTAGAGAGGTGTTGAAAGGCTCTGAATACTAATTTATTTTTAATAATGAAAACATTTGTTATTATAGAGCATTGAGTGTAGATGATTAGAATAAAAATGAACTAAGGCTGAAACATGACATCTCTGAAGATGGAGGATCCTGATATGTATAAATTAATAAACCCCTGCTGTGATGTCATGGATCAGGAGTCGCACTAAGAACATGATGTGGTACGGAGTCCTGGGAACCAAAGAGCTGCTGCACAGAACCTACAAGAACCTGGAACAGAAGGTTCTACTGGAGGTGAGCTGATGACATCATCAATGACATCATAGATGACTTAAGATGTTGCCTCTAACAGCTGAGCTGTTGTCATGGTTACAGTGCGACGGCCGTCCCATCCCTCTGCCCAGCCTTCAGGGCATCGCCGTTCTCAACATCCCAAGCTATGCAGGAGGAACCAACTTCTGGGGAGGAACCAAAGAGGACGATGTGAGGGCACTTCCTGTCTGACTTCCTGTTTATGTTGAGCTTCCTCCTGATGCCACTCTCTCTCTCTCCCCCTGGTTCTCTCTCTCCCTCTCTCGCTCTCTTCCTCTCTCTCTTTTCCTCTCTCTTCCTCTCCCTCTCTTCCTCTCCCTTTCTCGCCCTCTCCCTCTCTCTCCCTCAGACATTCACGGCACCGTCCTTTGATGATAAGATCCTGGAGGTGGTGGCGGTGTTCGGCAGCATGCAGATGGCCGTTTCTCGCGTAATTAACCTGCAGCACCACCGCATCGCTCAGGTACACCTGTCTGACTATCAGAGCCATAACATCACTTCTTGTTCTCCAGTGACATCAGCTATAGATCAGAAAAACCAGGTAGTGGCATGGTGTTAGGAGTTAGCTCTGCTAATTGATGGCATTAAAGAGACGAGTTGGACACTGGAAATAAAGGACAGGTGTTCATGACAGGGACATAGAGAGTAGGGCTGAAACCTTCCTGTTGGTTGGTTGTTTGGTTGGTTGGTCTGTCTTAGTTGGTTGTTTGGTCTGTCTTGGTTGGTTGGATGGTTGTCATTTCGTTGCTGTTTTGGTTGGTTGATCTAACTTGTTTGATTGGTTGGTTGGTTGGTTGGTTGTTTTGTTTCTGTTTTGGTTGGTTGGTGGGTCTTGTTTGGTTGGTGGTTTGGTTGGCTGGTTGGTCAGGGTTGGTTGGTTGGTCAGTTGGTGGTTAGGTTGGATGGTTGGTGGTTTGGTGCAATGGTTGGTTGGTTGGTTGTTTTTTCAGTTTGTTGGTTGATATTGTTTGGTTGGTTGGTTTGTTGGTTGGTTGGTCTTCTTTGGTTAGTGGTTTGGTTGGCTGTTAGTTGAGTTGGTTGGTTGTTTTGGTAAGCCAGTAAATTGAAAGGTTGTGGGTTGGTTAATCTTGTTTGGCTGGTGGTTTGGTTGGTTGGCTTGTTGGTTCGTCTTGTTTGGTTGGTTGTTACGCCAGTTGTTTGGTTTGTTGCCAGTTGGTTTGGGTGGTTGGTAGGCCAGTTTGGTGGCTATTTGGTAGGTAGGTTGGTTGGTTGGTTGTTTGGTAGTTAGGTCAGTTGGTCTTGTTTGGTTGGTGGTTTTGTTGGTTGGTAGGCCAGTTGGTTAGTTGGTTGACTTGTTTGTTGGTTGGTCTTGTTTTGTTAGTGGGTTTGGTAGGTTGATAGGCCAGTTGTTTGGTTGGTTGACTTGTTGGTTGGTTGGTCTTGTTTGGTTAGTGATTTGGTTAGTTGGTTGGCCAGCTGGTTTGGTTTAGTGGTAGGCCAGTTGTTTGGTTGTTTGGCTGTTTGGCTTGTTGGTGGGTTGGTCTTGTTTGGCCAGTTGTTTGGTTGGTTGGTCTTGTTTGGTTGTGTGGATATATTATGTTTCACATCTAAGTATATTACACTTATACACTTATGGCTACGTGGCTTTCCTCACATGGCCAAAGGCAACGTGAGGCTCCAGCTTCTAGATGGGATGTTGGAAAGTTCCTGAGAAGGCAATAATTACTAGACCAGAAAGAGTAATCAATGTGATAAATGGGAAAAGGGGGGGGGGGGCTTGGAATAATGTCTGGACTCAGACATTGTTCATTTCCAGTAGGTGTTTTGTTCAGATACCAAAGAAATGTTTTGATTGTTATCTAGAAGTGCATGCATGGAGAACATTCAGAAGTGTGTAGTTAGGTGCACGTAGACACATACTATTTGCACACATAGGCTGAGAGGCATAAAAGCCTATGTTCGCAGAGATTCGGGGTCTCACTCGTGTACCATTGTCCTGCTTGCAATAAATGTAACGTCAAGGCTGCATACAACTCATTCTGACTCCTGACTCGTCTTTTAATGTAGTATTTCTGGCTACAACAGTTGGCTTGTTGGTTGATTGGTTGTTTGGCTGGTCAGTAGGTTGGTTGTTTGGTTGGCTGGTCAATAGCTGTATCCAACCCAGATCCTGCTGGTTGGTTGGTTCTGTGTTTGTTTTCTCCTCTGAGAATGGAACTGGTAGGGATCAGCTGACTGATTTGGAGCAGGAGACAGAGAGGAGTGATGCATGTCAGGTAATCCAGGGAAAGGAAAGCAGAGAGACCCAGAACCTGTTATATCCTGATTGGTTTACAGCAGTTAACAACAGGTCTGAAACTGCCATGAAGATTCAGGATGTTTGTGTTAAAGTGATGCTGAGAGTGTGTGTCTCTGCTGCCCTCAACCCTCCTGGCCTTGAAGATTTTACCTGCTGGTCACATGACCAGGTCTTACCTGTTGGTGAGCTCTGCCTGCATATGTAAAAACCAGCCCCTTCTCTTGTCTTTCTGGCCAGTGTCGGACCGTAAAGATCACCATCCTGGGTGACGAGGGCGTCCCGGTGCAGGTGGACGGTGAGGCGTGGGTTCAGCCTCCAGGCTACATCAAGATCCTCCACAAGAACCGGACACAGACGCTGACCAGAGACCGAGTAAGGGTGGACAGTGAGACCCAGTCTGCAATCACAGGTGAACATGTTAACTCACCTTTACTCACCTGTACCTGTCTGGTCTTTTCAGGCGTTTGAGAGCACACTGAAGTCCTGGGAGGACAAACAGAAGTGTGAGTTTCCCCGCACCCCGCCTCCTCAAACACTGCTGCCCCCCCATTCCTCCCAGCCAGAGATCGTCTCTGAGGACGAGGCGGCGCTCATCACTGAGTTTGGACAGGCTGCAGGAGCGCTCATACACAGGTAAGACCCTCAGGGGATGGAGCTTCATCTCTTTTAATTGTAAGTGAACCAGGGCTGTCAATTTTTATCTACAGTCCTATTCGAATCTCATTTA
This sequence comes from Cheilinus undulatus, assembly GCF_018320785.1. NCBI lineage: Eukaryota > Metazoa > Chordata > Actinopteri > Labriformes > Labridae > Cheilinus > Cheilinus undulatus. The sequence goes on along the minus strand of NC_054866.1, from coordinate 55,319,829 downwards.
TTATTTTTTACAGATTTCGAATAATATTTAAATATTTATACACATTTCTTATTAATACGTATGTAAAACGGTCAGTTGCTCGAATCACTGTGAAGTTACTCATTTGTCCACCAGAGGACCCTCTAATAATACATCACAGATTGCAATGAAAAAATAATGAGCTAAAAGCAAAAGTAGTAAATGTTAATTTTTATGTGATTTTTTAGCCACCTGCAGCATTTAGATGCCTTTAACAGGTATTTTGGTACTGATGGTCATCTTTTAAATGCACAAACTGGTTAAAAATTGAATGAAAAAAATTAATTAAATCAAACCACTTATGGTGGTGATGACATCATGTTGACGTGTCTTTGGCATTGTTGTTGTGTCTTTGGCGATGTCAACATGTCTTTGGCGTAGTTAACATGTTCTAAGCGTTGTTGACGTCTCTTTGGCGTTCTTGTGTCTTTGGCCTTGTTGACGTGTCTTTGACTTTGACGTGTCTATGGCGTTGTTGACGTGTCTTTGGCGTTGATGTGTCTTTGGCATTGTTGACTTGTCTTTGGCATTGTTGACTTGTCTTTGGCGTTGTTGACATGACTTTGGCATTGTTGACTTGTCTTTGACGTTGTTGATGTGTCTTTGCAGTTGTTGACGTGACTTTGACGTTGTTGACGTGTCTCTGTCTTGTGTTTCAGTATTCGGGTGGTCGCCCAGTCCCATCAAAGTCTGGAACAGGAACTCGCCCATGCCGTTAATGCCAGCTCAAAGGCTATGGATGTGGTCTATGCTAGCTCCAACACTACTGGGGTAAAACAAAAAGAATCCTGGTCTGTCCAGTTCTTTGCTGGTCTCTCCAGGTCTCTCATTCTCTCTCTGGGCCTCTCCTTCTCTCTCCTGGTCTCTGGTCTGTCCTCTAACCTGTCTCCGTCCATCTCTAGGCTCTGAGCTGCTGCGTGGTCCTTCAGATGGTGGTGAATGTCAAAGCTTTACTCAGTGAGACGGAGCTGCTGCTGGCAGGGAAGATGTCCATGGTAAGGCTTCCTCCAGCTCTGGACCATTAAGCCCCTCCCTCTATCCCTCTAGAGCATGGTGATGTTGCTAGGCAACAATGATACCTCTGCTACACTCAGCATTTAGGCTGCTTTTATCCACTAGTTGTTTAGAATGTTTTTTTTTAGCAAAGTCAGCAATGGGAGGGTCCTAAGAAAGTACTACAAAGGGGACCCATCACCACCTAGTGGACATAGACATAGCCTGTAAACTAGGGCGAGGACTGTGGTCTAGCTGGACCTCACCTCAGCTGGGTGTCCTGTAAATGAATGACATAATTCTCTGAAGATATCTTACTACATCTAAAGGTTCCTGTTTGTCTGTTTGCAGCAGTTGGATCCTCCTCAACAGGAGCAGCTGAATGCAGCTCTGAGCTCCGTGGCTCAGCAGCTCCGTCGACTGGCCGATGTGTCCTGGCTGTGTCCCGTCATTGAGCCTTCGGACCACGAGGTGAGCCACCGTCCATCCTCCCTGTGTGACTGTTAGACCCTGAGGTACCGCCTATCCTCCCTGTGTGACTGTTAGACCCTGAGGTACAGAGATGATGTAGATATGAGGTTCAGAACACACCTGGCCAGGTGTAGGGACATACTGTGTCCATCCATCATCCATCATATCCATCCATCCATTATTCATTCATCCATCCATCCATCGATTCAGCATCCATCATCCATCCATTTATCATCCTTCCATCATCCATTCATTCATCATCCATCCATTCATCATCCATTCATCATCCATCCATCCATTCATCTCTATATGAACTTGTATGAACCTAGTCCATCTGGTCTCTGCAGGGTCCACTGACGGATTACTCAAAGAGAAGTCGGAGTGCCAAGTTCAGACTGGTCCCAAAGTTTAAGAAAGAAAAGAACAACAAGAACAAAGAGACCTGTGCTACTCTCTCACTGCCAGGTGATCTCTCTCTACCACACTCTCTCTCGCTCCGTCTCTGGTCTGGGGTCTTGGATTTCTCTGGGTTCTGGTTTTTCTCTTGTCTCTCTCTCACTTCCTGTTGGTGTCTCAGTTCATCAGTGGGGTACAGAGGAGGTTGGGGCGTGGCTGGACTTCCTCTGTCTGTCTGAATATAAGGACATCTTCATCGGACACGATGTCCGTGGAGCTGAGCTCATCCACCTGGAGAGGAGGGACCTGAAGGTATCACTGCAATGTGCTAACAGCTAACAGAGCTAATCGCTAACTACCATTCCCTGACTGCTAACACCTAACAGAGCTAATGGCAAACTAACAATTTCTAAATGCTAACAGCTAACAGAGCTAGCTGCCAACTACCATTCCTTGATTGCATATAGAGAAAAGCTAATCGCTAACTACCATTCCCTGACTGCAGACAGTTAAGTGCTAACTGTTAACTACCATTCCCTGACTGTAGACAGTAAAGTGCTAACTGTTAACTACCATTCCCTGACTGCTGACAGCTAACAGCTAACTGCTAACTTCCATTCCCTGACTGCTGACAGCTAAGAGCTAACTGATAACTACCATTCCCTGACTGCTGGCAGCTAAGGGCTAACTTCCATTCCCTGACTGCTAACACCTAACAGATCTAATGGCAAACTACCAATTTCTAAATGCTTACAGCTAACAGAGCTAGCTGCCAACTACCATTTCTTGACTGCATATAGAGAAAAGCTAATCTCTAACTACCATTCCCTGACTGCTGACAGCTAAGAGCTAACTGCTAACTACCATTCCCTGACTGCTGACAGCCAAGAGCTAACTGCTAAACACCATTCCCTGACTGCTGACAGCCAAGAGCTAACTGCTAAACACCATTCCCTGACTGCTGGCAGCTAAGGGCTAACTTCCATTCCCTGACTGCTAACACCTAACAGATCTAATGGCAAACTACCAATTTCTAAATGCTTACAGCTAACAGAGCTAGCTGCCAACTACCATTTCTTGACTGCATATAGAGAAAAGCTAATCTCTAACTACCATTCCCTGACTGCTGACAGCTAAGAGCTAACTGCTAACTACCATTCCCTGACTGCTGACAGCCAAGAGCAAACTGCTAAACACCATTCCCTGACTGCTGACAGCCAAGAGCTAACTGCTAAACACCATTCCCTGACTGCTGACAGCCAAGAGCTAACTGCTAAACACCATTCCCTGACTGCTGACAGCCAAGAGCTAACTGCTAAACACCATTCCCTGACTGCTGACAGCTAAGAGCTAACTGCTAAACACCTTTCCCTGACTGCTGACAGCTAAAAGCTAACTGCTAATGTGGTCTCACTATGTTCAGGACTTGGGTGTCACCAAGGTGGGTCACATGAAGAGGATCCTGCAGGGAATCCGAGAGCTCAACAGGAACAGCAGCGCCAGCGAGGCCTGAGCAGGTGAGCTATTGTTAGTAATTAGCTTAGCATCAAGACATAGCATTATTAGGGCCCATGCACAGAGGGTGCGAGAACCCTGTTGTATTTGTAGGTTTTTTTTTTTGTTTGTTTGTTTTTTGTTTTTGCAATTGACAATTTTCAACCTTTTTGGGGGGCTTTGACAGCCCCCAAAACTCAAATAGCCATCTGGTTAGTCAATCCCACCCCTTTGAATCCCCAAAAGTGAGATAGGGGACTGGGGCCCTAGAGGCATGAAAATTGGTACACACACTGAATGTATTACATCTAAACGAAAAAAAAAGAGTTTTCGCCATAGTTCAAGGGCCCAAACCAGGGGCCAAACTTCAAAAGCATTTTTTTCTACTTTTTTTCTGTTTCTGTAAGCCGTGTGTGTGTGAATTTCATCCGGTTCAGCCAAGAATTTTGAGTCACATGACTCACTTAGAAGTCATGCCAACCGACTAGGTGTTGTTTGTCGTTCTGTGTACAGGGAGATATAATGGCCGACAACGACCCGACCAGCTCGTTGGATGGATTTCTGACATGTTTGATATTTTGGTGGTACAACTGCAGACTCTCCCACAGTCAGAGCAGAAACACCATCCTAACCCTAAGGATTGTGATAACTGAGATGAAGAGCTCATAACCCAGCCTCAGAATGATACCAGCGTGACTGAGAGCATGCCTTCATTTTCTTTAATAGTTGAAACATTTTCCTTTATGGAATGGCCTATGATTTAAATACTGTTGTTGTGGTATTATACCTCATTACATTATTCTGCTCATTGAAATAAAGTGGCTAGTAGATTTTTGAATCCACTAACTACAGTTTATTGCCCACGCCGAATGAAATCTGCAGGGGGTTATGTAAAGGGTTCCGTATCTTTGTTTCTTTGTTTGTATATGTACAAGATAACTTGATAACGGAAAGTCGGATCTTCACCAAACTTTCAGGGAATATTGGGATAGTGACAGGGAAGAATTGATTAGATTTTGGTGATGATCCGCGCACCCGTTCGGTTTTTCTCAGACTTCGAATTTTGAACACCATAGTAATCAATGGGAGCGTAAGTTCCTCGGTGGCGCTGCTTAGGCGTGGGTCTGCCGCCGCAGACGGCCATTCTAGTCTCAATTTAGTTTGGTCCAGTTTAGTTTGGTCCAGTCTGGTTTGGTTCAGTCTGGTTTTGTGTAGTCCGTATTGGTGTAGTCTGGTTTGGTAAGGACATAGGGACATAGGGGTCAATAGGGGTCAATAGGGGTATCTGGGACCCTCTCTAACCTTTGATAATGTAAACACAGATGAACGTGTACTGTACCATCCTGAACCAGACAATCCAGTGGAAACAACCTAAGATAGTCTGATGCTAACCAGCTAACCAACACTAACCTTGTTCGCTGTGAAATGCTAATGTTAGCTGTTTGCTTTGCATCAGGACCCAATATTGTCAGACTGTTTGTGAAGCTAACCTGAAATGCTAATGTTAGCTTTAGCAGCTAAGCTAACACTAACTGTGACTCCACTTCTTTGCCAAGGTGTCTCCTCCTCCTTCACCTCTGACCCTGAACTCAGCCACAGCAGTGACATCACAGCTGTCGCTTGCTTTGATTGGACAAGGACCCACACAGAACCAATCAGATCCACCCGTGCCTTTTCAACACCAACCGACCAATCAGCATCCAGGACAGGTCTCTGACATTTGACCTCTTATCTGCCAAACAGACTGACAATGGGGGGGGCTACATCCCGTTGATGGACCAATCAGAGACAAGTATTTTATTCAACTTCTCTAATGTTCGGAGTTTTTACTTAGATAAAAAGGAAGTGATCTCAGTAATGAAAGGCTGTTTCCTGTCTGATGTAACTTCCTGTTTGGCATCACATATGAAGGGACCAATTAGACACGATTCTTTTGAACTAAACCCAGCCCAGCTCTCTGCTCCTGTATCATATCGTCATATCAGACAGCTCTGAGAGTTCACCTGTGTTTACACTGTTTACCTGGGGATGTATATTGTTGACAGCAGAGACTGTCCTTGTTTGTTTGTTTGTTTACAGTCTCTCTTTTAGCCTTTAAAGTCCTCTCTGTGCTCTTTATCGACTCTTTTACTAATGGCGGCTCAGAGATCAGACGTTTCTTTGTTACCTCTAACGAGTTTCTCCTCCTGAGACTTTCACTCCTACGTCAACCTGAGAAACCACATTAAAGGTACAGTGTGTAATATGTAGAGGAGCAGAGGTGGTTAGTATTATTTTCATAAGAAGCTCTAAATTAGACTTGAATTTTCTTGAATGACAGGAGTCTTCTCATGTTAATGGAATGAGGAAGGTGGATCTTCACCTCCGTTTTTCTGCAGACCCACAGTCGACCAGACAGTTTTATTTAAAATGTTAATGTTCAAGATTAGAGTTATGTATTCCTTATTTGTTAATTTATCTCTAATTAATATACTAAGATAACACACTGTACCTTTAAATTCATGTTTGATAAACATCAATCAGCTGGAGGTCGTGTGAGAAGCCATCATCAACATCATCATCACTGAGCTTTTTACTATCTTTCCACCCTCAGTCGTTATCTTCATCCTCATCGTCATTGAGCTAGTTATCTTCATCCTCATCGTCATTGGGCTTGTTATCTTCATCCTCATCATCATTGGGCTCATTATCTTCATCCTCATAATTGGGCTCATTATCTTCATCCTCATCGTCATTGAGCTCATTATGTTCATCCTCATCATCATTGAGCTCGTTATCTTCATCCTCATCGTCATTGAGCTCGTTATCTTCATGCTCATTGTCAGTGAGCTCGTTATCTTCATCCTCATCGTCATTGAGCTCGTTATCTTCATGCTCATTGGCAGTGAGCTCGTTATCTTCATCCTCATCGTCATTGAGCCCTTTATCTTCATGCTCATTGTCAGTGAGCTCGTTATCTTCATCCTCATCATTATTAAGCTGGTTATCTTCATCCTCATTGTCATTGAACCCTTTATCTTCATCCTCATCATCACTGAGCTCTTTATCTTCATCCTCATCGTCACTTAGCTGAACTCTTTGGCTGTGTCTGAAACTACTCACTCATTCCCTACCCCCTATCCACTATATAGTGAGCAGCATATAGTGGACTCAACTGCAAAACACAAAAATGATTTCGGACACTACTCCGGCTGCGGGTGATGACGTCATTGCTGTCACATGATTAAAACGTTCAGCAGCAACAGCTCGTAAATTTCCTTGACAACGGTTGAGGATCCAAATTAACCGTAGAATTTCAATGAAAACTGCTACAAAAAGAAATGTATTTGCACAAAAAAAAGATATACCAATAGATTAAAAAAAAAGTTGTCTCTATAGTGACAAAATAATATATATTTTTGTGTGTATTATCACTTACTTTTGCACAAAGATGATGGTCTCATGTCTTGTAATCATTATAGGGGGAAAAAGTTACTCCGTTTTGAATCCTTAATATTTTCTTACAGTTTTGGTAAAACCGACAAACAGAAAAGAATTTTAAAGTTTTTGTATATGTTCCTGTGCTCCTCTTGTTCATCCGTCATGTCTGAGAGCAGCAACCGTGATGCATTATGGTAAATATTGCTGGGCTAGTGAACATCGGTGGTTCACTACTTTTCACAGTGCATTGTGGGATAGAATGAGTGCACTATATAGTGAATAACAATGCTCACTCAGAATTCGGACACCACTACAAAATGGCATATTCACAATATAGTGCACTATGTAGTGAATAGGGAGTGATTTCGGACACAGCCGTTATCTTCATCCTCATTGTCATTGAGCTCATTATCATTTGTTTACATGCTAATGTTTGTTTACATGCTAACATTTGTTAACATGCTAACATTTGTTTACATGCTAACGTTTGTTAACATGCTAACGGTCATTTACATGCTAACATTTGATGCTAACATTTGTTAAGATGCTAACGTTTAGTAACATGCTAAAATTTGTTAATACTCTGACATTTGTTAACAGGCTAAAGTTTGTGAACATCATAAGCATAGATGTTTACACATAGATACACATGCTAGCATTTGTTAACATGCTTACATTTGTTAACATGCTAACGTTTGTTTACAGGCTAACTTTTGTTTACATGTTAGCATTTTTTTAATGTGCTAATGTTTGTTGTCAGGCTTACATTTGTTCACATGCTAATGTTTTTTAACATGCTAACGTTTGTGAACATCATAAGCATAGATATGTACACATAGATGTCACCAAGGCTCCTGCTGTTTCTGCAGATTTGTCGATGGGCTCCATCTTGAAGAGATGCAGATACTCTTTTGTCTTTCTATTCAGAGACGATTATCTCATTTATTCAGTAATTTCCTTTTCATTGATCAGGCCTCCCGATCATAGACTTTTGATTTTTGTGATCATAGTTGCTATCCTGGTAGACTTACTTTTATTGCCATTCATGACAACCCTCTCCAATATGGCGCTCACATCTTGGCATGATCATATCATGGTGTTATCCCATCAGTGACTTGGTGCCTTTTTCAAGGGTGTTGCCCCCCCCCCGAAAGTCTCTGTGTATTTATTGGATTATTTATCTGTTACCTCTGACATGTTGTACATACGCCCCCCTGCAGGGTGCTCACTGTAAATACAAAGTGTTGTGTATGGAGAAATGATAATTAAATCTCCTCTGCTTAAACGTTTCTTCCTCTCTGTTTGATTTCTTATTATGTGGTTGTGATTTAACGGTCTTTGACGTTGATTCAGGACAGAACTCTCTGACTGCTGGTTTTGATTTTCATTTAAACAGCTGATTGGACACAACAGGTAAACATTTACTGACACCTGTAGAGATCTAATCTACTGATAGTCAACATTTGTTAATACGACTGTTATAAAATAATAAATGGACCTGAGATCATAGCATCCTTTTCTAGATGTCTAACTTCTCAAATATCACACTAACCTATTCACACTTTCACACACTGATGGTAAAGTTAGCTCTAGACAGTGAACATCAGTGTTTACTAAAACATACACACATTCATGCACTTCAACTTAACTTTCCACTTTATTGTCCCCTAAGGGAAATTTGCTGTGCAGGCAGGTAAAAAAAATAAAACATAGGAGACACAATCACACAAGTTAGGTACAACACTAAAATGGTGAGCTATTAATACATTGATCACTCAATAGAATGCATTATGACAATTCACTTTCAAAATTTAAATTCAGTTGCGTAATGGCTTGACTAATAAATGAATTCTTCATCCTGTTGGATTTAGCCTTAGGTAGCCTGAATCTCCGGCCAGAGGGTAGGAGCTCAAATTCAGTATGGAGAGGATGATCAGGGCACTGTCTGATGTCCTGAGCCTTAGAGTTTACCCTCCTATAAAAGGTTGTGGACAGGTCAGGTAATGTGATACCAATAATTTTACTTGCAACTTTAACAACATGTTCATGTTAGGAGAAACAATGATGGTTTCTCCTAACAGCTACAGCACACTAGCTTAAACGGATATCAGCCTGAATGAATTATATAAATTACAGATTAAATCACCAAATCCCATTTTCTTATGTTGACTGTTCTTTGTTGTTAACTTTTATAAGAGTGGTTGGACCCAGCAAGGACCAGCGGAAACCCTCACCATCTTTGATTTGACCACATGACAAAGGCGGGGTCCTACTTTTCCCTCAGCTTTGTCTCATAGGTCTATCAGCAGTGGCGGTGACCTTTGGCAAATCAATATTTGAAGTCTGGTTAACCATCAGTCCATCAGCTGCCCCACCGTCCTCCATTTTACCTGAAACACGCACTAAGCATGCTCACAGGAGGTAGGTAGACAGGTAGGAACATCTGCTCAGCAGCTTCTGCTTCTCCTGGTTCTCAACCTGTGGCTGTCAGCTCTTCTCAGGATCCTTTGGGGATGTAGTTTAGGTCAATGTTTATGTCAATGATCCATGTGGCGTCACATGATGTCAGTGGTCAGAATAAAACGAGGTGGTATGTCCGGGTTCCTTCAGTTCCTTTAAAAGGCTTTATAGAGATTTTAAATCTGAGGGTCAGGAAATGACCCCTATAGAATAAAGTATGATAAAAACTGACAGTCCAGAAGGAATGGTTTAGACAATCAGGATTGTCACTAGGCGTTAGCTGTTAGCATATGAAAACTAGCAATTATTACCATAACAGCTAACGCTAGCTGAAGCATATGAAAACTAGCATTAGCTACCATAACAGCTAATGATAGCTGTTAGCATATGAAATCTAACATTTGTCACCGTAACAGCTTACGTTACATGTTAGCATTTGAAAACTAACATTAGTTACCACAACAGCTGACGTTAGCTGTTAGCATATGAAAACTAGCATTAGTGACCATAATAGCTAATGTTAGCTGTTGGCATATGAAATCTAACATTTGTCACCATAACAGCTGCTGTTAGCTGTTAGCATTTGAAAACTAACATTAGTTATCATAACAGCATTTGTTAGCTGTTAGCATTTGAAAACTAACCTTAGTCACCATAACAGCTAAAGCTAGCTGTTAGCATATGAAAACTAACATTTGTTACCATAACAGCATTTGCTAGCTGTTAGCATATGAAAACTAACATTTGTTACCATAATAGCTTACACTTGCTGTTAGCATATGAAAACTAACATTTGTTACCATAACAGCATTTGCTAGCTGTTATATGAAAACTAAAATTTGTTTCAGACCTGATATTGATGTAATACATCTCTACCGAGGGACGCAATGACATCATCAACCCTATCCTGGACGCTTGCCTGTCTAATCACCTGCTCTGCTCTGGTCCAGTGTACAGGTGAGTCCACCATCAGCAGTATGCAGTGCCGTGCACAGACTTTTTCAAGGGCAGGAAGGAAAAGAAAAAAAAAGGGCACAGACAGCGCATTCTTGATTCTAGAGAGGGCGCTAAGTTTTGCGTGTTTTCGAGGGCACTTTAGACATGTTTATGTTATACAAATGGTACATTATATAGCCTTAAAACAGACGAACTAGACAGACTACTCAAGTTAGTGTGTAGTTAGGGTCAGCATCCACAAGAACTGTGTAGATTCAACATTGGACTGTGAAGAACACACAGAAATAAATAAATCCCTAGGGGGTCTGGGGGGTCTTCCCCCAGAACATTTTCAACTAAGTAGATGCCATTTCCTGTATTCTAGTGTATTTTAACACCATATTAGCACCAGATAATCCAAACTGGTTCTGTGTGATATAGTTCTGGCTCAATATCAATCAAAAAAAGGGCCCAAAATAAAAGTCATTGCAACAGTAATGTTTCATAGTATTTATTGGTTCTAATGGTCTTCTGGAGTTTAGTGTGTTTTCTTCACCCAAGGGGGCAGTTTAGTGTGTTTTGCCAGTGAGGGCACTTACGTACGCGTTTTGGCTCCTAAGAAGGCACTTTAGTGCGCATTTTGGCTCCAAAGAGGGCACTTTAGCGTGTTTTGGCTCTCAAGAGGGCACTTTAGCATGCGATTTTGCTCTCAAGAGGGCACTTTAGCGCATGTTTTTCAACAATTGGGCCAACAATTGGGCGGCCCCCCCCCCCACACACACACACACACACACACTGGCAGTACGCCCGGAGAAATACAGCAGTACTTCTACTAAAGCAGTAAACCTGGAGGAATACTACAGTTGTACTAGTACAGTACTGCATTACTACTAGTGTACTACTGTACTACAGCAGTAAACCTGGAGGAATACTACAGTTGTACTAGTACAGTACTGCAATACTACTGTAGTAGTAGTAGTAGTAGTAGTAGTAGATCTGGAGAAATACTACAGCGTTATACACACTACAGTTCTTCAGAACTTCTACAGTACTACAGTACTACAACAGTAGACTTGGAAGAATACTACAGCAGTACTACTATGACCACTGTACTGCAATACTACTAGTGTACTACAGTACTACAGCAGTAGACCTGGAGTAACGCTACAGTTATAGAAAGACACTGAGCTGATTGGCTGCTACTTTCCCACCATCTGGGTCTGATCAGCTGCTACTTTAGTCTCCAGTTTCAATAATTTTATCATTAGAAATGAAAGGATGAAACCATGCCAGCTCAGAGATGAGGCAAGCAGGGCTTAGTTGAGGTTTGCTTAATTTAGATTTAAACTGTCCTGATGTTTAAGGGTTTTATCATTTCCTGAAGCTCTCCTTTGGGTATCTGTCTTTAATTTAGTCTGTGTTTTTTTGTGTCATTTCCTGATATTTTCTCTCCCCCTTTGTCCTCAGTGTTTCTGGATCAGTCCTCTGCAGATCAGATCCTCTCGGCCTCCAGGAGGCGCCGAGCAAACTCGCTCTTCCTGGAGGAGATGTTACCTGGAGACCTGGAGCGAGAGTGTTACGAGGAGACATGCTCACAGGAGGAGGCCGCCGAGATCTTTCAGACCAGAGAGAAGACGGTGAGGTCCAAAGAGAGGGTTGGGGCCCACAAGGGGCCAGTGAGGAGGGTCAGGGGGCTGATGACAAAAGATCAAGAAAGTCTGGGGGGCCACAGGTGGTCAAAGCTGCTGTAGTTTAAATATGACCACCTGGGAGCGGCAGCCTGTGCTAACTATGCTTTGTTAATTATGCTAACTGTGCTTACCATGCTAACAGTGTCAAATATGCTAACTGTGTAAACTATGCTAACAGTGCTAACCTTGTTAACTTTGCTTACTGTTCTAACCATGCTAACTATGCTAACAATTAGTGATGCACGATAACTATTTTTCTGAACTGATACTGATAACCGATAATTTCCTACTCCTGATGGCTGATAACCGATAATAACCGATACATTTTTTTCAATTGTTGATTTAACAAAAGAAGTTTAATTGATGTGTTTATGCACATCTGGGGGTAAGAAGGGGTTAATATGTAGTGAGCAAAGATATTTATAACTCATTTTAACTAATATCACTCATGTTTTTCATAAAACAAAGAACTATTCTGACTTTATAACTGTTATTATAGTTCACTTTTGTTAGTTAAACATTTGTGCACCAAGTACAACATACACAAACAACTGACATAGGTGTTCCCCCATAAAACTAAATGATAACAGGCTGTTATGTTTAACAAATGGAGATATTTGGGGGTCTGGGTTTTTTTTTTTTTTTTTTGCTTAAGCCAGAATTAAAGCAAGCTGATGTTTGACATAACGATTAAAAATATGCACTGACATAAGTCTTATCAGAGATAGGTTAAGGATGTGAAGTACACCGTGGTCTGTGGCTAACTTTTGTTCCTAACGTCGATCAGACTGAATGAAACCACATCAAACAGACCAGGCAGGTATACGTCTATGAAAGTAGCGATGGATCAGGAGACTGTCAGACTGAGTTTTTTATTATAGCGTTGCGTTGATAGTTATCGTGCACCCCTACTAACAAAGCTTACTATGCTTAATGTTTATTAAGGTAAATGGGCTATCTGTGCTCACAGTGTTAACTATGCGGACAGTGCTAACTGTGCTAACCAAGTTAATTATCCTAACTGTGCTAACTATGCAAACTGTGCTAATTATTTTAGCTGTGTTAACTGTGTTGATTGTGCACACTATTGCTAACTGTGCCAACTGTGCTAACTATGAGTTTGTTCTGCAGATGGAGTTCTGGTACAAATACATCAGTGAGTATTTTATCATCACAATGGAAACAGAAACACCGACTCATATCTTCCCTGATCTGGATTCACTGGAACAAGAGAAACTGATAACAGACTAACTTTTAATTATTATAATTATTATAACTGTTGTTATTATTATTATTATTAATCATCATAGTCATTATAATAGTAATTCTATTATGTTATTTTATCATCAATATTTACATTACTGTCATTATTATTATCACCATTATTATTAAGATAAGATAAGATAAGATAAGACTTTATTGATCCCCAGAGGGAAATTCTGGCATTGCAGCAACACAACCGGTAGTAAAAATACAATAGAATTGAACAAATAACTAAACAAAAACTTAAATAAAAATGAAATTAAATAAGGGACAGTACGTATATACAATTCACATTCCTTTTCAGGAATAGTAAATAGTGACTTGTGTTTTTGTAAGTGAAATGGTACACTTGTTGGCAACACGTTATTTACAGAGAAGTGTTATGCCATGAACATGAGGTAGTACAAAGAGGTCAAATAGAATGGTATGTTACATGTGCATGTGCAGTATTGGGCAAGATAATAAGTAATACAAGATAAACAGATAACAGTGCAGTTGGTATTGTAAAGTGAATATCAATATCAAGTTAAGGTGCAGATAAATAATATATTATAAAATAGTACAGTATAGCATAGTTTGTAAACTATTGTTGTTGTTAGTAGTAGTACTACTCATCATTGAGATCCAAACTGACATCAACTGTTCATGAATCCGTTGTAGACCTGAATCCATGTAGAACCAATCCATGTCTAAATGGAGGAATGTGTACTCTGGACAGAGGAGACTTCAGCTGTCTGTGTCCACCACAGTACCGCGGCAAGATCTGTGACTCAGGTACCAACAGTTATATCCAGGACAACTAATCAGCCTGTCTGTGTCAATTAATTCAATTAACCAATCAATTACTCATCATCAATCAAATCAGTAAATTAATCAAGTAATTAATATGTCATCACTCAAATCAATTAATCAATCAATCAATCTATAATTAGAGGTCACCAATTATTTACATCAGTATCAGCAGACTGACTAAAAAAGGCAGATCCAGACTGAATAACAACAAAAAAAACATTTACCAGCTAGAGACCTGGATCAGGACCAGACTGATGATAAACCTGAACAAGGACCAGACTGATGATTAACCTGGATCAGGACCAGTCTAATGATTGACCTGGATCAGGACCAGACTGATGATAAACCTTATCAGGACCAGAATGATGATAAACCTTAATCAGGACCAGACTGATGATAAACCTTAATCAGGACCAGACTGATGATATACCTGGATCAGGACCAGACTGATGATAGACCTTAATCAGGACCAGAATGATGATAAACCTTAATCAGGACCAGAATGATGATAAACCTTAATCAGGACCAGACTGATGATAAACCTTAATCAGGACCAGACTGATGATACACCTTAATCAGGACCAGACTGATGATAAACCTTAATCAGGACCAGACTGATGATATACCTGGATCAGGACCAGACTGATGATAGACCTGGATCAGGACCAGACTAATGATAAACCTGGATCAGGACCAGACTGATGATTAACCTGGATCAGGACCATACTGATGAGTAACCTTGATCAGGACCAGACTGATGATTAACCTTAATCAGGACCAGACTGATGATAAACCTTAATCAGGACCAGACTGATGATATACCTGGATCAGGACCAGACTGATGATAGACCTGGATCAGGACCAGACTAATGATAAACCTGGATCAGGACCAGACTGATGATTAACCTGGATCAGGACCATACTGATGAGTAACCTTGATCAGGACCAGACTGATGATTAACCTGGATCAGGACCAGACTGATGATATACCTGGATCAGGACCAGACTGATGATAGATCTGGATCAGGATCAGACTGATGATAAACCTTAATCAGGACCAGACTGATGATAGAGCTGGATCAGGGCCATACTGATGATTAACCTTGATCAGGACCAGACTGATGATAGAGCTGGATCAGGGCCAGACTGGTGATTAACCTGCATCAGGACCAGACTGATGATAAACCTAGATCAGGACCAGACTGATGATATATCTGGATCAGGATCAGACTGATGACAAACCTGGATCAAAACCAGACAGATGTAATTTGCATTTTTGTGTTTTTTCGTCTGTAGTTGTGAAAGAGTGTGGCTATAGAAACGGTGGCTGTATGCAGTATTGCATGGACCTGTTAGGTGGAGTCGGAGTTCAGTGTGGTTGTGCTGATGGATTTAACCTGGAACCTGATGGATTCAGCTGCTCAAAGACCAGTAAGACTTACAGAACTGGGGCTAGCCAGTAACTATTGCACAGTCACTGAGCAGCTCTCTGCTGCCCCCTGCTGTCTACAGTACTCTCACCATAGTCACTAACCAGCTCTCTGCTGCCCCCTGCTGTCCACTGTACTCTAACCACAGTCACTAACCAGCTCTCTGCTGCCCCCTGCTGTCCACGGTACTCTAACCACAGTCACTAATCAGCTCTCTACTGCCCCCTGCTGTCCACGGTACTCTCACCACAGTCACTAACCTGCTCTCTACTGCCCCCTGCTGTCCACGGTACTCTCACCACTGTCACTAACCGGCCCTCTGCTGCCCCCTGCTGTCCACGGCACTCTCACCACAGTCACTAACCTGCTCTCTACTGCCCCCTGCTGTCCACGGTACTCTCACCACAGTCACTAACCAGCTCTTTACTGCCCCCTGCTGTCCACAGTACTCTCACCACAGTCACTAACCAGCTCTCTACTGCCGCACTCTCACCACAGTCACTAACCTGCTCTCTACTGCCCCCTGCTGTCCACGGTACTCTCACCACAGTCACTAACCAGCTCTTTACTGCCCCCTGCTGTCCACAGTACTCTCACCACAGTCACTATCGAGCTCTCTACTACCCTCTGCTGTCCACAGTACTCTAACCACAGTCACTTACCAGCTCTCTACTGCCCCCTGCTGTCCACAGTTCTCTAACTTGGGTTCTATCTGTTCCATTACTAGTGGCGTTCCCATGTGGTCAGCAGTACGATGAGCTGATTTATGGGGGTCGTTCTCTCTGGAATCTCTCTGAGATGGTCAATGTCACTATGGAGATGGATGCCATGTTGGATGAAAATATTACAGATAGTCTGGTTCTTCCTGTCAACATGACAGAGTCAGAGGAGAGGTCAGTGAACGCATGGTATGTTCAGAGAGGGGATAACACCACTGAACCATGGGTAAAGGAGGGGGGAGGAGAGGATGGGTCCTGGACTCGTATAGTTGGTGGAGTCCTGGAGACAAAAGGAGGAAGTCCCTGGCAGGTGAGGAGAGAGTTTAACAATGAAGTCATTCATTTACTCTAGTAAGTAACACCCCGACCTGTGATTGCCTATAAAACATCTGTGCATGCTCAGGTTCTAGTCCGCAGGTCTGATGGCTACGGTTTCTGTGGAGGGACTCTGGTCTCTGAACGCTGGGTGGTTACTGCTGCTCACTGCATGGAACAGCCCGCAGACCACGTCACTGTAGGTGAGCACATGAACCATACAAGTGAGCACATGAACCATACAGGTGAGCACATGAACAGTACAGGTGACATACAGGTGAGCACCTGAACTATACAGTCATGCTCTAATGTATGTTGTTCTTATGGTTGTAATGGATTCCATTGTGTTCTGTTGGTGCTAATGGTTCTCCTGATTCCAATGGTTCTAACAGTGTTTCAGTGGTTCTTAGTATGTTCTAAGGATTCTCTAATTGTTCTTGTTTAATGTTGTTCTATTGGTTTTTATGATTGTAATAATTCTAATGGTGTTGTAATGGTTCTAATGGTTTTCTAATGATGTTCCAGTGGTTCTAATGGTGTTTGAATCATGTTTCAATGGTTCTAATGGTGTTCTTATGGCGTTTTAATGGTTCTAATGGTGTTTTAATGATGTTCCAGTGGTTCTAACGCTGTTCTCATGGTGTTTTCATTGTGTTTTAATGGTTCTTATAGTGTTCTTATGGTGTATTAATGGTTCTAATGATGTTTTAATGATTCATATGGTGTTCTAATGATGTCCCAGTGGCTCTAATTGTGTTCTCATGGTGTTTTGATTATTTTTTAATGGGTCTAACAGTTTTCTAATGATGTTACAGTGGTTCCAATGGTGTTCTTATTGTGTTTAATTGTGTTGTAATGGTTCTAATGGTGTTGTAATGGTGCTTTAATGGTTCTAATAGTGTTCTAATGGTGTTCTAATGGTGTTCTAATTGTGTTTTAATGGTTCTAATTGTGTTTTCATGGACATGTTGAGTGGACATCTGGCAAAATCTTAACTAAATTTTTAACTTTTTAAGATATATATATATTTGCACTGTGTTTATGTATCTTGGTATTGTATCTGCACTGCTTTGATCTGTACAGCACTTTGGTCAACCCCAGTTGTTTTAAACGTGCTTTATAAATAAAGTTTGAGTTGAGTTGAGTTGAGTTGGTGTGTTCATGGTGTTCCAGTGGTTCTAATGGTGTTCTAATGATGTTCCAGTTGTTCTAATGGTGTTCTTGTGGTGTTCCAATTGTGTTTTGATGGTTCTAATGGCAGTCTTACCCTAACCTAATGTTTATGTGCAGGAGACTTTGATAAGCGGCGCCCTGATCCAGGTGAGCAGCTCATTAAGGTTCAGAAGGTCTTCATTCACCCTCACTTCCACTCGTTCACCTTCGACAGTGACATTGCTCTGCTGTACCTGGCCCAGCCTGTCATCAGGGGCCCCACTGCCATCCCTGCCTGCCTGCCTGACCCTCACCTGTCCAAATACCTGGTGCAGGTAACGCCATTATAAACTCTCATGGTTTCACTGCGCTGGAGGATGGATGTGATCAGCTGACATGTGTTTGTGTGTCAGGAGGGTAACCGTGGTGTGGTGACGGGCTGGGGCCTTACTCGATACTTGGGCAGGTCCTCCAGGTTTCTCAGGAAGGTGACACTTCCTGTGGTCAGCTACAAAGACTGCAGCGCAACCACAGAGCAGGTGATCAGACACACCTACAAGACCAGCTGCTGTGCTCTCTCTCTCTCTCTCTCTCTCTCTGTCTCACCCAGAGCTAGAGAGCTAGAGGGTCATGGAGAATAAACCTGTATCAGTCGTGTCTCTCTTCCTCACTGTCATATTGACTCTAGGGTAGGGGCTTAACATGCCCCTGTGGTCTGTTATTTTTATCTCCCAAACTGGTCCAACTGTTCTCTTGGTGTCCCCTCAGTATCTCACTTAGCATCCTCTTGGCTTCACTTGACCCTAATAATAACTTTATTTATATGGCACTTTTCAAACAAGGGTTTACAAAGTGCGCTGACATGCAAAAAAACAAAGCAGCAGAACCCAACAAGAGATAAAGACAGCAAAACAACAACAACAAGAGAACACTCAAAGGAAGAGAGCCAAAACAAGATCAAAACCCAGACTACATGTTCAGCCCAAACAAGACTACACTGTATACACCGTGTATTATGCAAATGGTATTTTTCTCTTATTTTCCTAAATAATAATGCAAATAACAATCAGAATATTTTTCAAGTCATCGGCCGTTAGAGCATAATTCAAATGTTTTTGAACAAACTTCATAATGATAACCTTTTTTTTTTTTTTAAATAAAAACCTCAAAATGCACTGTTCCACATTATTAAGCATGACAGAGTTTTAAAACATTTTATAGGTCATAAAGAACTGAAAATGGTCACTTTTTGAATTTACAGCATCAGGAAGTCATATTTCCTAAAATCAAAGCTATTTCAATCAAAACATCTTAACAGGACAAGTTCCATGTTAACAGAGTACCTCTTCTTTGATATCACCTTCACTACTCTTGCATCCATTGAACTTGTGAGTTTCTGCTTTAATTTCTTGGCAGGATGTCAGAATATCCTCCCAGAGCTGCTGTTTTGATGTGAACTGCCTCCCACCATCATAGATCTTTAGCTTGAGGATGCTCCAAAGGTTCTCAACAGGGTTGAGGTCAGGGAAGGATGGGGGCCACACCATGAGTTTCTTTGCTTTTATGCCCATAGCAGCCAATGACACAGAGGGATTCTTTGCAGCATGAGATGGAGCATTGTCATGCTTGAAGAAAATTTTGCTACAGAAAGCACGATTCTCTTTTTGTACCATGGAAGAAAGTGGTCAGTCAGAAACTCTATATACTTTGCCGAGGTCATTTTCACACCTTCAGGGACCCTAAAGGGGCCTATCAGCTCTCTCCTCATGATTCCGGCCCAAACATGACTCCGCCCCCTCCTTGTTGACGTCCCAGCCTCGTTGGGACATGGTGGCCATCCAGCAACCATCCACTACTCCTTCATCTGGACCATCCAGGGTTGCACGGCACTCATCAGTCAACAAGACTGTTTGAAAATGAGTCTTCATGTATTTTGGGGCCCACTGCAACCGTTTCTGCTTGTGATTGTAGCGTGAGGGTCCGTTTAGAATTAATAATTTGTTGCAACAACGCCACCTAGGGGAATTTCACCCCCAGGAAATTCTAAAGCTAACCAGTCGGCCCGTCAGCTGCGCTGAAACATAGAGGACCCATTTAACCAAGAGCATGTAGCGCACAAGCACACGGATTACGCACAGAGGAGACTGTAGACAACGCGCATTACCTGAAGGTAAAGGTGTGTGTGCCTGTGGCTGCCACGCCACACGAAGATCCTGCCACGCCAAAAAAAAGGCCTCTGCCATGCTGCGACCACCTCAGAGACGAGCGGAAGAAAAGAGAGCGCGCAAGGTGTGGCATACCTGCATTAGTAACCGCGCAGGGTGCCGCCCTGCGCTCAGTGTGTTGGAAAGCTGCACAGTGCCGTGCAGCAGCAAGGAGGTAGAGGGCCTCCTGCCACATCAGCATTGGTTAGGGGGGGGCTGAATAGTAGGTTTAAGCAAAACTGCAAGCCTCTGGAGGATCCTACACTTTGAGGTTGGTGGGACTCCAGAGGCACCAGCAGCTTCAAATACTTATTTGCTGCTTTGTAATGGCATTTTAGCATCTGCTCTCTTAATCTGATGAGTCTGTCCATCAGAAACCTTTCTCATTATGCCTTTATCTGCATGAACCCGTCTGTGGTCTGAATCAGCCACAAATTTCTTCACAGTACAATGATCATGCTTAATTTTTCATGAAATAGCTAATGTTTTCATTCCTTATCTGAGGCATTACACTATTTGAGGCTTTTCAGCAGCAGAGATCCTTTTTCTTTCCCATATTGCTGAAATCTGTGGCCTGCTTAATAATGTGGAACGTCCTTCTTAAGTAATTTTCCTTTAATTGGGCTCACCTGGCAAACTAATCACCACAGGTGTCTGAGATTGATTTCAGTGATCCAGAGAGCCCTGAGACACAACACGATCCATGAGTTTAATTGAAAAACAAAAATTTGAATGTTAATGACACTAAAATCCAATTTACATGATAATTTGGAACGCGGTGTATTACTGCAACATTATTAGAGCTAAAAGTCCGAGGAAGTCATAAGAGCATAGATATATCCCATGACATCACCAGAGCTGAGCCAACCTGAGACGTCATTAGAACAAAGACATCATAAGAACCCACGAGTACCCGACCAACACAGGAACCCAACCACAAAACCTGAGACCAAGGGGACTGAAGTTTTAAAAGGCAAAAAAGAGAAGCAATAAGAACTAAAAACATTAAGAGAGTTAAAATTGTACAGGAAAAATAAATGTAAAAGAATAAGTCTGAGGAAGGAAAATTCTAAAATGATACAAGCATCAAGAGGGTGAAAGCAAAAACCAGTAAAAACTGCCTCAATAAAAACTCAAGATCATGGATAGAGAATTGTTACTAAAGGTGACAGGGCCTTTTCCATCAGGGCCCCTCGACGCTGAAACATCCTACCTGAGGAGGTAAGGCGTGCAGAAACAGTCACTGCTTTTAAATCACTTCTTAAAACTCATTTTTATAGACTTACTTCCATGCGACTTCTTGTGTCTTCTTACTCATTCTTAGTCCTTTACTCATCGTTCCACCTTTTTATCTCCACTTTTATTATTGCATTACTGCTACTTTTGGTATTTTACTGTAATTATTACTGTTACTATTAATTCTTTACTACTTCTGATTCTTAGCTTGTTTTAATACCTTTTAGTCTTCTTATTCGTGTTTAAATATCTCTTATTCTTCTTACTGTTTTTAGTCTCGAATTTGCAACGACCAGGAGGCTCCCATCTGAGGATCTCAGGGTGCGGGCTGGCTCATAGGGGGTTAGAAGTTCTGTTACATACACTGGAGCCAGACCCTTTAGTGCTTTAAAAGTAATGAGTAAAATCTTAAAATCAATTCTAAAATTAATTGGAAGCCAATGTAAAGACGCTAAACTAGAGGCGATGTGATGTTGTATGTTGAAACCAGTTAGAAGCCCACCTGCTGCATTCTGGACCAGTTGAAGGTGGGAAAGAGATTTCAGGGTAGTTCTGGAAAGAAGTGAGTTGCAGTAATCTGGACGGGAGAAAATTAGGGCGTGGATGGCTTTTTCCATGTCTGACTGGGAGAGGATGGGTTTTAATTTGGAGATACTGCGTAAGTGAAAGAAACAGGACTGTGTGATTTTATTGGCATGTGCTGCAAAGGTGAGGTTAGAATCAAATTGGACTCCTAGATTTCTGGCTGTTTATTTGATATTTGATGAAAATGAACCAAGGCTGTTATTGATTATGTATGGGGAATTTTGTAAGTTGAAGAGAATGATTTCAGAATTGCAGTTGTGTAGTTGTAGAAAGTTCTGTACCATCCAACACTGTTTGGCATCTCCAGATACATCTTTGGCATCTCTCTTTCAAAGTCCTCTTGGTGTGTTTTTGTGTCCTCTTGCCATCCTGTCAGCATCTCTGGCATCTCGTTGTGTCTCCTCTAAGTCATCAGTTTAATTGGAACATTGGAACAAGGGTCCTGTTGATATACCTTGCCACTCATTGGTGTCTCTTGGTATCCTTTAGGCATCTTTGGACTTTTGTTAAATTTTATTGTTATATTTTTTGTTATATATTATGGCTGTCTCATGGCTGTCTCATGGCATCTCATGGTTGTCTCATGGCATCTCATGGCTGTCTCATGGTTGTCTCATGGCTGTCTCATGGCATCTCATGGCTGTCTCATGGCTGTCTCATGGTTGTCTCATGGCTGTCTCATTGCATCTCATGGCTGTCTCATGGCATCTCATGGTTGTCTCATGGCTGTCTCATGTCATCTCATGGCTGTCTCATGGTTGTCTCATGGCTGTCTCATGGTTGTCTCATGGCATCTCATGGCTGTCTCATGGTTGTCTCATGGCTGTCTCATGGCTGTCTCATGGCATCTCATGGCTGTCTCATGGTTGTCTCATGGCTGTCTCATGTCATCTCATGGCTGTCTCATGGTTGTCTTATGGCTATCTCATGGCTTTCTCATAGCATCTCATGGCTGTCTTATGTCATCTCATGGCTGTCTTATGTCATCTCATGGCTGTCTCATGTCATCTCATGGCTTTCTCATAGCATCTCATGGCTGTCTTATGTCATCTCATGGTTGTCTCATGGCTGTCTAATGGCTGTCTCATGTCATCTCATGGCTGTCTCATGGTTGTCTCATGGCAGTCAAGTCCTCTTTGTGTCTCTTGACCACCCTCTGGATTTATTTGTTTTTTCTTTTGCTGTTGTCTCTTTGCTTTTTTGTCCTTTGTTTTTGTCATTCTTCTTGTTTGTTGGTGTCCTGAGCTGCGACCCTGACATGTCCTTCCTTCTTCTTTCCTCAGGTGATCACAGATAACATGTTCTGTGCAGGTTACCTGCAGACCAGCATGGACGCCTGCAGCGGGGACAGTGGGGGACCATTTGTGGTGCACTACAGAGGGACCTGGTTCCTGACCGGGGTGGTCAGCTGGGGGGAGAGGTGTGCCGCCAAAGGCAAATATGGAGTCTACACCCGACTAGGGAACTTCCTCCACTGGATCCAAGACACCATGGAGAGAAAGGATCTGAACATTACAGACAGCTGAGAGCGAGCTGACAGAAGCACCCGAGCCCAGAACAGTTTGAGAGCAGAGACCTGATCCTTGTCTGTGGTTGAATCAGAGCTGAGCTCCTGCTGAAAACATCGTAGAAACATTGTTTTCTTCCTTATTATAGTCACATTAAACTGCTGAAAATCATTTTATCTTTGTAATAAAACTCTGATTAAAGATTAGTTTTACTGAGATGATTATTATCTACATTCATTAAGTTTGTAATAACGGAGAAGATTATAAAAAGGTCAAAAATATACTTACTGATGACAGCCATGTGTCCCCTTCAAAATAAAACAGCAAACTTTAAGATAATTATAAGAACATTCAATGGCATCATTTGGCTTAAAAAAATCAGAACAATCAATTAATCAATTAATCAATAAATTATAAATTAACCCATAAGAGTTCTCTTAACATCCCAACAAAATGTTATGATAAAAACTATGATATATTATTTTTTTTCCTACTTTAAATGACTCAATCTCTTAAAAGTACTTCAGCCTGAAATGTCCTTACCAAATAGTAATCATATCTTTGGGATCTGAGCCCTTCAAAGGCTAGTATGTTTACATACTCCGCTGTTTTAATAGAACAACATCACAAAGTCACACAGTCTTTAATGTGTGGCCTCTTGTGTAGCTTAGCTGTTTCAGGCTAATTTAAGGACCTGAGAGCACAGCTCTAAAAGTTTTTAAAATGAACATCCTCTTCTAAATTTGAGCATTATTAATTCAACACAGTCAACATGAACTGAAAATAAAAAAACTCAATGGCACAGAATGTCCCTAGGATGTCTTAAGGGTTAAAATCAGACAGCATGGATTCAAGACACATGACTGAAACGGTTTCTGTGACAAATACAGCATTTGTTTATAAAACAGTTTAATTCATTTAAAGACTAAAGAGTTCAGGTTGTTTAACAATTAAAGAGTTTAATTCATGTTTTAATAATCATACATGAGAGTAAATGAGAAACCCTAAATAGACCCCTCAATGATCAGATCCTGGTTCTTTGGTTCCATGAACTCCACAGACGGACGGTGAGGAATTTCAGCAGGAATAAAAGAGTTAAAAACAAAACAAGGCAGTAGCAAATCATTATGGGAGACTTTACAGAGACAGATGGTCTTCAGTTTGGTGTAAACATAAAGAAAGGAGCTAAACAATATCTGATATGATGCGTGTTCTCCCTGTTCTCTGTGTTCTCCATGTTCTCTGTGTTCTCCCTGTTCTCTGTGTTCTCCCTGTTCTCTGTGTTCTCCCTGTTCTCTGTGTTCTCCATGTTCTCTGTGTTCTCCCTGTTCTCTGTGTTCTCCCTGTTCTCTGTGTTCTTCGTGTTCTCCCTGTTCCCTGTGTTCTCTGTGTTCTCCCTGTTCTCTGTGTTTTCCGTGTTCTGTGTTCACCCTGTTCTCTGTGTTCTCCGTGTTCTGTTTTCCCTGTTCTGTGTTCTTCGTGTTCTCCCTGTTCTTTATGTTCTCCATGTTCTCTGTGTTCTCTTTGTGTTCTCTGTGTTCTCCCTGTTCTCCTTGTTCTCCCTGTTCTGTGTTCTGCCTGTTGTCTGTGTTCTCCCTCTTCTCTGTGTTCTCTGTGTTCTCCCTGTTCTGTGTTCTTCGTGTTCTCCCTGTTCTTCATGTTCTCCCTGTTCTCTGTGTTCTCTCTGTTATGAGCAGTGAATGAAACGTTAAAACCTTGATGATGAATATGAGCTCATTAAGATTTTCAATGTTCTAAAGTCTCTTCAGGACGAGGAACTGTGACTGTGAACATCTAGAACTTCAGACACTTTTTCAATCTAAACTGTCTGCAACGTCAATATGACTAGGTGAATGATATTCAAGTCATTTTATTTCACAACCTTATCAAATATTTTTGTTTTATTCCCTACCTATCCATTTATCTTTAATCATCTTGTCTCTGTTATTTTTATTAGCCTATTCTGGTTCTGTCTTTCTTTCAGCTCGTTCTGTGAAAAGCTCTATAAACCGCGTCTTCCCTGCATAATTATGATGATAGATATAACAATCACAATACAGCAACATGCCAACTTTATGGCTTGAATTGGTTTTGATTTACAAACTTTTATCACACTCACTTTAATATCTCATAATAGTGAATGTGATAAACATAATAGTGAAACGAATACACTCTGAAATACTGACTGATCGGTTTACTGTTTGGATAAAAATGGAAATGAGAAGAAATGAAATCGTTATCACAAGTGGACTGATATAGTTTTCATGTCTGTAATATTCCTTTATTCATCACTTTTCCTTCCGTTTATCACATGAATTATAAGTTTGACAATGAATTTAACTGTTAAATTGGGGCTAGTAAAGTTACAGTCAAGTTAATCGCTTGTTTTGATGAGCGGCCAACAGGTGCGTCCCTTTAAATGAAGTTCACGCAAAGAGTTGTGGGTTGTCTTTTCATCTCTCCCTTGGTAAAGGATGGTCCAGTGTTTCCTAGGCTAAAGGAGATAATAGAGGAATTAATGAAGCTCCTTTCCTTATCAGTTAGAGAATTCGAAAGGGCTTTATCATGGCCGACACTAAAATACTTCCGGGTTGTTTCACTCAGTTAGGAACCTTCCTAAGCAAAATGGACTATTCAAATGGACCTTTAGGGTCAAGATTGCGGTGATTAGAAACTACTCAGGCTTTTAGGTGATGTCACACTCATGGCTCCGCTCCCTGGCCTTCCTAGCTCTGTACTCTACCAGGTCCATGGTGGTCATGGTGATGTAGAGAAGGAGGATAAAATGCATCAATGAGCCTCCTCTGAACCATTTCATCTGACCACATCTCCTGTCCATCTGAGGACCAATCACAGCCAGAAGACGTCCTCACAGTTTAGAAATAGTTTATATATAGTATCAGCTAGAGGTAGGAAACAGTACTGTTTATACTATGGTAAAAATATACATATACAGTAATGTGTACTCAGCAGGGTCACATGACCTCTGGAACTCCCTGTCTGACCACTAGGGGGTAGCATGTAGCTGCTTGTGTATCCACTCCACATACTTAGTCACACGGGTGTAGACCCCATACACCCTCTGACTCCCACACTCCTCGGGCCCCCCCCACGACACTAACCCAAATACCAGCCACCGGCGACTGACCCGGTCCTCCATCACAAACGCTCCACCACTGTCGCCCAGGCACGTGTCCTTCCCACCTTCAAAGAAGCCAGCACAGAACATGTTATCAGTAATGTTGTAGCTGACGGAGCGTGAGGCATAGCTTGCCTGGCACTCGTCCTGGGAGACCACCGGCAGCTTAACAAACTGCAGGAGGTCAGATGTTGGACCCAGGCTGGAGGTCAGGGAAGTGGGGTCGCCTGAGGGGGGCAGAGAAGAGGAGGTGTTGTGGTTGGAGATCCCCCAACCAGCAACGACACCCAGAGAGTTTGGGGGAGGAGCTGGGGGGTCGCCCTGAAAATAAAATAAAAGCAAAATGTAAAAAATATTCCCATGACTTATTCTTGGAAAAGTCCGGAATATTCTAAAAAACTCTCAATGTCAGTAAAAGTGAATAATATCCTCAAAAACTATAAAAGTCAACAGTACTGGTAGTATTGGTGGCAGTACCTGTGTTCTGATCTAATAAGTATTCTCTATAGTACTGGCAGTATTGTTGGTATTATCTGTGTTCTGATCTAATGAGTATTCTCTACAGTACTGGTAATATTGTTGGTAGTATCTGTGTTCTGATCTAATGAGTATTCTCTATAGTACTGGTAGTATTGTTGGTAGTACCTGTGTTCTGATCTACTGAGTATTCTCTATAGCACTGGTAGTATTGATGGTAGTACCTGTGTCCTGATCAAATAAGTATTCTCTATAGTACTGGTAGTATTGTTGGTAGTATCTGTGTTCTGATATACTGAGTAATTCTATAGTACTTGTAATATTGTTGGTAGTATCTGTGTTCTTATCTAATGATTATTCTCTATAGTACTGGTAGTATTGTTGGTAGTATCTGTGTTCTTATCTAATGAGTATTCTCTATAGTACCTGTAGTATTGTTGGTAGTATCTGTGTTCTGATCTAATGAGTATTCTCTATAGTACTGGTAGTATTGTTGGTATTATCTGTGTTCTGAACTAATGAGTATTTTCTATAGTACTGGTAGTATTGTTGGTAGTATCTGTGTTCTTATCTAATGGGTATTCTCTATAGTACTGGTAGTATTGTTGGTAGTGTCTGTGTTCTTATCTAATGAGTATTCTCTATAGTACTGGTAGTATTGTTGGTAGTATCAGTGTTCTTATCTAATGAGTATTCTCTATAGTACTGGTAGTATTGTTGGTAGTATTTTTGTTCTGATCTAATTAGTACTCTCTTTAGTACTGGTAGTATTGTTGGTATTATCTGTGTTCTGATATACTGAGTAATTCTATAGTACTGGTAGTATTGTTGGTAGTATCAGTGTTCTTATCTAATGGGTATTCTCTATAGTACTGGTAGTATTGTTGGTAGTATCAGTGTTCTGATCTAATGAATATTATCTATAGTACTGGCAGTATTGTTGGTAGTATTTTTGTTCTGATCTAATTAGTACTCTCTTTAGTACTGGTAGTATTGTTGGTATTATCTGTGTTCTGATATACTGAGTAATTCTATAGTACTGGTAGTATTGTTGGTAGTATATGTGTCCTGATCTAATAAGTATTCTCTATAGTACTGGTAGTATTGTTGGTAGTACCTGCATTCTGATCTAATGAGTATTCTCTATAGTATTGGTAGTATTGTTGGTAGTGTCTGTGTTCTGATCTAAGTAGTATTCTCTATAGTACTGGGAGTATTGTTGGTAGTACCTGTGTTCTGATCTAATGAGTATTCTCTATTGTACTGGTAGTATTGCTGGTAGTGTCTGTGTTCTGATCTAATGAGTATTCTCTATAGTACTGGTAGTATTGTTGGTAGTGTCTGTGTTCTGATCTAAGTAGTATTCTCTATAGTACTGGTAGTATTGTTGGTATTATCTGTGTTCTGATCTAATGAGTAATTCTATAGTACTGGTAGTATTGTTGGTAGTACCTGTGTTCTGATCTAATGAGTATTCTCTATAGTACTGGTAGTATTGCTGGTAGTGTCTGTGTTCTGATCTAATGAGTATTCTCTATAGTACTGGTAGTATTGCTGGTAGTGTCTGTGTTCTGATCTAATGAGTTTTCTCTATAGTACTGGTAGTATTGTTGGTAGTGTCTGTGTTCTGATCTACTGAGTCTTCTCTTTCGTACTGGTATTATTTTTGGTTGTGTCTGTGTTCTGATCTAAGTAGTATTCTGTATATTACTGGTAGTATTGTTGGTAGTACCTGTGTTCTGATCTAATGAGTATTCTGTATAGTACTGGTAGTATTGTTGGTAGTGTCTGTGTTCTGATCTTATGAGTATTCTCTATAGTACTGGTAGTATTGTTGGTATTATCTGTGTTCTGATCTACTGAGTATTCTCTATAGTACTGGTAATATTGTTGGTAGTATCTGTGTTCTTATCTAATGAGTATTCTCTATAGTACTGGCAGTATTGTTGGTAGTATTTGAGTTCTGATCTAATTAGAACTCTATAGTACTGGTAGTATTGTTGGTATTATCTGTGTTCTGATCTACTGAGTATTCTCTATAGTACTGGTAGTATTGTTGGTAGTATCTGTGTTCTGTTCTAAGTAGTATTCTCTATAGTACTGGTAGTATTATTGGTAGTATCTGTGTTCTGATCTTATGAGTATTCTCTATAGTACTGGTAGTATTGTTGGTAGTATCTGTGTTCTGATCTAATGAGTATTCTCTATAGTACTGGTAGTATTGTTGGTATTATCTGTGTTCTGATCTAATGAGTATTCTCTTTAGTACTGGTAGTATTGTTGGTAGTATCTGTGTTCTTATCTAATGAGTATTCTCTATACTACTGGTAGTATTGTTGGTAGTGTCTGTGTTCTGATCTAAGTAGTATTCTCTATAGTACTGGTAGTATTGTTGATAGTACCTGTATTCTGATCTAATGAGTATTCTCTATAGTACTGGTAGTATTGTTGATAGTATCTTTGTTCTGATCTACTGAGTCTTCTCTTTCGTACTGGTATTATTGTTGGTTGTGTCTGTGTTCTGATCTAAGTAGTATTCTGTATATTACTGGTAGTATTGTTGGTAGTACCTGTGTTCTGATCTAATGAGTATTCTCAATAGTACTGGTAGTATTGGTGGTAGTAACTGTGGTACCTTGTAGTGAGGTGGCGGTAGGCAGACAGGTCTGATGAGCTCGTTAAAGTCCACGCTGTCTGTCAGCTTCAGCAGGGCGATGTCGTTGTTGTAGTCATTTGGTTGGAAGTCTGGATGGAGGAGGATCTGCTGGACCGAGCGTACAGTGGCCCTGTCTTTGTCTGCAGCATCATGGAGACCGAGAAACACCTTTAACACAGCAGAGCCAGCCAATCACCAAAAGTACACAGAAGGGCCAGCCAATCACAGGATGCACACAGCAGAGCCAGCCAATCACAGGGAGGATGGCCTTTTTTAGAACATTCATGGCATCCAAAAATCTTTTTTGAAAAACAAGTTAAAGAAGTGGTTGTCCCCCATCACCTGGACATGTTGGGGGGCCACAGGGACCACACTGCTGTCCCTCCTCGGGGACCTCAGGACATGGGCAGCAGTGAGGACCCAGGACCCTGATAGCAAGGCCCCGGAACCAAACCAATGGCCCTCAGGGACCCGAGACAGGTCCTCCACACTGAGCAGCACCTGCCATGGGAACAAACCTACGCCTGCTGCACGACCTCCCACCACCCGCTTCACGAGAGGGGGCAGGGGATGGGAAGGCCTGCCACAGGCTGGAGAGAGAGTAGAGGGAGAGAGGGGGAGAGAGAGAGTTGAGAATATTTAGGTTCTGTGACTGATCCACTGCTGAAAAATGTTTGACCATGAACAGACTCACTAAATATAATCTCCCCACCATGAGAGGACAATACAGACAAAACTGTATCCCTTTCTCTCTAACCTCCTGTCCTGCATAGAGGACATCAGAGACAAGTTCTCTCTAACCTCCTGGCCCTTAAAGAGGACAACAGGGACAAGTTCTCTCTAACCTCCTCTCCCTTACAGAGGAGATCAGAGACAAGTTCTCTCTAACCTCCTGTCCCTTATAGAGGACATCAGAGACAAGTTCTCTCTAACCTCCTGTCCTGCATAGAGGACATCAGAGACAAGTTCTCTCTAACCTCCTGTCCCTTAAAGAGGACAACAGGGACAAGTTCTCTCTAATCTCCTCTCCCTTACAGAGGAGATCAGAGACAAGTTCTCTCTAACCTCCCGTCCCTCAAGGATTACAACATGTCTTACCTGAGCCGTTAGCAGGCTGACAGCTGGGCAGTCTGTTTTCTGATTGTAAGCTGACCCACTCTCCAGTCGGCCCACACCTGTATGAAACTAAAAGTACCCACATTTTATCCCATTATTACCCAGGATAAACCCATTTTTACCCCCGTATGTAAGTCTGCAGTGATGACAATAATCTTGTCATCATTTACTTATACCAAATACTAATATAAGGATTCAAAATTAAAATTAAAATGTCATCATAAAATTCTAATGTGAATATGAGTCCATATACAAACACAGGATGATATCAGAGGTTACTAAGTCTCACCTTTATCCCTTCAGTAAGAAATCTACCACAGTAACCAGCCAATCTTTACCAACCACTAAACTCTGACTACCTTCTCACCTCAAGGTGGAAGCTCTAATTGAACTGTTTATAGGACTATTCATGGGACTTTATCTTTAAGACAATTAAAATCTCAAATGACTTCATCTTCAAACTTAAATTTAATATCCCTACAACACTGTCCTTGTTCTGTGTTCATTAAATTTCCATTAAAGCAGATTTATTCACTGTCTCAGTCTGTGGGACTTTATTACACAGTAGATAATCTCTTACTGTTGCTGGCGTCCTCTCTGCAAAAATACTGAACCATGGATCCATACGTTGTGCTGTTGTCATGACTACCAAACACCATGTCAGCCATGGCAATCATCTTCGGACTCCCACAATCCACCACTGTGAGAGAGAAAGGACCAATCAGTTGCCAGTGTCAACACACTGATGATAGTAAGGCGTAGTTAGAGATAAGGGGTTAAAAAGGAATACTAAAAGTTAGGAATATAACGTTAAAAATGAAGACAAAAAATTGTTAGAAATAAATAGTTAAAGTAAAGATGTAAAGATAAAACATAAGAAATTGAAAAGTTAAAATGAAGACTTGAAAATTGAGAGCTAGAAATAAAAAGTTAAAAATGAAGACAAAAATGAAGAGTTAGAAATAAAAAGTTAAAATGAAGATGTAAAGATGAAGAGTTAATAATAAAGAGTTATAAAAGAAGACAGAAAGATGAAGAGTAAAAAAGAGTTGGACTGAAAGTTAAAATGAAGACTAAAGATGAAGAATTAGAAATAGAGTTTATATGAAAAATTAAAACGGAGGGTTAAAGACGGAGAGTTAGAAATAAAAAGTTGGAATGATATTTAAAATGAAGAGTTGAAGATGGGAAAGTGGAAATAAAGAATTAAATATGAATAGTTAAAGATGAAGAGTAAAAAAATAGTTGGAATAAAAAGTTAAAATGAAGATGTAAAGATGGAGAGTTAGAAAGACTGAGTTGGAAAAAGTTAAAATGAAGAATTAGAAATAAAGTTTTAAAAAATGAAGACTTAAAGATGAAGAGTTAGAAATGAGAGTTAAAAATGTAGACTTAAAGATCAAGAGTGAGAAATTAAGAGTTAAATATGAAGGGTGAAAAAAAGAGTTGGAATGAAAAGTAAAACTGAAGAGTTAAAGATGAAGAGTACACAAAGAGTTGGAAAGAAAAGTTAAACTGAAGAGTTAAAGATGGGGAGTTAAAAATAAAGAGTAGGAAAAAAGTTAAAATTAAGACGTAAGAGTAAAAAATAGTAAAAAAGTAAAAATAAAGAGTTAAAAAATAAAGAGTTTAAAATAAAATGTTGGAATAAGAAGTTAAAGAAAGAATAATTAATCTGAAGAGTTCAAAATAAGAGTTAGAAATTAATAGTTGGAATAGAGTAATTAAAATGAAGAGTTAGAAATAAAGTGTTGGAATGAAAAGTTAAAATGAGGAATTACAAATAAGTTGGAATAGAATAAAAAGTTAAAATGAAGAGTTAGAAATAAAATGTTGGAATGAAAAGTTAAAGTGAAGAGTTACAAATAAAGAGTTTATGTAAAAAGTTGAAATGAAGACTTAAAAAAGATTGATTAATTTAATGAGTTCAAAATGAAGTCTGAAATAAAGAGTTGGAATAAAAAGTTAAAATGAAGAGTTAGAAATAAAGAGTTGAAATGAAAAGTTAAAATGAAGAGTTGAAATAAAGAGTTGGAATGAAAAGTTAAAATGAAGAGTTAGAAAAAAAGAGTTGGGATAAGAAGTAAAAATGAAGACTTAAAGATGAAGAGTTAGAAATGAAGAGTTACAGATGAAGGGTTAAGAGGAGAACTAAAGATCAAAAGTAAAAATATTTGAAATGAAGAGTTTGAGACAATAGAGTTAAATAGAAAAACTTAAGTTGAAAGTGGAACTGTAGAAAAAAAAAGATTTAAAACAGTTGAAATCAACATTTGGGAAAGAAGTATTAAACAGAAGAAATAAAAGTGAAGAATTTAAGATGAAGAGTTTAGGATGACATGAAGGGTTAAAAACAGAATAAAGATGATAAAATCAAGAGTTTAAATGAAGAGGTAAAATTAGAAGTGTTTAAACAAAGAGTTGAATTAAAGAGGGTATATGAAGAGTAAAAATGTCAGGTTAAAGATGAATATTTGAAAAGAAGAGTTAAAACAAATAGTTGAATTCAAGTTTAAAATCAAAATTCAAAAATTAAGAGATAAAGTGTTAATGAGTTCAAATGAGGTATTATTTTATCAAGGTTAAAACATGTTAAAGGGTTTGAAATTAAAAAGTACAAATAAAGACCTAAAGAAGAGGGACTAAAGTATAAGATGCGTTAATGACATTTTTAAGTTTGTAAGATTTAAATGTTAGTCTTTTCCACTTCAGCAACATAGTAAATAACACAGTTTTAGATTTTTTATTGGAGCAGCTGAAGAGAAATCAAAAGAAGAGGTTGTAGAGGATAGGGCTGGGTAAAAAAGTCAGGGCTTTTCTTGTTGATTGAAAACATCTGTCAGACCTAACTTTCTGTGAAGAGAGTTTAGGATAGTGCACTGGAAATGTGGTATCAATCAGGTTTCAATCTGGTTTGATTTTTACTGGATATACGTCAAAGTTATCATTCTGTTACCATGACAACCATTTATTACTCCACTGGTAAAAATCGTTTTCAACATTCAGCTGAAGGACATCCAGATGTGATTCAAAGCCCACATCGTTCCCAGCTCTGACTGGACAGGATGGGACATGAACTTTAGATTTTGACTGTCAGAACTTTCACTGATCATTAGGACTGATCATTTTAGACATGCTCATCAATACGACAGCAGTCCCCCTGCTGATACTGATGCTCCTGCTACTAATACTATTACTAGTACTATGTCTACTAATACTAATAATAATGCTAATCAATGGAAAGAGACACGTGACTGCAGGTTTTTTTTTAATTTGTTTTATTAGTAAATAATTTAATGATGGAAAAAGGATCCCTAAATTTTAACCAATTGAACCACTTTCTAACTAATCTGCTCTGCGATTGGTTGAGATGCTGGACAGGGACCGCCTCCTCCTCCCTGGGTCTGTTTCTACAGAGAGAGAGAGAGAGAGAGAGAGAGAGAGAGAGAAAGAGAGAGAGAGAGAGAGAGCAGGGTTTGTGTTTACAGTAAATTCTTCACGATTCTACTCTATCTTTGATGGTACTCTTTGTAGTTTTCCCTGGGACTGAGTCTGATATAAGCGCCCTCTGATGGAGACCTTGCTGTGTTTGTCCCTGTCTCAGAGTGATTTGTTGATTGTAATTTGTCTAAGACCATCAGACCCCTCTGTAGTCAGTCTGCTGTGGTGAGGTCATTATCACTGATTAGTTCATGCTCCCCATGTGGTCATTCTCATGTTGTATTGGTAGCATCTGGTTGTGAATGGGTGCCTAGGTAAAGTGAGGGAGAGAGAGAGGAAGAGACGAATGCCCAGGGCTACTCCAGACTGACCAAGACTCCCCCAGACTGCCAAAGGTGCCCCAGACTCTACTGCCACTGACACTCTGACATGAACTGCTGACCAATGACACACTGACCAATGATACTCTAAACAATGACACTCTTACCAATGACACTTTGACCAATGACACTCTGACCAATGAAACTCTGACCAATGAAACTCTGACCAATGACACTCTGACCAATGACACTGACCAATGGCACACTGACCAATGACACTCTAACCATGGCTGCACTGACCAATGACACACTGACCAATGAAACTCTGACCAATGTCAATCTGACCAATGACACTCTAACCATGGCTGCACTGACCAATGACACACTGACCAATGACACTCTGACCAATGTCAATCTGACCAATGACACTCTGACCAATGACACTGACCAATGGCACACTGACCAATGACACTCTAACCATGGCTGCACTGACAAATGACACACTGACCAATGACTCTCTGACCCATGACAATCTGACCAATGACATACTCACCAGTGACACTCTGGCCATGGTTGCTATGACCAATGACACTTTGATCACGGCTGCTCTGACCAATGACACTCTGACCACGGCTGCTCTGGCAAATGACAATCTGACCAACGACACTCTGATAATGACACTCTGACCACAGCTGCTCTGACCAATGACAATCTGACCAACGACACTCTGATAATGACACTCTGACCACAGCTGCTCTGACCAATGACAATCTGACCAACGACACTCTGATAATGACACTCTGACCACAGCTGCTCTGACCAATGACACTCTAACCATGGCTGCACTGACCAATGACACTCTTACCATAGACACTCTGACCAATGACACTTTGACAACGGTTGCTCTGACCAATAACACGCTGACAACGGCTGCTCTGACCAATGACACTCTGACCACGGCTGCTCTGACCAATGACACTCTGACCAGGGCTGCTCTGGCAAATGACACTCTGACCAACGACACTCTGATTATGGCACTCTGACCATGGTTGCTCTGACCAATGACACTCTGACCAATGACACTCTCACCATGGCTGCTCTGACCAATGACACTCTTACCAATGACACTCTTACCAATGACACTCTGACCAATGACACTTTGACAACGGTTGCTCTGACCGATAACACTCTGACAATAGCTTCTCTGACCGATGACACTCTGACCAAGGCTGCTCTGGCAAATGACACTTTGACCACGACTGCACAGACCACGGCTGCTCTGATCACAAAGGCTTCAACCACGGTCACTCTAACCACAGTGGCTTCGACCACGGCTGCTCCTACTACGGTGGCTTCGACCACAACCACTCTAACCACGGCGGCTTCGACCAAGGTCACTCTTACTATGGTGGCTTTGACCACAGTCCCTCTTACCATGGTGGCTTCGACCACGGTCAATCTAACCACGGTGGCTTCGACCACGGTCACTCTTCCCATAGTGGCTTTGACCATGGTCACTCTTACCACAGTGGCTTCGACCATGGTGGCTTTGACCATGGACACTCTCACCACAGTTGAAAAGCTGGAGCAGGAAAGGTTTACACTTTACCAGTAAGCTAAATGTTATGTTAGCACGTTGTAGCTAATTACTGCAGTAAAGAATGGAAGTTTCTGCTGTTCTCTGAATAAATGATGCACTGGTCAAAACGTTGTTCACTACCACTCTGTGTGTTCTCACTCTGACAGGAAGGAAGTCCGCTGCTCCACGATCCATCAGTCTGACAGTCCAGCTGGTAGTGGTCTAGGTACTCTCCATCCTACAGACAGACACAGGGTAGTAATAATGTAGTAACTACTGTGGGACTGTAGGACTACTGTGTTGGTAATGTAGGACTAATGTAAGACTAATGTAGTAATAATGTAGGAATACTGTAGTAGTAATGTAGTTCTTATGTGGGAATGATAAGGTAAAGTAAAGTCGTACTTCATTCATCCCCTGAAGGGAAATTCACAGATTACACTCTGTTGCTGTTTTTACAAATTCATATTCATATTTAACACACATTGAGTGATAGCTTTGCCGCTCTTTTGTAAAGTGCTGCCGTTAGCTGTTGGGGGGTTCAGTGCTATAGTGGGTGATGTAATAGTAACAAGGACTAATGTATGACTAATGCAGTAATAATGTAGGAGTATGGTAGGCCTAATGTGGGAGTAAAAAATATGAGTAACACGAGTAATGCAGTAATGATACAGAAGTATTTTAAGATTACTATAGAACCATTGTCGGATTAATGTAGAAGTAATGTAGTGATGATATAGTAGTATTGTAGAATTACTATAGGCCTACTGTAGGACTAATGTCGGAGTAATGTAGAAGTAATGTAGGAGTACTGTAATGATATAATAGTATTGTAGGATTACTTTAGGACTTTTTTAAATTATTTAACCTTTATATAACCAGGAGAAAACCTCATTGAGATTAAAAATCTCTTTTTCAAGAGTGTCCTGTCCAAGACAGCAGCAGTGAACAGAGTTTCAGACATACATAAATCAGCCATACGACATAATACGTACTTCTGTAGGACTAATATAGTCTTATGTAGGAGCAATGTAGTAGAATTGTAGGAGTAATGTAGGAGTAATGTAGTAGAATTGTAGGAGTAATGTTGGAGTAATGTAGTAGAATTGTAGGAGTAATGGAGTAATGTAGTAGAATTGTAGGAGTAATGTAGATGTAATTAAGGAATACTGTAGCACTAATGTAGTAATAATGTATCAGAATTGTAGGAGTAATGTAGGAGTAATGTAGTACAATTGTAGGAGTAATGTCAGAGTAATGTAGTAATGATGTCGTAGAATTGTAGTGATGTAGTTTGATAGGGAGTGTACCTTTACCAGCCTGTAGCCCTCCTTACAGGTGAACACCACATGATCCTTAAAGGAGTATTCTGATTGGACAGGATTCATCACAGAATGGGGTGGAGCTTCAGGGACTGCACACCTACTTCCTGTTTAACAAAATAAAAGCATTAAAACAGGGGCACACATTCCCTTCATCCCAGAGAGATGTGAGAACAATAATAAAAATGATCCTGATGAAACTCCAGCTACTCAGATTTTTTTTTTTTTTTTTTGTCTAAACCTCAGAGGGTTATAATTCTTCATTACAAGAGTGATAGCCTGGCCCACCTGGACTCACTTTGCATTTGCCTTTCTTATGAGTTTTTAAATGCCTGGCATTACAGATGAGTTGCAGTACCTGGGGGTTACTCTGGGCTCTTCCCTATCCTTTAAGAGCCACATTAAGAACTTATCAAAAAAGGGTCAGATTTAACCTTAATCATTTCAAGCAAATCAGAACATGTTTCTACATTCAGTGATACTCTCACATATTGACTACTGTATAACTAGCTGGTCACTTACAGGAGCATCATCCTGTTGAATCCCTGTATAAAAGAGCATTAATAATGCTAGACAGGACACTGTTCCTGTATCACCATTGTAATATCCTTCAAAAGTACAAGCTCTTGAGCTGTGAACATTTTCAAAAATGTAAAATTGTCTGATATATAAAGTCCTACATGGGCAAGCATCGCCTGATGATTACATCAAACAGAAAACAATCAGTGAGTCTTCAGTCAGACTGCCCAGAGCCACTGTTAGAGGAGACTGTGCGATACCTCTTAATGCTCCACCTTTGGGTAAAATGTCATATCTTTCAAAGGGACCTCACTGAACACTTTACCACTCTCAGTCAGGGGATGCTCCGGATTTGCAAGTCTTAAGAGTAATCTGAGAGCGTGGCTCAGGATAAACTAGAATAGGGTCCATGTTTAACCATTTCAATAACTTCATGCATAGCATGCTTGAATACAGCTATGTATGCATCCTTTGTGCAATATTACATACATAGAAACTCTCATGTATGCTTTTACGTTGCAATAGTACATGCATAAACACATCTGTAAATGATAACTTTGTGCAATAATATTAGCACTTTAACTAACCAGGCCAAGGGTGATATGCAATCTCTTCCTTAAGCACATTCATGATCATGTGCAATATATTGGCACACTTGCACTTTAGCACTACAGCACCTTACCGTCTGCCTTATGCACTGTAACTGCAATGGTCCCTTTATTCCTGGTCAGCCTTAAGCAAAGTCAAGCAGCAACCTACTATATTGTTATATTTGGGTTGTTGTATTTTATTGTACCGACTATGCTGTTTGTGAATGAATATCACTAAATCCTGATACAGACCGTAAGAAGGATGGAGAACCTCTAACAATACAGAGGAGAAAGCAGAACAAACATCACTGAAGTCCTCCCTACAAACACCCATAGATGTGTGTAGTTGTGAAGTGTGCAGACCTATAGATGTGTATGAGAGTCTCCAGCCTGTGTTGTCTCCAGAGTCGTCACTATTGAAGACGATGGTGACAGCATTGATGTCAGTCAGAATCTCTCCTGGAGATCGATCCCCACAGAAAGGACCAAACTGTCTGCTGCCCGCTGTGATCTAAAACAAAAAAACAGTAAACAGCTGATTACTGATGTAAAACAGCTGATTAATGATGTAAAACAGCTGATTACTGATGTAAAACAGCTGATTACTCATGTCGAACAGCTGATCACCACTGTCAAACAGCTGATTACTGACGCCAAACAGCTGATCACTGCTGTCAAACAGCTGATTACTGGTGTCAAACAGCTGATCACTGCTGTAAAACAGCTGATTATTGGGGTCAAAAAGCTGATTCCTGATGCCAAACAGCTGATTACTGATGTCAAAAAGCTTATTACTGATGTCAAACAGCTGAATACTCATGTCAAACAGTTGATTATTGGTGCCAAACAGCTGATTACTGCTGTCAAACAGCTGTTCACTGATTTCAAACAGCTGATTCCTGATGTCAAACAGCTTATTACTGCTGTCAAACAGCTGTTCACTGATTTCAATCAGCTGATTCCTGATGTCAAACAGCTTATTACTGATTTCAAACAGTTGATTATTGGTGCCAATCAGCTGATTACTCATGTCTAACAGCTGATATTTGTTTAGTCTGCATTTTTTACTGATTTGATCCATTGATATATTGATTGACTCTCCTCTCTCTGACCTTGACATGGTCGTAGGGACAGCTGATGTCGGGGTGGTCCTCCACATCAAACTTGGGGTCAAAGAGGAGGTGGATCTTAAATCCTGGCTCTACCTCGATCCTGTACACACACTCAGAGCTCTTTGGGTATGGAGATGGGAAGTCGACACTACTCAAAACGCCGGAGCGTTCCCTGAACACACCGCCACTGCACTCCACTAAACACACAAACAAACAAAGATGACAGCCGTGTGGTTAGGATCAAGGCTGTGGAGGGAATAAGGAATAAACAAACAAACAAACAAACAAAGATGACAGCCATGTGGTCAGGATCAAGGCTGCAGAGGGAATAAGGAATAAACAAACAAACAAACATACTAAATATATAAATAAATAAAACATATAATTAAATTACAGAAGAATTATAATAAACTTTGTTTTAAGCATAACTAAAGCATTCATGAATAATCAGCTAATAGTCACATTAGCTGGTTATCTCTCCACTGAGGTCTGACCCTGGTAGACTGTCATGGTCTGACCCTGGTAGACCGCCGTGGTCTGACCCTGCTTGACCGTCATGGTCTGACCCTGGTAGACCACCGTGGTCTGACCCTGGTAGACCGCCGTGGTCTGACCCTAGTAGACTGTCGTGGTCGGACTCTGGTACACTGTCCCTGTGGAGGTTTTGGACTCTGGTTGTTGTTGAATGAAGGTGTTATTGTGCTCTCTGTAGGTCATGGTGGTTCAGAGCTTGGTCTGGACTTTCAGGTGTGAAAAAAGTCTTTTATAATAACAGGACTGCTGACGGTGGTGAGGCTGATCTCGTCTGTTTGTGAGTCTAGTTCTTCTTAAGCTTTTCTAAATTCAAGGTTAGTACGCACAGCTCCATCTGGGGTGCTCATTAGCCTCATGTTGAGTATCAGCCCTGCTGCAGGCTCTGTCTGCTCCACTCCTCCAAGCTAAAACATGAACAGCATGTAAATATTTACAGCCAATCAGCAGCTCCTATCAGTCACACAGAGGTCAGAGTCTGCCCATCTCCAACAGCACATTCATCATTCTCCATCTTTAATGTCAGTGTTAATGATTTTTAAATCCCTCTTATCGGACAGACAGCAACCCACCTTAAAGAGATCATAGTCCTGTAGAAGCCCTCTAGTTCTAGATCCCAAAGTCCTGGCCTGATTCTGAAACCTTCAGTCTATAAAAGTACATCCTTCAGTTATCACACCCCTCTACTCTGGAATCATCTACCCATCAAGGTCCGAGAGACCGACACTCTCTACCTTTAAGAGCAGTCTTCAACCTTTTCTCTGTGATGAAGCTCATAGTCAGGACTGGATCAGACCTGGACCAGTACTTAGTTAGTCTGCTATAGTCTTCAACCTTTTCTCTGTGATGAAGCTCATAGTCAGGACTGGATCAGACCTGGACCAGTACTTAGTTAGTCTGCTATAGTCTTCAACCTTTTCTCTGTGATGAAGCTCATAGTCAGGACTGGATCAGACCTGGACCAGTACTTAGTTAGTCTGCTATAGTCTTCAACCTTTCCTCTGTGATGAAGCTCATAGTCAGGACTGGATCAGACCTGGACCAGTACTTAGTTAGTCTGCTATAGTCTTCAACCTTTCCTCTGTGATGAAGCTCATAGCCAGGACTGGATCAGACCTGGACAAGTCCTTAGTTAGTCTGCTATAGTCTTCAACCTATCCTCTGTGATGAAGCTCATAGTCAGGACTGGATCAGACCTGGACCAGTCTTTAGTTAGTCTGCTAAAGTTGTAGACTGGTTCTGATCCAGGTTCCATCATTAGTCTGCTACTGATCAAGGTTCCATCATTAGTCTGGTTCTGATCCAGATTCCACCATTAGTCTGGTTCTGATCCAGGTCTCATCATTAGTCTGGTTCTGATCCAGATTCCACCATTAGTCTTGTTCTGATCCAAGTTCCATGATAAGTCTAGTTCTGATCCAAGTTCTATGATTAGTCTGGTTCTGATCCAGGTTCCATCATTAGTCTGCTACTGATCAAGGTTCTATGATTAGTCTGGTTCTGGTCCAGGTTCTATCATTAGTCTGTTTCTGATCCAGGTTCCATCATTAGCCTGGTTTGGATCCAGGTTCCATCATTAGTCTGTTTCTGATCCAGGTTCCATCATTAGCCTGGTTTGGATCCAGGTTCCATCATTAGTCTGGTTCTGATCCAGGGTTCTGCCAGGAGGTTTGTCTTAGTCCTGATTTCCTGGTGATCACTGTTGGCTCTTTATCAATAATAGAACAGAGTACGGTCCAGACCTTCCCTCTTTAAAAAGGCTCTGCAGATATCAGATCTGTAAATCAATCCTCTGGTCCTCATAGTAAAACCCAAACCTGGTTTAGGTCTGGACTGTGTCAGTTGTTTTTCTAAAACGTGTCCCACAGCAGCTCTGAGTGAGTTTGACTCAGTGACTTGTTGGCGGCAGACCGTGATCCGGATCAAGCTACTGGAATTCAAATCACTTTATAACAAGAGTACACAGACCCCCACAGTCCACATAGACTCCCAGAGTCCACACAGAGGAACACAAAGCTGCTTATATTAGAGAGGGAACGTCTCTCAGTCTGATGGATTAGAAAGCAGCCAGGTCAACTGACTTCACCTTAAACCCACAACAACACCACAACCTTCAGCCTAATCTCCCCTGGTCAGGGTCCCACACAGAGACCACCTCAGCCGGTCTGCATCTGGAGACTCTGAAGGTTGACTGATTCCTGTTCAGTTCTAAGGATGCAACAACTGTCTGATGGACTATAGTCTGAGAGAAAATCAATATTCTGCTCTGTCAGCGTTGTTTTTCTGTTTATGTATTCTAATGTGCCAAACAAGATCAGCATTTCACAGAAAATCAATGAATACTCCTTTTAAATGACACCTGTACAGGTAGGGAAGCTCACCTTTACAGGTGTGGAGGCTCACCTTTACAGGTGTGGTTGTCAGAGTGTAGAAGGTAACCATAGCGGCAGGAGCAGTAGTATCCTCCGATGTAGTTATGACAGAAATGATCACACAGTTGATCCTCATCAGCACGCTCACTGCACTCGTCTACGTCTGCAGAGACAAACAGGAAGGATGTAAATGCCACACCAATCACACAGACCATTACCATGGTGCTACATCACTACAGAGAATCAGAAGACAAATACACAATACAATGGAACTACAGGTACATCTCAAAAATTAGAATATCATGAAAAAGTTAATATATTACATAGACTTGTTACAGAGTGAAATATTTTGAGCCTTTATTTCTTTAAACGTTGATGATTATGGCTTACAGAAATGAAAACCCAAAATTCAGAGTCTCAGAAAATTTAAATATTACATAAGATCAATAATAAAAAGGATATTTTAAACAGAAATGTCAGGCTTCTGAAAAGTATGTTCATTTCTATGCACTCAATACTTGGTTGGGCCTCCTTTTGCATGAATTACTGCATCAATGCGGCGTGACATGGAGGCAATCAGCCTGTGGCACTGCTCAGGTGTAATGGAAGCCTAGGTTGCTTTGATAGCGGCCTTCAGGTCATCTGCATTGTTGGGTCTGGTGTCTCTCATCTTCCTCTTGACAATACCTCATAGATTCTCTATGGGGTTCAGGTCAGGCCAGTTTGCTGGCCAATCAAGCACAGCAACACCATGGTCATTGAACCAGCTTTTGGTACCTGTGGCAGTGTGGGCAGGTGCCAAGTCCTGCTGGAAAATGAAATCAGCATCTCCATAAAGCTTGTCAGCAGAAGGAAGCATGAAGGTCTTTAAAATGTCCTGGTAGATGGCTGCGTTGACTGTGGACTTCAGAAAACACAGTGGACCAACACCAGCAGATGCCATGGCAGCCCAAATCATCACTGACTGTGGAAACTTCACACTGGACTTCAAGCAACGTTGACTCTGTGCCTCTCCACTCTTCCTCCAGACTCTGGGACCTTGATTTCCAAATGACATGCAAAATGTACTTTCATCTGAAAAGAGGACTCTGGACCACTGTGCAACAGTCCAGTTCTTTTTCCCCACAGCCCAGGAAAGATGCTTCTGACGTTGTCGCTGGTTCAGGAGTGGCCTGACATGAGGAATGCGACGTTTGTAGCCCATGTCTAGGATTGGTCTGTGTGTAGTGGCCCTTGATGCGCTGACTCCAGCCTCAGCCCACTCCTTGTGAAGCTCTCCCAAGTTCTTGAATGGATTTTGCTTGACAATCCTCTCAAGGCTGCAGTTCTCCCTTATGCTGGTGCACCTTTTCCTACCACACTTTTCCCTTTCACTCAACTTTCTATGAATATGCTTGGATACAGGACTCTGTGAACCACCAGCTTCTTTAGAAATGACTTTTTGTGGCGTACACTCCTTGTGGAGGGTGTCAATGACTGTCTTCTGGACATCTGTCAAGTCTGCAGTCTTCCCCTTGATTGTGTAGCCTACTGACCCAGACTGAGAGGCCATCTAAAGGCTCAGGAAACCTTTGCAGGTGTTTGGAGTTCATTAGCTGATTAGGGTGTGACACCATGACTTTCCAATATTGATTTTTTCACAATATTCTAATTTTCTGAGACACTGAATTTTGGGTTTCCATTTCTGTAAGCCATAATCATCAACATTTCAAGAAATAAAAGCTTGAAATATTTCACTCTATGTATAATGAGTCTTAACTATATATGGGTTTCACTTTCAGAAAAGAATGACAAAAATATTGAACTTTTTCATCATATTCTAATTTTTTGAGATGTACCTGTACTATACAATATCACATTCTGTGAGTCACCATAGCTAATGAGAGTCATAATAACAATAGTAAAAATAATAACTAAAAATTTAAATATTATTGTTAGCATCATTATCATTATTATTTTTGTAGTTGTTGTAATTATGATTAGTATTCCAATATTCCATGCCACCTGTTTGATTGAAGGTTTCAGATATAACTACAGTCCTCTGCTGCTTACCCACGGCACTGTAGTGAGCCATGAATCCAGAGTATCTCTCCTCATTGGAGAAGTCAGAGGTGAAGACGACACTGAGGGAGTTTCTAGGAGAAGTGATGACCTGCTGATCTGGCACTGCCTCAGTGTCTGTCTCCTCCCGACCACAGAACAGCGCCAAGAGCTCACTATCTGCCTCCACCTGGAACATATCATACACTTAAGTCAGTTTATTCAGCACAAGTCAAAAACCTCCTGAAATCAGAACAACAGTCAGCCAATGTCAGCCTATATGAGCTTTACATATCAGTCCATATCAGCTGTAAATATCGGTCTGTATCAGCTGTAAATATCAGTCTAAATCAGCTGTAAGTATCAGCCTATATCAGCTGTAAATATCGGTCTGTATCAGCTGTAAATATCAGTCCATATCAGCT
The DNA here is from genome assembly GCF_018320785.1 of Cheilinus undulatus. Classification (NCBI taxonomy): domain Eukaryota; kingdom Metazoa; phylum Chordata; class Actinopteri; order Labriformes; family Labridae; genus Cheilinus; species Cheilinus undulatus. The sequence continues at coordinate 55,275,107 of NC_054866.1, read as the reverse complement.
GTAAATATCAGTCCATATCAGCTGTAAATATCGGTCTGTATCAGCTGTAAATATCAGTCTAAATCAGCTGTAAGTATCAGCCTATATCAGCTGTAAATATCGGTCTGTATCAGCTGTAAATATCAGTCCATATCAGCTGTAAATATCAGTCCATATCAGCTGTAAATATCGGTCTGTATCAGCTGTAAATATCAGTCTAAATCAGCTGTAAGTATCAGCCTATATCAGCTGTAAATATCAGTCTGTATCAGCTGTAAATATCAGTCCATATCAGCTGTAAATATCGGTCTGTATCAGCTGTAAATATCAGTCTAAATCAGCTGTAAGTATCAGCCTATATCAGCTGTAAATATCAGTCCATATCAGCTGTAAATATCGGTCTGTATCAGCTGTAAATATCAGTCTAAATCAGCTGTAAGTATCAGCCTATATCAGCTGTAAATATCAGTCCATATCAGCTGTAAATATCGGTCTGTATCAGCTGTAAATATCAGTCTAAATCAGCTGTAAGTATCAGCCTATATCAGCTGTAAATATCGGTCTGTATCAGCTGTAAATATCAGTCCATATCAGCTGTAAATATCAGTCCATATCAGCGGTAAATATCAGTCTGTATCAGCTGTAAATATCAGCCTATATCAGCTGTAAATATCAGTCTATATCAGCTGTAAATATCAGCCTATATCAGCCGTAAATATCGGTCTGTATCAGCTGTAAATATCAGTCTAAATCAGCTGTAAGTATCAGCCTATATCAGCTGTAAATATCAGTCCATATCAGCTGTAAATATCGGTCTGTATCAGCTGTAAATATCAGTCTAAATCAGCTGTAAGTATCAGCCTATATCAGCTGTAAATATCAGTCCATATCAGCTGTAAATATCGGTCTGTATCAGCTGTAAATATCAGTCTAAATCAGCTGTAAGTATCAGCCTATATCCGCTGTAAATATCGGTCTGTATCAGCTGTAAATATCAGTCCATATCAGCTGTAAATATCAGTCCATATCAGCGGTAAATATCAGTCTGTATCAGCTGTAAATATCAGCCTATATCAGCTGTAAATATCAGTCTATATCAGCTGTAAATATCAGCCTATATCAGCCGTAAATATCAGTCTGTATCAGCTGTAAATATCAGTCTGTATCAGCTGTAAATATCGGTCTGTATCAGCGGTAAATATCAGTCTGTATCAGCTGTAAATATCAGTCTATATGAGCTGTAAATATCAGTCTATATCAGCTGTAAATATCAGCCTATATCAGCTGTAAATATCAGTCTGTATCAGGGGTAATTATCAGTCTATATCATCGGTAAATATCAGCCTATATCAGCTGTAAATATCGGTGTGTATCAGCTGTAAATATCAGCCTATATGAGCTGTAATTTTTTGTATGCAGAGCAGCATTTATTGATCCTTCCTCTCCTCCACAGTAGTGTTCATGATGGTCTGGATTTGGTTCTTAACTCTTTATGTTTTCTTTTAGAAAGATAATTTTGGATGTCAGTGAGACACCGAAACATGGGTGCAGCTGCACGCGCTCAGTGCTGCTTATCTGAGTTTATACTTAGAGTCAATGAACGCCAGGACGCACAGACTCGGTTAAACAAAGAGTGAGAGTGGGGGTGTTTCTCTGCATGTTAACAGGCTTATCCTTGATGTATGAGAGTGGGTCTGTAAGTCTGGAGAAACCCCCCCACCCCAACCCCTAGCCACACAAACATATAGACAGGCACACATGGAGCAGTGCATTGTGGGCAGTCAGCTTGTCTCTTTTGTTTGTTGCAGCTGCTGGTTGTCGACAGCAACTACATCATTAGAATATGAATGTGTGAGTCAGGGCTATTATAGTTAGTTTAAACTAAGTTAGACAGTAGTTATGAAACATCCTAAAATAAACTAAAACTAGAGGTGCACGCAGCACTGAAGGGCCCTCGCACCCTGATGCATGTCGGGCTGTGTAACGCTAACTAGGTGTAAGTCACCCGAACTGCAGCAGACCACAGAAAGTATGCTGATCCTCCGAGGACTGTTATTGATCATGTAAAATGAGAAAAAAGCAGCAGTCAGAGATGCTTCCGCTTTCTTACAGTAGGTGACGCATTAGCAAAGACATGTAAAACACGTTTAAATACACGTTTAAATCTGTAGAGGGGCTGACCCTGATCATGTGAGATTTACAACAAATTTAGAAGTTTCACAGAAGAGTTGCAGTGACTTCCTGTGAAACAGTGAGATAACAAATAGCTTGCCAATAAAGACATGGCCTTATTTGCAACTTCCTGTTACCATTATGGGGCACTACATCAAAATTATGAAATTAACCTTTGAATATGTAGAGGGGCAGATGTTGATCCTACATGTGAAATGTGAAGGCAATCAGATGTTTTGTGAAAGAGTTGCACATACTTCCTGTGAAAATGGCGAGATATTGATATGCACCATCGCCAGTAAGACGTCCTTCAATGAAACATGTCTGTGTTGTGGACAATTATTGAGGCCTTTCTTTAAAACCAGAGCTCAATGGGATAAGCACAATAAGAGGAATGAAGATATGACCAATTTGTGTCACTTCCTGTTGCCAATAGGGGGCACTTTGCATGTGAGCATGCTCAGTGTGATACTGTTGTGTCACAAGAAAAAGAAGAAGATCACAGAATATTGTTTACTAAAGTTATAACAGTTTAAAGTCATTTGGCACCATCAAAAACACCTTAACGAAAAACACCAGAATTTGACCTTTAGCTGTTTGTAGTGTGCTTCCTGTATGTTTTAGAGGACGGCCCCAGAGGTTTTCTTTTTCAACTAATCATGATACATGTGTGTTACTGATTTTCATACATGTAGCTCTAACCCAGTCCCCTCATGTTTGGGGGCCCTACGGGGCCCCTGCTTGATGGACTTGTTTCCACAGAAATACAAACATTTCCACTAGGGGAAAATTTTCTGTAAAGTTTGTTGAGTTTTTGAGCGTGGTTTAGTGTGTAATATGTGGCCCAGTAGTATTAAGTGTAATAAACTTCTTAGAAATAAAAGAAAATATTTATTAGATGGTTGATCCACATCAGTCTTCAATCAGATGAAGATATGAAATGGTTCTATATTTATTAACCTGGATTAAGCCGGCTTGGATTTTGGTTTCAGACCCACAGAGGGGAGCCAAACACACAAACCCATCTTTAAACTCCACTGGTTGCCAAATCTAACACTAGAAGTGTTCTAATATTCCCCAGTTTACACATGGCACCTTTAGGAAGAAGGGCATGCTGTTAGTTTGTGAGTAGGTGTTGATGGGTACATAGTATGTATTTACATATTCTGTGTCTGTAATAACCAGGTCTATTCTAACCTCAGTGGTGGCTGGTCAATAGGGGGCGCTAGGCCGCCACCCCCCATCACTCTCTCCACAAAGAGAGGACAGGTCTTAAGTTCACTGAATACACTTTTCAAATATTTGCTTTAAATATCAATAAATTGATACAAATCTAGATGAAGTCTTTCATGCATGTGACTGATGTGAACGCAGACCAGCGGAGGAGAGAAGGAGGAAGTCCTACTCCAGTAAAGTACAAAACAATCCCATGATCCCATCTGTAGAGGGGCAGATCTGCTGCTAAGGTTAGACTGACTCAGAGTAAGGTTAAACATGAATACAAAAACACCAGAACCTTCCCATGATGCCGTGGGCTCTTACCTTGACGTAGTCGTACTCACACAGGTAGGACGGCTCCAGGTCAAAGTGGCTGAAGTACAGTTTGATGTGAAAGCCAAGCGGGATGCTGATGTTCCAGCCAAGCTGAGTCTCCCGAGGGTAGGGCTCCGGGAAGTTTGGCGACTGCAGGCTGCCGTACATTTCAGATAAGGAGAGCAGCTGAGTGCCGCCTGACTGGGCGAGAGAGACGAGGACAAAGAGCGGGAACAAACACATCCTACCGAGCAAAAGCAGAGCATCAAATCTCAATTTATCGAACAGAAGTGAGGAGAAACATCAATAAAAGAAACCATAACTCTCAAGCTTCTCTTTTCTTTCCTTTATGTTGACTGTGAGCTCTCATGGTGGCCATCCTTTGTTGGCAACTTTTAGAAAAGTGGATGGATGTCTAAGGAGCGAGGGTTTGTTCCTCACCAGCTTTGCCAACTTTTCCAAATGTTGCCAACTATGGCCTGCTATTGGGTAGAAATGTAGGGCAAAGGCCCCAGCAACCCCAGCTTCATCAACAGTCTGTCCATCCCTTTTGGAGATGACAACATCAAAGTTCAATAAAGATTCCATCCTCTGCCTATGAAGATGATGTCATCAAAGTTCATTAAACATTCCATCCTCTGCCTATTAAGATGATGTCATCAAAGTTCATTAAACATTCTATCCTCTGCCTATGAAGATGATGTCATCAATGTTTATTAAACATTCTATCCTCTGCCTATGAAGATGATGTCATCAATGTTTATTAAACATTCCATCCTCTGCCTATAAGAATGATGTCATCAAAGTTCATTAAACATTCCATCCTCTGCCTATGAAGATGATGTCATCAATGATTATTAAACATTCTATCCTCTGCCTATGAAGATGATGTCATCAAAGTTTATTAAACATTCCATTCTCTGCCTATGAAGATGATGTCATCAATGTTCAAACATTCCATCCTCTGCCTATGAAGATGAGTGATTGTAGCATATAAATGATTCCATCCTTGCCATTACCAGGCCAGTCTTGAAGAGCCTCGGAAGACAGATAATGTGTGTAGCTCATACTGTATTCTTGTTAACTCTTATTTACACTGAAAGTCCAGCTGAGTATTCTTAGATACTGATGTCCTTTAATGACAGTCTGACTGTAGGTGAAGGAGGATGGCCACCTACAGCTGACGGTAAACCATCTATGAATATATTCAAAAACCTCATGGTAAACTTATATTTCAAACAGAATGAGGTGTGTTTGCATTTATATTCATTAATGTGTCTGAAAAAACACACTGACATGTTCACTTCCTGTAACAAGTCATTCATATGTTCGATTGTCTTTGTTTAGGTTTTGTTCAGTCTGATGATCAGACTTTAAAGATACGCTCTGACCCCTCTTTACCCTTAGGATTGATTTAATATTAATCCCAATCAAACTGCTAAGTACAAAAAAAGCCCTTTTCATACGAGGGCTATAGAAAATATTCGTTTTTTAAAACTATAACTGAGCTAATGATTGATATCAAAGCCTCATTCATTTGTCGTGACAGTTTTTGTCATGATGCCACCATGTTTTTGGATGGAAAAAAACAGGAAAATGAATTATTTTCAATATACTACATGTTTGTATTTTATCATTACAGCCTGGGAAATGTCAGCAATTAGCAGCAACACTGATTTTAATGCATTGTCAGTTTTTTTGTATGTTTATGCCAAATATGGTCAAAATGACACCATCTAGTGGAGAGTAGTAAAATTATCAGTTCCAAGGCAAAAGTCCAGACTGACAACCAGATATAATAGCATGCATGTATGAAACTTTCATGGAAGTGAGATCTAAAATGTCATAAGCATGCATTTTAATGGAGATTTTTGCTCTTAACAGCCCGAGTGTAAGTCTAGCTTGTAAACAGAGTATTTCAGAATAACTTTCGATGCTGAGCTAAAAATAACAAGATCTAATCAAAATACCCCATCCTGCCAAAGTTCATGCCACAAACATGAACACAGCCAGAAAGATCAACACGTGAAGAATGAACAGAGTAAAATGTACAGAACGGGTTCATCACACACCTGCATTTTCTACAGGTAAAGAGAGAGAGAGAGACGGTGGTTCTATGAAGGGGACTGTTTTACTGTTTAACTGACTGTTTTTCCTCACCATGTTTCTGACTGATCAGTCTCCGACATGTTCCACGATCAGTGGTTAATCAGTTAATCACTTAGTCAGTTAGTTAGATAGATAGTTGGTTAATTAGTTCGGACCCTCCGTCCTTCGCTGTCTTCATTATTGATTATTAACCTCTTCATCGTCACGTCTGCAATGAAAACACTCAGAGCAGCAGCGATCGTTGGTTCACTTCAGCATCTACAACCACTGACAGTCACCAGTTAGCACGGTCACGTTTTCAGCCTCTACACCAGACCGAATCAGACATTACAAAGAGGAAGAAATGAGAGGGAAAGGATCAGGTTCAGCAGATCAGCTTTAACTAGTCTGCACAGTTCAGCCGTCAGTGTCAGAGTTAGAGTTTCAGTCCTGTTAGTAACTATCGATCAGTATCAATAACGGTCTGCTGCTCTGTCAGCAGTGATCAGGATTCATCTGTTATAGTCTAGATAAATTTGTATCTGATGTATCGGAGCTCTCACCTCATCCTCAGCGGTTTTCCTCCACGGAACTCTAGTCCCACTCACACCGCAGCTTTCACCCTGACGACCGACGTCACTCCTAAACATACGTCACTACGTCAGACCCATGGGGGGGGGGGGGGTCTTTTGTCCCCAGTTTTGCATCCTGACGAATAAAATTACAGATCTTTAATGTGAGCTGAAAGTGAGAAATCAAAGCAATGTTTTTGGTAAAGGCTGCTCTATTATTTTAAAGGTTTTAATATAAAAATGTAGATATTCAAAAATACAAACAGTGCTTAACAAATGTATTAGACCACTTGTCATAAAAACGAGAAAACAGAGATATTTTAGAAATCTTTCAAAAACTTGTTTAAAACTAAAAATGTTATTGTTATTTATTTGGCAAATAAACTGAAACAACTAAATAATAATAATAATAATAATATCTTGAATTTATATGGCGCCTTTCAAGAAACCCAGGGACGCTTTACAGGAACACATAGACATGGATACACTATGCGAGGGGTAGGATGAGTGTAAGGGGTGGTTTAGTGAAGATAGAAATAGTCCTTTTCACACATAATAACCAAAAACCTTCATATTCTGTATTGCCTCCTTTGGCCTTGATAACAGCTTGCATTCTTGCTGTCATTGTTTTTATGGACTTTTCCACAGTCTCTTCTGTTATTGAGTTCCAAATAGTTGAAAAATTTGTTGAATAGGATTCAAATCCGGACTTTGACTTGGCCAGTCCATCAGTTCCAGTACTCCGGATTCCTTTGTCTTGCTTAAATAGTCTCTGCACAGCTTTGAAGTCTGCTTGGGGTCATTGTCTTGTTGGTATATGAACCCACGACCAATCAGATTCAGTCCAGAAGGGAGTCCATGATGCACTAAGATGTTGTGGTAGATGTCCTTGTTCATCATGAAGTCCATCTTCACTCATTTGCCCACGCCGTATCCACAAATGGAACCCCATACCATAATGGAATCTCTACCGTGTTTCACTGTGGGTGAAATGCATCTGGCATCAAAACCTTCTCCAGCTTTTCTGCGGATATAAACACGACAATGCTGACCCAAGAGTTCAAACTTGGACTCATCCGTCCAGAGTACCTTCTTCCAGTCATCAACAGTCCAGTGTTTGTGCTCCCTGGCAAATCTGAGGCGTTTCTGGATGTTTGCAGGCCTCAATAACGGCTTCTTAGCAGCTCTTCTTCCCTTTAAGCCTTGTTCTGTCAGTCGTCTGCTTACAGTCATTCTGGAGACTTTCTCAGACTCTGATCTAGAAGCATTCATCTCTGCCTGAAGATCAGCAGTGCTCTTCCTTCATTCTCTAGTACTTCAAATCTTGAGGTGTCTGACATCTGCTTCAGTTAACTTTCCTTTCCTGCCTCTTCCTTGGCACATTTTGTAAGTACCAGTCAGTATGCTTTGGAATCAATTACTCCAAAGCATACTTGACCACACTGTGAGAACACTTTGTCTTTCCATATTTGTCTCAGAGACCATCCAGCATCATGAAGAGCTTTAATGTGGACTCTTTCATTTTCAGTGAGCTCTCCACCTTTTACCATTTTGAACAGGAATGAGGAATTTCAAACTGAATTCACCTTTTTATACCCAAATTTGAGCCGGCTCACTGGGCTTCTCTGAGAAGTCAGAAATGAATCAAGCATAACATTCAACCACTAAAACTAATTTTTCTCCTTAGGAATGCAAGTAAATAACTATAATTTGACATATTAATCAAGAAATATGAATGTGCTTTACCATTTTTTCAGTTTTTTTGTAAATCAGTTCATTTGAAAATTCATGGATAACAATAATAATTCTGTTTTGGCATTAAAAATATCATTTGGGTTAAAGAGCTTCTACATATTGGTGTATTAACAATTGCAGAAACATAAAAAATGGTTTTGGTAAATACCAATGCTGTTAATTTAGGGCAGCTGTGGTGTAGACCTTACTTTGGTTAGAATTAGGGTGGTCTAATAAATTTGTTAAGCACTGTATATTTACTGATAAAGTCTATTGGTCCATAAAATAAAACACACGTGAACATGTTAAAAAATAAAAATCTAATGGGTTAATGTTAACAAGAAGCAACTACCAAGGCTGAAACATGAAGACAGCATGGAAGGATCTTTGAATGAAAAGGAACTAAGATGAGAGACAGAGGGTCATCCATGATCAGCTGATAGAAAAGTTTAGTTTTAGCAGACAAGCTCTGATTGGATAACAGTAATATCTACTAAATACTAAATGAAGTGACAGGTACAATTTCATAAATAATTATTTCAACAGAATAAGCTGTTTGTTGTCGAAGTTTAGTAATGTTTATGCTGAGAGAGGCTATATGAGCTGATGGTGATTTGCGCTGTCCTTGTTGCTGAAACACGGCAGATTTGACTGACAGCTGCTGCTCAGAGAGAGAGAGTAAGGGAGAGACTCTGTGCGTCGATGGGCGATTGTACGTGCTTTTCTTCAGCTGATTTTTTTAAATCATTTAGGTTAATAGGTTGTTTGCAGTCACACAATCTTCTTGGCCCGTTTTTACACATGGTACTGATTTTTTCGTTTTTTGATGCATTCCATGACTTTTTTGTTTCCCCTCTACCGCCGGAACAACACCCGGTCTGCGTTCTGGGACCTGAACATTTACAAATTAAGCACTGCAAGAGTGCAATGTTTCATATAAGCTTTCAAGGAAAATATATTTAGAAGACAAGGATGGAATATTTTATATAAGATTTCACGGGAGATATCTTTCAAAGGCAAGGATGGAATGTTTTATATAAGCATTCAAGGGTTATTTCTTTTAAAGCCAAGGAGGAAATGTTTTATATAAGCTTTTGTAACAGATAGGGAAATTATATTGGATAAGAATATAGTCTTTTTATTTTTTTATCTTTTTTTTGTATGTTTTGTTTATATTTTAAAGTTAATTTCACCCAAAAATCTTGTGTTTTATTTAAGTTTTTTTAAGTCTTTATTTTGAAGCCTTGAATTAGTGACATTACTACGCCCTCTGCTGGCGGTAAGATGGTATATCGTGTCACCTCCGCCCTCTCGCCAGTCTGATCAGAGCACGACTGGGAGAGGTATGTATCTACTGTTGCTCGTTCATAAAGCATAGATATAAGAATTCTTACCTCTAGCTAACAGTTGAAAATTGCTTGTTTGATCTATATATGTACAGCAGATGAGATTGGTGTTTCTTTTCTCATTTATTTAGCCTTTGAATCAGAGTGAGAGAGCTAGCATGACACGCTAGCTTGACATGTGTATGTTGAGCCTGCTTATGTGTGTGTGTGTGTGTGTGTGTGTGTGGGCCGTTGCCGCCATTGCATCTCTTGTTCGGCACATTTTAAGCTTTTCTTTTTTTTCATGCTAGGCTTGCTAAGAAGAAAGCTAATTGTTGACTGTGATTCTGCTCTCTGCTCTGAACCTGTTAAGGAGCTCAACTTGGGAGAGAATAAATTCTGCTCAATGAGACCGGCCTGAGTCTTTGATTGCTTCCTGCCTGAACACAACGCAGCGTAGCCAGAATGGGTAGCTCGTTGCCGGCTACATTGGTGCCGTGACCCGGATCTTCACTTCAGATCATCGCCAGTGTGATCGCCGATGGTTGCTGCAACGAGTAGGGTTCTTTTGAAGACAACACGGTTGTTTCAGATGCACAGTTACTGTTTAATTGATCATGTGGAAAAAGAAACAAAAAGACTTGAACTGTAGAGTTTGTGTTCATCAACAGCTGTCGATATTTACATTTTCACAAGAAAAGATTTGACACTGTTTTGTTTGTGCACTTATCTTTTTAGAGCTTTTCGGTCAAGAACAACCAAAATCCGCTTAGATGATGGATGGTAAAGATGCTAAGCTAACTTTTGACTTTGATGAGTGTACTAGTACAGCAGGCTTTGGTCTAGGCAGATTTTTAAGAGAGGTAGCTTCAACTCCAGTCAGGGGTTTAAGTGCAGTAGGACATCCTGTTTTCTCTTCTACACATATGCACAACAGTGAAGTCCCTCCCAGACAGCCACTTAGTCCAGACATGAGTATGCCAGACCTAAGTAACCTAATAACACAGTTAGCCCAACAGATTGGGGAGAGCATTGCAAATCAGATAAAGAAAACATCCAGCAGCCAAAATGACAAACCTATCCACACTCATAGTCTAAACCAGAGTCAAGGCAACACTGAGTTAAACATGACTGGGGTGAAGTTAGTTATGCAGGCTGATGTTAAGGAGCCACCACACTTCAGGCATGAGGGGACTGACAAACACAAAGTGCAGGAGTGGGAGGAAATGATGGACATGTACCTGAAGAAACGAGGTATCCCACCACATTAGCACTCCCAAGAAATAATGTCAAGGCTGATGGGGAAGGCGAGAGATGTTGTTAAAGTCACCTTACGTAGCATTCCATCTTTAAAGCCAGCTGAAGATCCCAAGCTTGTCTTTGATATTCTCAAGCAACACTTTAGTGAGGTGACATACTCCACTATGCCCCTAGCGGACTTTTACAACACCCTTCCTTTAGCTGGAGAGAGCCCGATGGATTATTGGATCCGTTTAAATAAAGCTGTTGATGTGGCAGAGGAGTGTTTGAGGAGGCAGGGGAGAAACATTGAGAATCCTTCCCATGAAGTAACCATGATGTTTGTGAAGCACTGCCCTGACCCTGCACTCTCAGGTGTCCTTAATTTTAAAACAGCAGAGAAATGGACAGCAAATGAGATCCAAGAACATCTCATTGAACATCAGAGAGAGATGAGAGCCAGGCCTCAGGGGAAAACACCTCGACAACCACAGACAAAGCAGGTTAGTACACACTCTCAGACTTCAGCAGCTGAGGTGGAAGCAGTCAATACAAGAGACATTACCTGTGATCAGTGTGCAGTCGGGTCAACACCTTTGACCCAGACAGAGAGTGCTTGCATGCAGTCCCTTATCAGCCTTCTAGACTGTGTGCTGGAGCAAAAGGTTCAGTCAGCAGAGCCAAGGAGGGAGAAAGCAAACTTCCCCCCTAAGAGATGTAAAGTTTGTCAGTCCAGTGAACATTCCACAACTACACACTGTAGACAAGAAAATCTATGCATGAACTGCTTTAAGTCTGGCCACTGGAAAAGAGAATGTCAGTCATGCAAGTTAAAGAACAATGCCACATCAAGTCCCATCCAGGCCCAACCAAGGGATGAGCAAGGTGCAACAGATTTGAACTAGGCAGCTCACATTTGGAGAGGGGATGTGTGGGTGTTAAAGAACCTACCCTCGAACAAGATGCAGACTTACAAGAAGTGTACACTAATGTTTGCAAAGCAATGCCAGAGAACAGCACTGTGATAATTCAAAACACTCATCGAGTTGAGTCATATGGAGAGTTGTTTCATGCACCAGTGACAATTAACGGGTCTTCTCAGTTACAAGGATTGCTTGACACAGGATCCATGGCTTGTACAATGAGTGAGGTGGCAGAGCAAAAACTCCTATCAGAAAGTGTTTTGACCCAAACACAAGAACTCAAAGAGCGTATTGTTCTTGTTGGCTGTGGTGGGTTACAGGTGAGCCCAAAATGCATGTATGACATTGAGCTGACTTTGTATGGTGTTAAGTGCATGGTCCCAGTTCTAGTAGTTACAGGCCAAAGAGATGACATCATCATAGGCACAAACATGCTCAAGTATGTGTTACACCAACTCAAAAAAGATGACAACTACTGGAAACTTATCTCATGTAATGTGCAGGAGTCCTCGGAGAGTGAGCAGTTCTTGGAGATGATGTCTAGTCTCTCACGGTGGAAAGGAGAAGACATACCAGACAAGGTGGAAACAGTGAAGCTTACTCAAGCAGTGACTCTCCTTCCAAAACAAGAATACCTGCTATGGGGCAGGCTGCCAAGTAATCTTCCAATGTCACCTGGAAGCACAGTGGTGGTGGAGCCCACCTCAGCTAGGTGTGCTCCATGGGGCATTATGGTAGGCAGAGTGGTTACACCATTGTGGGGGGATGGTTGGGTCCCCATGAAGGTTACCAACATCACCTTGAAGAGAAATTGCAAATTGGCAGATGTTTCTCCCTGTGTCACAGTCGAAGATTTTACTCTGTTTCAAGGTTCCTGCCAGAAAGAAAATGACACAGACACAGCAACTCATGACAAAACTGTTGATAACACTGACCTGAAACAAAGACTACAGAATGTTGGCTTGGGAGACATAGACATTGACCACTGTCAGGTGAGCCCCTCTACAAAGATCCAGCTTGTTGAAATGCTCGAACAGTATAATGATGTCTTCTCTAAACACCATCTAGATTGCGGAGAAGCCAAAGGCTTTGTGCACAGGATCAGACTGACTGATGATCGTCCCTTCCGTCTCCCATATCGCAGGGTCTCACCCGCCCATTATCGAAAGCTGTGCCAAGTCCTCACTGAAATGGAGGAGCAAGGGATCATCCGCAAGTCGGTGAGTGAGTTTGCTTCCCCACTCGTCATGGTCTGGAAAAAGACTGGAGGTCTCCGAATATGCACAGACTTCCGGTGGCTGAATACCAGGACCATCAAGGAAGCCCATCCTCTTCCTCACCAATCGGACTGTTTAGCAGCCCTCGGCGGGAACACCGTCTTCAGCATGATGGACCTTACATCAGGTTTTTACAACCTACCCATGCATGAGGAAGACAAAAAGTACACCGCTTTTACAACACCACTGGGCCTGCATGAATACAACAGAATGCCACAGGGCCTCTGTAACAATCCGGCATCTTTCATGAGGATGATGCTCAGCATCTTTGGAGATCTAAACTTCAGTAGTTTGCTGTGTTATCTCGATGACCTCCTGGTCTTTGCCCCTACTGAGCAAGAAGCCCTCATCAGATTGGAAGTTGTTCTAAAGAGACTGAGAGTGCAAAACCTGAAGCTGAGCCCAAAGAAGTGCCACTTTTCGCGACTGTCTGTAAAGTTTCTTGGACACATTGTTGACGGTAATGGGGTAGCTGTTGACCCAGAGAAAGTGGAAGTCATTGTCAAAATGTCAAAGAAGGATTTAATGGAGAGTGACGGGTGTACGCCTTCAGTCCGGAGACTAAAGTCATTTCTGGGAATGGTGTTCTATTATCAGCGCTTCATACCGAACTGTTCATCCATTGCGAAGCCTTTGTTTGCCCTCACAGCTGGTCAGAAACGGAGAGGCAAGGGTGGTAAATCAAAGCAGAATCCTGGAGTCTTCAGAAAGCTAAAGCCTGCAGACTGGACTGATGACTGTGAACTTGCCTTTCTCAGCCTGAAGGAGAAGCTCCTCAATTGTGGAGTCCTCACTCATCCAGACTTCTCCAGGCCATTCATCTTATCCATTGATGCTTCCCTTGACGGTCTTGGGGCAGTTATGTCTCAGATACCAGAAGGTGAGACCAAAGCTCGTCCTATCGCCTTTGCAAGCAAAACCCTCACTGGCTCTCAGAAGAGGTACACAGCTCATCGTCTAGAATTTCTAGAACTCAAGTGGAGTGTTTGTGAAAAGTTTAGTCATTGGTTGAAGGGTCACTCTTTCACAGTGTGGACCGACAATAATCCACTGACATATATATTGACCAAACCAAAACTTGATGCCTGTGAACAGCGATGGGTGGCCAGGCTCTCCCCATACACCTTCAGAATCAAACACATCCCTGGTGTCAAAAATACAGTGGCGGACGCCTTGAGCAGGGATCCATTTGCTAAGTCGGTGAGCCAAGGGTTGATCAGTGAGCCTTATGAAGATCTTCTGGCAGAGTTTGAGGGGACAAAGGAGGAAGGAGTTCAAGACATTTTCCGGTGTAAGGTTCAGTGCCTTCAGGTGGAGAACTCCAACAGTGTGACCAAAGACATCTCACCTGCTGAACCACTCAGAACTCAGGGTTTCCCTGATGTCAAGTCCATATGTGATGCTCACACAGAATGGGAGCGAGCTGCTGAGTTAAGAGCTGTTCAGTTTCTCAAGTCTCTTCCTATGGTGGCGTCCTCAGAAGAAAATGTTCTCCCTGCTCTGTCTCTTGATGAGCTTCACCAAAGCCAAGACCGTGATCCAGTCATTGGGGAAGTCCTGCAGTTTGTAGAGCAGGGGAAACCACCATCTAGACGAGAGAGAAGTAGGTTAATTCCCCAAGCTCAGACACTATGCAAGCAGTGGCATCGGCTGAAAGTCCAAGATGGGATCCTTTACAGAGTCACTAAAGATCCCTCAACTAAGCAGAAGAGGTACCAGTTTGTCTTACCTGCCAGCCTAAAAGATAAAGCACTCTCCGGTGTGCATGATCTTGCAGGCCATCAGGGGTAAGTCAGGACCCTACACCTTGCCAAACAGCGCTTCTTCTGGCCGAAAATGGAGCGAGACATCAAACAGCATCACAACATGTGAAATGTTGCCAGCGATGTATTCTTGCAAAAACACCTGAACCAGCTGCCAGAGCTCCCTTGGAGAGCATCCACACATCTGCACCTGTGGAGTTGGTATGTATTGATTTTTGGAGCGCTGAAGATAGCAAGCAAAGAACAGTGGACGTTTTGGTCATAACAGACCACTTCACAAAACTGGCCCACGCGTTCCCATGTGTCAACCAGACAGCAAAACAGGTCGCAAAGAAGCTGTGGGATAACGTGTTTTGCATATATGGTTTTCCAGAACGGATCCATTCAGATCAGGGAGCCAATTTTGAAAGCAAACTCATTGCCGAACTTCTGAGCCTTGCAGGTGTCGCAAAGTCACACACACCACTGCATATCACCCAATGGGTAATGGGCAGACTGAGAGGTTTAATAGGACACTTGGCAACATGCTGCGTGCTCTCCCATTGGCTGCAAAACAACACTGGGCACAACAGATACAAACTTTGACTTTTGCTTACTATGCCACCATCCATGAAACAACTGGTTTTGCTCCATTCTACTTGATGTATGGTCGAGTTCCAAGACTTCCAGTGGATGTGGTCTTCAGGCAGGTCCTCAAGGACCCAGTCGTTGTGAACTACAAGACTTATGCAGACAGGCTGATGTCAGTCCTCCATGAAGCTGCAACCATTGCACAGCAGCATGCAAAGAAGGAACAGCAGCACCAAGCGGATGGCTACAATAAAAGGGTCTGCGGTACCTGTCTGAATGCCGGTGACAGAGTTTTGTTGGCAAACAAAGCAGAAAGAGGGAAAAGGAAGTTGGCAGACAAGTGGGAAGCTGCTGTTTATACTGTCATTGACCGAAATCCCCAGACTCATGTTTACAAGGTTGCAGATGGCAATGGGAAAACTAAAGTTGTTCATCGGAACTTGCTGTTGGATGTGAGCTTTTTGCCAGTCCTGGATCAGACTACGGCAGAGGCAAATTCCAATGTCTCCCTTTCGTCCAGCGATTTCCACCTTCTATCTCTTGGTAGCTTGAGTAACCTTGCAGAAGAGGATCTAGAGGACTGTACTCGCTTATGGATAGGTGTGTCCCCTGATGTTGATCATGTGCCTTTGGGAGATGTGAAGGAGTCCGACATGGAAGATGATGTCTCATGTTCTCCAACCAGTGACTCTGTCTTGCTGGCTCCCTCAAGCCCCCACACTGACCCTGCTGCTGAAGGCGATGATGTTGGAAGAGAAGAAAAGGAAAAGGAGGGTGCCTTCCCTGTGAACAACTCAGCTGGTTCTGACAAGTCCCCAAGACCCGATCCCATCCTGACTGATATTGACTGTGACTCTAATGCTGACATATCTAACAGAAACAAGGCAAAGCCCCATGACACCATCCCACCCATGACTGTACATGTTAATCAGGATGCGACACAGAATTCTGATTCTGAGAGGCCTGTGGTCAGAAAACGTGCAGGCAGGGTTGTTAAGGCAGTTAATCTACTGATAGAAAGTATGGTGCAGAAACCTTTCACTAGGAGTATTGTTACAGGACTAAATGGGAGGTCACAACTGTTAGTTACTTTGTTTTAGACACAGCATGTGAGGAACAGACATGAATGTTTTGTTGGGTCTTCATTAAGAACATGTTTTATTTGCTTATTATTTTGGGGGGATAATGGACTGTTCACGTTGTCATAATAAGATGCAGGGATTTTATGTGGTGTAAAAGGCACCATAATGTCTAAGAAAAGCAGGAGTCTGATCACCTTCTGTTGTTTTCTGAACTTGTTTTATAAGTAGCTTGTTAGCTGAACAAGAATTAGATTCCGACGGTTATCCTGACGCAGATGAGTGTGAACATTGTCTTTATGGTATCCTGTCTTTAATCACCTTCTCAATGATTTTGGCGAAATTAGGAGGGGTGAATATAACAGATAGGGAAATTATATTGGATAAGAATATAGTCTTTTTATTTTTTTTTATTTTTTTTTGTATGTTTTGTTTATATTTTAAAGTTAATTTCACCAAAATCTTGTGTTTTATTTAAGTTTTTTTAAGTCTTTATTTTGAAGCCTTGAATTAGTGACATTACTACGCCCTCTGCTGGCGGTAAGATGGTATATCGTGTCACCTCCGCCCTCTCGCCAGTCTGATCAGAGCACGACTGGGAGAGGTATGTATCTACTGTTGCTCGTTCATAAAGCATAGATATAAGAATTCTTACCTCTGGCTAACAGTTGAAAATTGCTTGTTTGATCTATATATGTACAGCAGATGAGATTGGTGTTTCTTTTCTCATTTATTTAGCTTTTGAATCAGAGTGAGAGAGCTAGCTTGACACGCTAGCTTGACATGTGTATGTTGAGCCTGCTTGTTTGTGTGTGTGTGGGCCGTTGCCGCCATTGCATCTCTTGTTCAGCACATTTTAAACTTTTCTTTTTTTCATGCAAGGCTTGCTAAGAAGAAAGCTAATTGTTGACTGTGTTTCTGCTCTCTGCTCTGAACCTGTTAAGGAGCTCAACTTGGGAGAGAATAAATTCTGCTCAGTGAGACCGGCCTGAGTCTTTGATTGCTTCCTGCCTGAACACAACGCAGTGCAGCCAGAATGGGTAGCTCATTGCCGGCTACACTTTCAAGGGTGATATCTTTCAAAGGCAAGGATGGAATGTTTTATATAAGCTTTCACAGGGGAAATCTATCAAAGGCAAGGATGAAATGTTCTATTTAAGCATTCAAGGATAATATATTTCAAAGGCAAGGATGAAATGTTCTATATAAGTTTTCAAGGGAGATATCTTTCAAAGGCAAGGATGAAATGTTTTATATAAGCTTTCAAGGGTGATATATTTCAAAGGCAAGAATGGAATGATTTATATAAGCTTTCAAGGGTGATATCTTTCAAAGGCAAGGATGGAATGTTTTATATAAGCATTCAAGGATAATATATTTTAAAGGCAAGGATGGAATGTTTTATATAAGCTTTCAAGGATAATATATTTCAGAGGCAAGGATGGAATATTTTATATAAGTTTTCGAGGGTAAAATACTTCAAAGGCAAAGATTTAATGATTTATTTAAGCTTTCAAGGGTGATATCCTGAAAGGCAAGGATGGAATGTTTTATATAAGCTTTCACAGGTGATATCTTTCAATGGCAAGGATGGAATGTTTTATATTTAAGCATTCAAGTGTAATTTCTTTAGAAAATAAGGATGGAATGTTTTATATTAGCTTTCAAGGGTGATGTAATTCAAAGCCAAAGTTGAAATGTTTTATATAAGCTTTCAAGGGTGAAATCTTTAAAGGCAAGGATGGAATGATTTATATAAGCTTTCAAGGGTGATATGTTTGAAAGGCAAGGATGGAATGTTTTATATAAGCTTTCACAGGGTGATGTATTTCAAAGGCAAGAATGGAATGTTTTAAATATAAGCTTTCAAGTGTGATTTCTTTCCAATACAAGGATGGATTGTTTTACATAAGCTTTCAAGGGTGATAGCTTTCAAAGACAAGGATGAAATAATTTATATAAGCTTTCAAGGGTTATATAACTCAATGGCAAGGATGGAATGTTTTACATAAGCTTTCAAGGGTGATTTATTTCAATGGCAAGGATGGAATGTTTTACATAAGCTTTCAAGGGTGATTTATTTCAAAGGCAAGAATGGAATGTTTTATATATAAGCTTTCAAGTGTGATTTCTTTAGAAAACAAGGATGGAATGTTTTATTTAAGCTTTCACAGGTGATATCTGTCAAAAGCAAGGATGGAATGTTCATATAAGCTTTATAAGAATAATTTATTTCAAAGGCAAGGTTGGAATGTTTCATGTAAGCTTTCAAGTGTGAATTATTTCAAAGGCAAGGATGAAATGTTTTAGATAAGCTTTAAAGGGTGATATCTTTAAATGGCAAGGATGGAATGTTTTATATAAGCTTTCAAGTGTGATTTCTTTCAAAGATAAGGATGGAATGTTTTAAATAATCTTTCAAGGGTTATATAACTCAAAGGCAAGGATGGAATGTTTCATGTAAGCTTTCAAGGATCATATTTTTCAAAGACAAGGATGGAATATTTTATATATAAGCTTTAAAAGGTGGTATCTTTTAACAACAAGGATGGGATGTTTTATATGTATAAGCTTTCAAAGGTGATATCTTTCCAATACAAGGATGGATTGTTTTACATAAGCTTTCAAGGGTGATAGCTTTCAAAGACAAGGTTGGAATAATTTATATAAGCTTTCAAGGGTTATATAACTCAAAGGCAAGGATGGAATGTTTTACATAAGCTTTCAAGGGTGATTTATTTCAATGGCAAGGATGGAATGTTTTACATAAGCTTTCAAGGGTGATTTATTTCAATGGCAAGGATTGAATGTTTTATATAAGCTTTCAAGGGTGATATCTTTCAAATACATGGATGGAATGTTTGAAATAAGCTTTCAAGGTTTATATCAGTAAAAGGCGAGGATGGAATGCTCATTAATGTTGAAGGATGAGATAATCTGTTAAATGTTGATGTGGTGCCATGTTCCAGTGTCTGAAGTATCATATAGACTATTCATGGAGACAAAAAAACATTTGTGCCTCTGTCAGTGAAGTTTACTTTAAACTAAATGTCCTTTACTAACTCAATAGTGAGATTGTCTTTGGTTTATTAGTAAAATATTAGTAAATATCTGAGGGACATAAGGAAGCAGCTAAATATAAAGAAAACAGAGGAGTGGTCCTGGTTTATTAAACTGTAGTAAATATGTGAGGAACATAAGGAACCAGCTAAATATAAAGAAAACAGAGGAGTGGTCCTGGTTTATTAAACTGTAGTAAATATGTGAGGAACATAAGGAACCAGCTAAATATAAAGATAACAGAGGAGTGGTCCTGGTTTATTAAACTGTAGTAAATATCTAAGGGTACCAGCAGAGGGAACCACCAGACCTCTAAATGTTTACAAGTCCAACAGCTGATCACTGACCTCCAGCTCCCCCATTTTCCCTTCCCTGTCTCTCCTTCACCATGGCTCCTCCCTCTGTGACATCCAACCCTCCTCGCCATGGAGACGGGGGATTCCCTGAAGTGCCATTAATAAGAGCTCAGTCCAGACCTGAGAACGCCATCGGCCTGACCATGGAGGAAAGAGG
Source organism: Cheilinus undulatus (assembly GCF_018320785.1). Taxonomy (NCBI): domain Eukaryota; kingdom Metazoa; phylum Chordata; class Actinopteri; order Labriformes; family Labridae; genus Cheilinus; species Cheilinus undulatus. The sequence continues at coordinate 55,255,280 of NC_054866.1, read as the reverse complement.
AGAGACTGAGAGAGGGTGAGGCTGAGAAGGTGAGGCTGAGTGGGTGAGGCTGAGAGGTTGAGGCTGAGAGGGTGAGGCTGAGTGGGTGAGGCTGAGAGGGTGAGGCTGAGAGGGTGAGGCTGAAAGGATGAGGCTGAGAGGGTGAGGCTGAAAGGGTGAGGCTGAAAGGGTGAGGCTGAGAGAGTGAGGCTGAGTGGGTGAGGCTGAAAGGGTGAGGCTGTGTGGGGGTCAGCAGGGAGGGTGAGCCCTTCTTTGATCCTCCTGCTACCTGACTCCCCCCTCCCCATCATGCCGAGCCGTCAGAAGCAGCTTCTCTTCTCTCTCTGCGGTGTCCTGGCCTTCTCCTGTGCTCTCATGGCCGCCGTGGCGTCCGGCCTGCCATTCTGGCTAAGTGGGACTGTGCTGTGCCGAACCGGAGCCGACCTGGTCAATGCCACGGGGGCAGAGCTGGAGAAATTCCTGGGCAGGCTGGGCTACGGTCTGTTCACTGGAGAGAGGGTGAAGACGTGCGGGCTGGGAATACGGCCATCACGGCTAACATGTGAGTACAACACGCCTGTGGACAGGTGGGGGGGTGTCAGGACTAACATGAGAGGGGGCCTGCTGCGGAGGCACAGAACAGATACTGTTTTGTTGTTGTTGAGTTGTTTTTGTGTTGTTGTGTTGTTTTGTGTTGTTGTTTTTGTGTTGTTGTGTTGTTTTGTGTTGTTGTTTTTGTGTTGTGTTGTTGTTGTTTTATGTTGTTGTATTATGTTGTTGTATTGTTGTTGTGTTGTTTTTGCGTTGTGTTGTTGTTTTTGTGTTGTTTTTGTGTTGTTGGTGTGTTGTGTTGTTTTTTTTTTTTGGTTGTGTTATTTTTGGGTTGTGTTGTTGTTGTTTTATGTTGTATTGTTGTTGTGTTGCTTTTGCGTTGTGTTGTTGTTGTTTTATGTTGTTGTATTGTTGTTGTTGTGTTGTTTTGCATTGTGTTGTTGTTGTTTTTGGGTTGTTGTTGTGTTGGGTTTGGGTTGTGTTGTTGTTGTATTGTTGTTGTTGTTTTTGGATTGTGTTGTATATTTGAATTGTGTTGTGTTTGAGTTGTGTATTCAGGTGTTGTTTTATGTTGCTGTTGTGTTGTTTTATGTTGTTGCTGTTGTGTTGTTTTATTGTGTTGTGTTGCTATGTTACTGTCCAGGTGGACCAGGTGACTCTAAGCTCACCTGTTGGTGAATTATTCATGATCTGCAGGCACTGAGGGTAGTGAATAATTCAGAGCTTCTGTAAATAGACAGGATCAGGGATAAGGCTACTCTCTGGATTAACAAATGGCTCCATCAGTTTAAGAAGAACTGTTCCCAGGGTCACAGAGGAAGACCCTTTAATAGGGAGGGACCTGGACCTGAACCAGAACCAGACAGATAATAACCCTGGATCAGGACCAGACTGGTGATAAACCTGGATCAGGATCAACCTGATAATGAACCTGGATCAGGACCAGACAGATGAAAAACCTGGATCAGGACCAAACTGATGATAAACCTGGATCAGAATCAAACTGATGAAAAACCTGAATAAGGACTAGACTGATGATAAACCTGGATCAGGACCAGACTGATGATAAACCTGGATCAGAATCAGACTGATGATAAACCTGGATCAGGACTAGACTGATGATGAACCTGGGTCAGGACCAGACTGATGATAAACCTGGATCAGGACCAGTCTGATTTTAAACCTGGATCAGAATCAGACTGATGATAAACCTGGATCAGGACCAGACAGATGATAAACCTGGATCAGGACCAGACTGATTTTAAACCTGGATCAGAATAAGACTGATAATAAACCTGGATCAGGACCAGACAGATGATAAACCTGGATCAGGACCAGACTGGTGATAAACCTGGATCAGGATCAACCTGATAATGAACCTGGATCAGGAGCAGACAGATGAAAGATCTGGATCAGGACCAGACTGATGATAAACCTGGATCAGAATCAGACTGATAAAAAACCTGAATCAGGACTAGACTGATGATAAACCTGGATCAGGACCAGTCTGATTTTAAATCTGGATCAGAATCAGACTGATGATAAACCTGGATCAGGACCAGACAGATGATAAACCTGGATCAGGACCAGACTACTTTGAACCCTTTTCAGGTCAAACGTGTCCACCCCCCACCCCCCACCCCACCTGTCCACATTCAAAACTTGATCCTATTATATAAACATAATTATCCACATAGATCAGTCATCTCTGCTCTTCTGTTTGGTCTCAGGAGTTTGTTTTCATAATCCTGCTCTTCTATCTTAGTTCACTCTCATCCAGCTCTTTACCTTCTCTCCTTCCTCCACGCCGCCGCCATGACGCAGACGTTTCACTGGAACAGAAGGGTTTTGTTTGATGAAGCTGAAGGACCAATCAGAGAGCAGAGTGAGTTAATGAGAGCAGCAGAGCTTCACTAACGAGCTTCTGCCTGAGTGATCAGAATGAGGCCGACCAGTCCTGTTGAGAACAAAGATGCTCTGTGCTCCGGCCTCTGTGGACCGCTGTGGTAGGAGGACTGGTACACTAGTCCAGATAACTGGACCCTGTTACCTGTAGGTGGCGCTGTGATTGGAGGACTGGTACACTAATCCAGATAACTGGACCCTGTTACCTGTAGGTGGCGCTGTAATGGGAGGACTGGTACACTAGTCCAGATAACTGGACTCTGTTACCTGTAGTCATTAGTCTTGACTGTTGTCCTACAGTTGGTCCACCTACATCGTATCCGGCTTCTTTCTTGCCTGTTGTTACCTACTATCTCTCTCCAGTTTCTATCTCTACCCACAGTCCTGTCGAAAAAAGGACCAAAACATACTAAAGGAAAGAATATACTTTCAGTCCAGTTGATAAGATACTCCTTTAATAACTAACGTTGTGCAGGAGTTCATCTAGCTGAGAAACACTGTGTTTAAAAATTGTGGTATGATTTAAAATGGACTGAGGCAACGTGGAAAACTGTTCTGTGGTCAGAGGAAAACTATTCTGTGGTCAGAGGGAATCTGTTCTGTGGTCAGAGGAAAACTGTTCTGTGGTCAGATGAAAACTGTTCTGTGGTCAGAGGAAACCACAGACACCGTTTCCTGTGTACTAAAGAGGAGAGGGAGCATCCAGCTTGTTCTCCTGGCTCAGTTCTAAAGCCTGCATCTCTGATGGTATGGGGTTGCATTAGTGCCTATGGCAGGGGTAGCTTACACACCTGGAAAGGAACAATCAACGCTTTAGAGCAACATATGCTCCCATCCAGACAACGTCTCTGTCAGGGAAGGCCTTGACTATTTCAGCAACACAATCCTAAACCACATACCACATCCATCACAACAGCATGGCTTCACAGGAGAAGAGCCCAGATCCTGAACTGGTCTGACTGCAGTCCAGACCTTTCACCAACACAAAACATTTGGAGCATCAGTAAAGGAAAAACCAAGCAAAGAAGACCCAGGACAGCTGAGCAGCTAGAATCCTACATAAGACAAGAATGGGACAGCATTCTTCTCCCAGACGTTTCCAATCTGTTGATAAAGGAGAGGGGATGTCACACAATGGTAAACATGAACCTGTCCCTACTTTTTTGAGACGTGTTGCTGCCATCAAATTCAGAATGATCTAATACTATCCTAAAACGGTAAAATGTCTCAGTTTAACTCTGATATGTTGTTTCTGTTCTACTGTGGATCAAATATGAGTTTATGAGATTTGACAATCATCTGTTTTTATTTACATTTAATGCAATGTCCAAACATTTTTGAAATTGTGGTTGTATAATTACCCCCTGACTGTCCCACCTGTTCATGTCTATTCCCTCAGTCTTTCCTGACCTCCTGAGCGCCATCCCCGCTGGCCTCCACGTAACCATCATCGTCTTCTGTGGCGTTGTCATCCTCTTCTCTTCCGTGGCCACAGGATTCTTCTTCTTCAATGCCTTCGGACGGCCGTATGAGACGCTGCAAGGCCCCATGGGACTTTACCTGTGGACATTCATCAATTGTGAGAAAATCCTCCTGTTAGCATCTCAAATGTAACCCTTGGTTTAGAAAATAGTATGGGATTGACTCTAAAAGACTATCTAAAGTCAGAGGTTGATTTAAAGAGTTACTAAAGCCAGAGTTTGATTTATAGACTAACTAAAGCCAGAGTTTAATTAATAGAGTAACCAAAGCCAGAGTTTCTCTACCTTCCTCTCTGAATCTGGTCCCTACTCTTCCTCAAACTGTTCCTGTCTCTGGTTTCTGAATCTTGTCTTCTCTCTGGTCTTGTCTCTGGTCCTGACTCTGGTCCTGTCTCTGGTTTCTGTCTCTGGTGTCTGACTCTCGTCCTCTCTCTGGTTTCTGACTCTGGTCCTGTCTCTGGTCCTGACTCTAGTCTTGTCTCTTGTCCTGACTCTGGCCCTGTCTCTGGTTTCTGACACTAATCTTCTCTCTTGTCCTGACTGTGGACCTGTCTCTGGCTTGTCTCTGGTCCTTACCCTGGTCCTGTCTCTGGTTTCTGACACTAATCTTCTCTCTTGTCCTGACTGTGGACCTGTCTCTGGCTTGTCTCTGGTCCTTACCCTGGTCCTGTCTCTGGTTTCTGACTCTCGTCCTGTCCTGGTCCTCTCTCTGGTCCTGTCTCTGGTTTCTGTCTCTGGTCCTCTCTCTGGTTTCTGTCTCTGGTCCTCTCTCTGGTTTCTGTCTCTGGTCCTCTCTCTGGTTCTGTCTCTGGTTTCTGTCCTGACTCTGGTCCTCTCTCTGGTTCTGTCTCTGGTTTCTGTCCTGACTCTGGTCATCTCTCTGGTTTCTGACTCTGGTCCTGTCTCTGGTATCTAGTTCTGACCCTGGTCTCCTCCACAGGCGTGGTCTCCTGCCTCGTGATGATCCTGTTTGCGGTGGAGGTGAAGCTCCACAGCCTGTCGGAGCGGATCGTGAACTTTAATGAGGTCAACTTTGTGTTTGAGACATTCAGTGAGAGCTATGACCGCTGCTTCTGGGTCTTCTTCCTGGTCTTCCTCCTGCATGCCGCCAACCTCCTGCTCACACGCCTTACCGGGGTAAACTTCCCCTTCCAGGACACCAAGGAGGCAGAGCTAGGTGGCGGTGGGGCGGCTGATCTCATGTACTGAGACGGTGGAGGACGGAACAACAACACAGAAGGAGGAGCTTAGAGACCGCAGAGCTCTCGAATGCTAACACCTGATTGGTTATCGGCAGAGGTGTAGAATGACTGACCACGTTTACTCAGAGATAACCTTTGCCTGAGAAGTTCATGGGAGAACGTGATGTCATCAGCAAAGAGAGAATGGTTCCTCATCCTTTAACAGCCCATGAATGTGAGCGCTCCTCAATAACCGGCCAATAAGGGAAGACCAGCTCTGACTGTGTCAGCGATTGTCATGGTAACAAAGCTCTGAGAAAATCAGGAACACACTGTAAAACAAAATTAGTTCAGCTTACTCAAAAAAATATGTAAACTGACTGCCTCAGAAATAACAAGTAAACTACACTTTACTTTTGTGAGTTAGAAACATGTTCATCTTTAGTGTGCAGTATTTGTTCTACATGAACTATTTAAGTATTCACTACTAGTTTAAAATCAATTATTTTAAGTGCTCAAACCTGTTAAAATGTTAATTTAAGTTTGCAGGATTTAGGCTAAATCATCTACTTTGAGTGTTCAATACTTAATATTTTTAGTGCACTGTAAACACCGATAAGTTCATACCGCTCAAAATATAGTCAGCTGATTACATTAGAACGTCAGATAGTACTCTCTGTAAAAGCTTTTTTTATATCATTTCACCTAAGGTGGACTTACTGTACCACCATTAGCAACAATGTCTGCTAGTGACCCACTGAATCAGTAGCTGATATTTCACTGTAAGTGTGCCATCACACATTCAAAAACATTATCAACATTAACATTGCCCCCTATGTAATTGAGACAGCAACTTCACTCATGGTGCATTTTGTTTATTTATTTTATTTAACCTTTATATAACCAGGAGAAAACCTCTTTGAGACTAAAATTCTCTTTTTCAAGAGTGATCTGGCCAAGACAGCAGCAGTAAACAGAGTGCATAAAGGTTTAGTGCCCAAAGGCATTCTGGGAAAACTGCAGATTTGTCATAATTCAAATAATTTGACTAATAACAAAAAATACTTAAATTGTTGTTTTTTTTAGTACTGTTGACTTCAAACTAAAATGAGTTCTATCAGCTCATAAAAATTGAGTTGAAATTGCTGTTTTGGATTTTTAAGGAAACACAACTCCATATTACCCCCTTTTTACTTAATTTGTTTAAACCAAGTAAACTGGCAAAGAAGTGCAAGTAACTAATTTATAATAAGTATTTAGAACAGGTTTACAAAAACTGAGTTAATTTAACTCAGTGTTTCTGAGTTAAATGGATGTTGTGTTTTACAGTGCAGGCAGGGCTGTTTAGAAAATACAGACTCTTGTCACAGATTCATCAGGAATGTTGAGTTTTTATTCCGTTAAATGTCTGCATAATGAAGGTCTATAAAAACAGACTCTGTGGAGCAGAAACATGAATGAACCAGGCTGGAGAAATAAAGGAAGACTGGGATTTCATCTGAATGTACTTTTATTTTCTCAGTGTCTACTCTAAATAAACTTTAAATACTTTTTACTTTCACCTGAGTGTAATCGTCTTTCCTCCTCTGGTTATTGATCAATGATTAATGTAAAGCTTTTAAACCCCAGATTATCCATCAGTTAATCAAAAACACAAGTAAAAGTGTTTTATTTTAGAGCCAACATTTAATGTTTGCCACTTTAGTCTAAAGACTCTGACAGCTAGAGTGTCAAACTTTATTAACATTAAAATCAATGACATCAACTAGTCAGTCAGACTTTTTAACATTAATTATGACTATTATAACAAAGTTTGACTTTAATCAATATTTTTGAAGCATGCCAGATTTACTCCAAGTGTTTTTAACCAACCAGCCAATCAGGATCAAGAGATTAAACAGTGTGGATTTAAGGCTGTCTGACATCTGTCTGAGGGCCCTCGCATCCCGGCACATGGCGGGGAGTGGGAATGAACAGGTGTAAGTGACCCGTGCTGCAGCAGAGCACAGAAAGCATGTCAATCCTCCTAGGACTGTTATTGATCACGTTTAATAAGAAAAAACAGGATGTTATGTGTCAGAGACGCTTCTGCTTTCTGACAGTAGATAGTGCAGTAGCAAAGACATGTAGTACACGTTTAAATATGCGGAGGGGCGGAGCCTGATCATGTGAGATTTAAAGCAAATCAGAAGTTTCATGTAAGAGCTACAAGTACTATTATGGCCTATTATGCCACTTCCTGTTGCCAGTAGGGGTCGCTATGATGTTTGCATGTGAGTGTGCTCAGTGGAATACTGGTGTGTTACAAGAAAGAGCAGAAGATCACTGTTTACAAAAGTTATAACAGTTTAAAGCACAGTCAAGGCCTGGTGGCCAAATCCGGCCCGTGGAACAGTTAAATCCGACCCGCAAGATGATCTCGTATTTCTGTTATAACTGGCCCATCAGTCTGCGGTCTGCAGATTTCCTCAAGTAAAAAAATGTGAACTTATCCTTGAAGATTTAAGATATCCTTGTTAAGTCATAAAATCTGAAAAAGCAAGGAGTAAAGATATTTAGATGAGAAGTCAGGAATGTGGGAAAATAAATTAATTTGTGTTTTAATTTCACATTTTCAATTTAGTACCTCACAATTAGCACTCAAACTTAGGATTTCGACTTTTAATTTTATACTTTGATCATTTCAACTCATAAATTTGACTTCTCATATAATATTTTGAGCTTCAAGATTCATAATTCTAATTTTAAGTCATATTTTGACCTTTTTAACCAATTATTTTGTATTTTACCTCCAAACTTTGACTTCATCATCATATAGTGTGACCTTTTAGACTCACAATTTGAAATTTTGAATCATATTTTCACTTTTAATTTCGTGATCACAAATTTATTTTATATTTTGATCTTTTAACTCATGATTTTGACTTCTTTCTTATGTATTTACCTTTAAAAACATTATTTTTCAATTTCAATTTCATGTTTTGACCTTTTTGAACCAATAAATTTACATTTCTCAGATTGTGAGCCTTTAAAGTTTATTTTTCCATTTTTGAAATGTCAAAATCGTTTACCATCATTGCTAAATTTGTTTCCCCTCATATTTTATTACCGGTGAAACAAGGTTGATAGTTTATGGTTTAAAAGGTGACCCTGTTAGGCCCTCAGGTTAGTCCTGAAACCAGAATCCGGCCCCTGCTGTGATTGAATTTGACACCCCTGGTTTAAAGTCATTTGGCACCATCAAAAAACGCCTTATTTGGAAATACAGATGAAGCTGGTGGACTTCCTGTTTGGACTTAAGGCTTTTTTTTTTTAGGTCTGATGATACCACATGCAGACCAGAAATCATCAGCCAAGGCTGAACGGTGTGCTGGGGCTGAGTATTTAAAGGGAAGATTGAAAAAATCCAAGGTGGAAATGTTCTCTATCCAGGAGGGGGCATTGTGACAAAGTAATGATATTGAAGTATGAATGTATTCAGGATCAGTAGGTGGTCATCCCTTTGACGTTGGGTGATGATTGACAGGAGTTCTTCAGGAGGCTTTCTTCACTGTAGCTGTGGTGTTAGTGGACCAGGACCAGGAGAGGGTGTCCATATGTGTGTCCCCAGGAAACTGTGGACCCTTCCCGCACAAACATCATTGATGAAAATGGGAGGGGGTTCTGCTGAAGTCCAGTAAGCGTTCTTTTTGTTTGTGTATAGTGACAGGATGTTTGCAGAATGCCACAGTGTCAGATGTAGGACCTCATCTCCTTAGGCTTAGGACTCTGAAATGAGTCTGACCACCATTGTGTCATCTACAGACTTGGTGGTGGAGGTGGAGGGATGATTGGTGTGCAGTTAGAGCTGTAGAGCAGTGGATCGGCCCTGAGAGGAGCCAGAGCTGAGTGTCAGGGCGGAGGAAAGATTGGGCTAAGTTTGGACTCTAAAGGAGGTCTTGTCCCCCCCACAGTGACACCGACACTCTCCATCGGTCCTTCTCATCAGGACGTGATGACGGCTGAGACTGAATCAAAGCATCCAGTTCTTAAGAAAGCGCTGGTCAGCGGGGGTCGGTTTCGAGTTGTCTCATTGTGTGTTTAATGATGGTGTCCTGTTCTAAAGACGACCATTAAAGTCCAGCGTATCATCCTCCTGCTGAGGTGGCATGGTGCCTTCAGCCCCTCTGGAGCACTGTAAAACTGCATCTGTTCACTCCAGTTAGACCAGTGGAAGCAGCCTGGACTAACAGGAAAGAACGCCTCCTTCTTTAATAATCCAGAGTTTCAAAATAAAATATCACATCTTCAGTAAAAACAGTTTACCAGCAGATCACTGAGCATGAAAAACATTTGGAGTAAAAATCAGTTAAAGGAACACCTGTTTCATATGGCTTAATTTCAACTTTATTTGTTTAAATCTAATTTAAATATATATTTTTTTAAATTTCTCTTGATTTAATTTAATTTAATTCTAATTAAGTCAAATAAAAATATTTTATTTGATTCTATTCATTTCTTTTTATTTTATTCTGTTTAATAACATTTTGATTTTAATATCTTATTCTATTTTTTAAATTTGTGTTACATTTTTTTCAATTAACTTCTAATTGACATTTTCTATTTTATTTATTTTTTATTTGTATCTTAATGTTATTTTATTTTAACTTTATTTGATCTTATTTGTTGTTAATCAATCGATTTCAATGTCAACTGTATTTATTATTTATTCCAATGTATTCAATTTCTTTATAATTTAACCTGTTTACTTGACAACAAGGAGCTTCATCTTCTCATGAGACATGGGTCCTGTTGGCCAGATGGTGGCGCTGTGATTCAGAAAAGAAAACTGACACTGACAGATCACGCCTCTTACCCCCGCCCCCCAGAACAGAGAGCTGATCAGAAACTCCTCACTGGATCAGTATTTCATGTTAAACTTAGCTTCATCACAGAGAGTTTAGTATTTCACATTTTTATCTTTACATCATTAAAAATAAAAAGTTTAATTTGAACAAACGATGGAGAGACAAGGTTAGGGGGCGTGTCTATGAGGCAGATAAGAGCCAGGTGAGTCTCAGCTGAAGCTTCACTCGGATCGTCTGCAGGTAAGAGTTTTGACACTTCCTCCTCTATCATCCTGATCAGTCAGGACTGATGATTGAAGTATTGATCCTTTTAGTATTGATGACAGCCATTAGAAAGGCAATAATCTCTCTGTTCATCATGACTGTAGATGTCAAATTATTCAATCAAATAAAGAAAATATTAAATGAGTAAATGTTGGATTATTAACGTTAAAGTCTAAAGTAAAGTTTTCCTCTATGACTCCTCAGCTGTGGTGTTTTTATGATCACTGATAAAATAATTCCATTAAAACTAAATACATTTATGTTCATACCTAGAGAACAGGGTCAGGACCAGGAAACAAAGACAGGAAGAGGAAACGTTTCAGCAGAAATAAGAATAAAGTCCCAAATGACTAAAGAAAAGAAGAAATGCTGACATATGACAAAAAGGTCAGAATCAGGAGAAAAATATCTGAAATTAAAGTGAAATTCTGATTTAAAAAAAACACATTAAAATAATATGATAAAATTATATATTCAATATTACAATGTCAAAGAAAGGAAGTGAAATAAACTCACTAATATAGCGAAAAGTCGAAATCTCCATGTTTGAGCCATTGTTCACAGTAAAATGATGACTATGTTTGATTTAAATGTTTTCACAGAGAAACAATAGACTGAAGAGAGATGGGCTCACAGCAGGAGGTCTGCTTTTATTTTGGAGGATTAACCCTTTTAACACCTTTACCTGCACATGGGGACAACCAATAATTCCAAACACGTTTACATCAGGCCATTAACGTTCTTTCAGGACCTAAATATTTTAGTTTTTATCTGATTTCTCTTATAATTTGGTTTTATTTTCTCTAATTTACTCAGATGGAGGCGGAGCTACAGCAGATCCTGGCACAGGTGTCTCACCTGCAGAGCTGGAGGAAAGTACCTGCCAACAATATTATTACAGATTAACCTGTTATTGTTGTTATTGTTATTTTAATTATCATTATAATCATCATTGTTATCATAACTATTATTTTGTATGAGAGTTATTACTTTATTATTATTATTATTATTATTATTATTACTATCATCATGATTATATCATTATCATAATTATCATTATTATTATCATTGTCATCATCATCATTATTATTATTACAATAATTATTGTTATTATTAATAATATAATTATTTATTATTATTATTATCATCATTTTTATAATTATTATCGTCATCATTTTCAATATGATCATTATTTTTATTTTCATTATCATTGTCACCATTTTTTTCTATTTTTTTCATTACGATCATTATCATATTATTATTATCATTGTTGTTATTATTACTATTATTATAGTCATCATTATCATTAATATTATCGTTACCATCATTATTAGTATTTTATAATAATATAATCCCATATCTTTGAATCAGTGATAATTATTATTGATTTCAAACTAACAAAAACAGCATCATGTTTCACAATTACAACTTTTGTCATAATTATTAAACTTTTTCATTCATTTAATTATTTTTAATGGCATGGTTCTGATTTAATCACTGATTAATCAGATCTTACCTTTATTTCTTTACAGAATGAACAGGAAACAGGAAGTGGTGAGGGCTGATCTAAACTTCAGAGTAAAGGATGAACTCATGCACACATACTGTAGATCTCCTGTGGAGGAACGACACGTTCAACAACACGCATCATGCATCAACATGAAAACACATAAAAACACTGAATAACTGGTTATAGAACACAAAACATATTAATAATGAAGTCACTTTTACATTTTCTTCAGTGTTTTTATTGTTAGAATCTACTGAGGCATTGCTGCTCTTAGCTGTATATGTGTCCCTGGTCTGTCCTGGTCTGTCTGGATTTTGATGCTAAAGCTAATGAAGGTCTTTATAGACCAGATACTGTGGTGATCCTTTAGTCTGGGGTCTACAGAAGCTTTCTGGGGTCATTAGAATAATGAAAATGATGTTGAAAATCAACAAAAAAACTGACAAAAGATATAATAAGGATTAGGGCAAACCTCAGTCAAGTCACTTGCCCCATCACTGGTCCAGTCACTAGTCCAATCACTAGTCCCATCACTGGTCTCATCACTGGACCAGTCACTAGTCCCATCACTGGTCTCATCACTGGTCCCTTCACCGGTCCCATCACCAGTCCCATCACTGGCCCCATGACTGGTCCACTCACTGGTCCAATCACTAGTCTCATCAGTGGTCCAGTCACTAGTCCAATCACTGGTACCATCACTGGTCCTGTCACTGGTCCTATCACTGGTCCAACAACAACTGGTACCATCACTGATCCCATCACTGGTCTCATCACTGGACCAGTCACTAGTCCCATCACTGGTCTCATCACTGGTCCCTTCACCGGTCCCATCACCAGTCCCATCACTGGCCCCATGACTGGTCCACTCACTGGTCCAATCACTAGTCTCATCAGTGGTCCAGTCACTAGTCCAATCACTGGTACCATCACTGGTCCTGTCACTGGTCCTATCACTGGTCCAACAACAACTGGTACCATCACTGATCCCATCACTGGTCTCATCACTGGACCAGTCACTAGTCCCATCACTGGTCTCATCACTGGTCCCTTCACCGGTCCCATCACCAGTCCCATCACTGGCCCCATGACTGGTCCACTCACTGGTCCAATCACTAGTCTCATCAGTGGTCCAGTCACTAGTCCAATCACTGGTACCATCACTGGTCCTATCACTGGTCCTATCACTGGTCCAACAACAACTGGTACCATCACTGATCCCATCACTGGTACCATCACTGGTCAAGATTACACAGTCCGATTTCTTTTCAACAGGCTTAAACACAAGACCACAGCCAACTACAGGGTGATTCTGCCCCAGGCTGGATATAACTGAACTACACCAGGCTTACTTTACACAGGGCTGGTGTCTGTGACCAGGAGGTGATCCTGTAACACTCAGACAGATTCCATTTCAGCCAGCGTACCTGCTCCAGGTGATCTCCGTTTGAGAGGGGACAGTCCAGGTGAGCTGCAGATGGTGCAGCAGGTAGTCTCTATCACCGAGAGCATGGCTAAATCTACAATACTATTACAACTGTAGTACTAGAACCCCTGAATTCCTGATCACTAGGTTTGTTCTACTGGGCTGAAACACCAGCGGGCAGGAGGGGTCAGTGCTTCTGTTTTCATGAACAGTTTTAGTAGTCATTTAATAGTACTTTAGTAAGTTCAGTAGTCATTTAGCAGCACTTTAGTGAGTTTCAGTAGTTATTTAGCCGTCTTTACTGATGGACTGCACGCTGGACTACATCGAGCTGCTGCAACTGGAAGTCGACAAAAACTCAGACGTGAGTGACCACAATATTTATCACTGAGAATACTGGGACAGATAAATACCATGTCAGGTAGTATTAAAATAATACTACTGATTAATAGTCTGTAACAATGCTACTAATTAACGTAGTTATACAAAGTAAAACTAATATAATAATTCTACTAGTAAACTAAAACCCTATACAAACAGTGCTTAACAAATGTATTAGACCATCTGTCATAAAAACGAGAAAACAGAGATATTTTAGAAATCTTTCAAAAACTTGAGAACTAAAAATGTTATTATTTATTTGGCAAATAACAAACTGAAACAACTAAATAGTCCTTTTTCACACATAATAACCAAAAACCTTCATATTCTGTATGGCCTCCTTTGGCCTTGATAACAGCTTGCATTCTTGCTGTCATTGTTTTTATGGACTTTTCCACAGTCTCTTCTGTTATTGAGTTCCAAATAGTTTGTAGCTGTTCCCACAGACTCGCTTTAGATGAAACTTTTGTGCCATCAATCTTTGAATCTACTAAATCCCAAATTTGTTGAATAGGATTCAAATCCGGACTTTGACTTGGCCAGTCCATCAGTTCCAGTACTCCGGATTCCTTTGTCTTGGTCCAATAGTCTCTGCACAGCTTTGAAGTCTGCTTGGGGTCATTGTCTTGTTGGTATACGAACCCACGACCAATCAGATTCAGTCCAGAAGGGAGTCCATGATGCACTAAGATGTTGTGGTAGATGTCCTTGTTCATCATGAAGTCCATCTTCACTCATTTGCCCACGCCGTATCCACAAATGGAACCCCATACCATAATGGAATCTCCACCGTGTTTCACTGTGGGTGAAATGCATCTGGCATCAAAACCTTCTCCGGCATTTCTGCAGCCATAAACATGACCATGTTGACCCAAGAGTTCAAACTTGGACTCATCCGTCCAGAGTACCTTCTTCCAGTCATCAACAGTCCAGTGTTTGTGCTCCCTGGCAAATCTGAGGCGTTTCTGGATGTTTGCAGGCCTCAATAACGGCTTCTTAGCAGCTCTTCTTCTCTTTAAGCCTTGTTCTGTCAGTCGTCTGCTTATGGTCATTCTGGAGACTTTCTCAGACTCTGATCTAGAAGTATTCATCTCTGCCTGAAGATCAGCAGTGCTCTTCATTCTCTAATACTTCAAATCTTGAGGTGTCTGACATCTGCTTCAGTTAACTTTCCTTTCCTGCCTCTTCCTTGGCGCATTTTGTAAGTACCAGTCTGGGCAATTGACTCCAAAGCATACTTGACCACACTGTGAGAACACTTTATGTCTCTTCATATTTGTCTCAGACACCATCCAGCATCATGAAGTGCTTTAATTTGGACTCTTTCATTTTCAGTGAGCTCTGCATGTTTTACCATTTTGAAGTGAAATGAGGAATTTCAAACTAAATTCACCTTTTGATACCCAAATTTGAGCCGGCTCACAGGGCTTCTCTGAGAAGTCAGAAATGAAGCAAGCATAACATTCAACCACTAAATCTAATTTTTCTCTTCAGGAATGCAAGTAAATAACTATAATTTGACATATTAATCAAGAAATATGAATGTGCTTTACCATTTTTTCAGTTATTGGTTAACCAGTAAATTTGAAAATTCATGGATAACAATAATAATTATATTTTAGCATTAAAAATATATTTTGGGTTAAAGAGCTTCTACATATTGGTGTATTAACCATTGCAGAAACATAAAAAATGATTTTGGTAATTACCAAAATGCTGTTAATTTAGGGCAGCTGTGGCGTAGACCTTACTTTGGGTGGTGGTCTAATAAATTTGTTAAGCACTGTATATATATATATATATATATATATATATATTCTTGTTCAGTGTGTTGTGTGTTTGTGTTACCAAAGGTTGACTTGAAACTTCAGAACTTCAAATTGAGTTTAAAAACCTCTTCAGACCAGAAATTCAGATTGCTTAAGACGAATTTGGGGATTTGGACAGGTGGATGCTCATGTGTGTCCTCAGATGTCTCAGGTGGATACTCAGGTGAATGCTTAGATTAATGTTGAGGTGAGTTCTCAGGTGGATGGTCAGGTGTACCATCGTCAGTTGGTTCCTCGGGTGTGTCTTCAGGTGGTTGCTCAGGTTTTCTCAGGTGGATGCTCAGGTGTGTCCTCAGGTGGATGTTTAGGTGTGTTATCAGGTGTATCCTCAGGTGTATCCTCAGGTGTGTCCTCAGGTGTATCCTCAGGTGTATCCTCAGGTGTATCCTCAGATGTATCCTCAGATGTATCCTCAGGTGGCCCCTCAGGTGGATCCTCAGGTGGATCCTCAAGTGTACCCTCGGGTGGAGGATCAGGTGTTTCCTCAGGTGGACCCTAATGTATGTTGTCAGGACGTTGCTCAGATGTGTCTTCAGGTGGATGCTCAGGTGTGTGATCAGGTGGATGTTAGGTGTGTTCTCAGGTGTGTCCTCATCTCCTCAGAGGCTGCTCAATGTGGGGAAGGAGGAGGAGCAGGAAGTGGCTATGCCCCCTTGCAGGTCTCTCCCACAGCTCTGTTCCATCCCAAGGAGGCTGATCGTCTCCCCGGGGCTCGGAGGAATGCCAGTCGACCAACAGCTGACTCAGGTGACACTTTCTGTTTATCTGTCCATGGTTGCGCCACGTATGACATTAAAACCCTCAGCATTCAAAAATGAACTCAATAAGAATAGTTTAACAGTGGTTCTTAAGGTCAAATATAAAAATACTCTATGAAACCAGAAGTGTTTAGATACATACGTTACTTTCCATTTTGTGTTTGTGTATCATCCAGTAATTTAGAGTTTCATCTGATATTTTAGAGTTTCATTCAGCATTTTAGAGTTTCATTCAGTATTTTAATTTCATCAAGTATTTTAGTTTCATTCAGTATTTTAGCTTTATTCAGTAATTTAGAGTTTCATTCAGTATTTACGAGTTTCCTTCAGGATTTAGAGTTCATTCAGTATTTTAGAGTTTCATTCAGTATTTCAGAGTTTCATTCAGTATTTATGTGTTTCTTGAAGTGTTTCCAGTTCTTTACTGTCTCTTAGACATGCTGATGTTAAAGTGTAGGATGAATTCCTGAAGTATTCCTGAAGATTTTTTTTGCGTCTAGAGTCTGAGGAGGATTCTGTTTGGAGGAACGTTCCATGTCTTTAACTACGAATGGAGGAAATCTGTCTTCAAGTTCAGAGATCCCAGCTCTGACTTCTCGTACGCTCTGGAGACAGACTGGGTAAGAGAAACTAATGGTATACAAACACCTGTGTGCATTGATTGCATAGTTTCAAGGTAGGCAAAGGGTGCAAGGATGCTGACTAGACATGATCAGAGGATAAAAAATGCGAGGATGTGGGCAGAGTTATATAAGAACTTAAGATAGTTGATGAGTGTGATGTACATATGAAGTGAGGCATTTTACCCACAGCCTGTGGGAATTAAACTGTTTGTGTCAGATTGTTTTGGCGTGCAGTGCACTGTTACGTCTACCAGAAGGGAGGAGTTTAAACAGGTTGTGACTGGGGTCCGTGGTGTCTGCAGTGATCTTACCTGCCTGTTTCCTGACCCTGGACTGGTTTAATTCATGGATGGGGGGTAGGTTGGTCCTACCAATTCACTCCACAGACCTGATTATCTTTTGCAGTCTGTTCTTGTCCTGATTGGTGGCAGATTCAAACTAGACAGTGATGGACGTGCAGAGAACAGACTGGATTATGGCAGTGTGGAAAAGTATCAGCAGCTCCCGGGGCAGGTTGAACTTCCTGAGTCAGTTAAGGAAGTTCAACCTTTGCTGGGCCTTTCTCAGGGCAGAGACTATGTGCTAGCCAACCTTGGCTCCCTAGAGATTGTGGATCTCAGAAACCTGAGGGTGTCCACAGTAGACACTTCACTGTTCAGGATGATGGTGGTGGTGGTGCTGACCACCCCAGAGGACCACCTGTTCCACCTCCCGTCTGTATGCAGGATCATCACCATCACAGAGGAGACTGATAACAGTGATGTCATCTGCAAACTTCAGAGTTTCACAGAGGGGTCCCCTGAGGTGCAATCATTGGAGTAGAGGGGGAAGAGCAATGGGGAGAGGACACACCTCTGGGGGGTGCCAGTGCTGATGGAACAGGTACTGGATGAGATGCTCCCATCTGACCTGCTACCTCCTGTCAGTCAGGGAGCTGTAGATCCTCTGGCAGGTGGAAGCTGGCACTGTGAGCTGGGAGAGCTTCTGGTGGAGGATTTCAGGGATAGTGGTGTTGAACGCAGAGCTGAAGTCCAGGAACAGGATCCTGGTATAGTTTCCTGGCGAGTCAAGATGGTGCAGGATGGAGTGCAGTCCCATGTTGACTCTGTCACCCACCAACCTGTTCACCTGATAGGCAATCTGAACTGGATCCAGCAGGGGATCTGTGATGTCCTCCAGGTGGTTCAACACCAGACTCTCATAGGATTTCATGACCATAGATGTCAGGGCAACAAGCCTGTGGTCATTTAATCCGGTGATGGAGGGCTGCTTGGGGAACAGGATGATAGTGGAGTGATTATAGCAGTAGAGCGCCTCACACAGTTCCATAGATCTGCGAAAGACCTTCGTGAGAAGAGAGAGTGGAGAGGACAACCTGCCTTTACCAGGTAGAAACCTGGACCAGAACCAGACTGATGATAAACTTGGACCAGAACCAGACTGATGATAAATCTGAACCAGAACCAGACTGATGATAAACCTGGACCAGAACCAGTCTGATGTTAAATCTGAACCAGGGCCAGACTCCTGATAAACATGGACCAGAACCAGTCTGATGATATACCTGGATCAGGACCAGACTGATGATCTTAAGGATCAGGACCAGACTGATGATAAACCTGGATCAGGACCAGACTGATGGTAAAACTGAATTAGGACCAGACTGATGATACACCCGGATCAGGACCAGACTGATGATAAACCTGGATCAGGACCAGACTGATGATAAACCTGGATCAGGACCAGACTAATGATAAACCTGGATCAGGACCAGACTGATGCTGCACAGGCAGAAACCTCACCTTGTCTGTGTTTTTGTTTCAGGGCGGGGCTCGGACTGTTCAGATGGCAGTCCAGGCTCGGATCATCAAAAACCTGCTGTTCATCAGACCCAGCGGCTCGGACACACGGACGCTGCACAGGTGAGCACAGAGAGGTGCCACAGATCATAATGTTCACGGTGTTTACAGCGAAGACGATACTTCCACATCAGGTAAATAATCCTGTAATCTGATAGGCTGAGATGAGATGATGTAACAGGCTGAAACCTCGGACTGAATCCGAGCAGGTCACTGTTCAAAAAAACGTAAGAGGAAACCGGAATCATGATATGATGTTCAAACAAACAACATACTGAAAGGCCATCTAAGGGGGCGTCCACATCAGGGCCAGATCTGAGCATACTAGACCCTAAAGTCAGAAATGTACCATACTGGAGTACCATGCCTGAGTCTGCTTCAGAGTGACTAGTCATGTTTTATAGGAGGTGTGAACACAACCGTGCTCGAGGGGTACTGATCAGAGAGTAGAGGTCTGACGTCTCCTGTCTATTTAACAACCACCATGTCCATGCAGGAGTGAGGGTCTCCATCACTTCCTGCTAGTTCCACCCACTTACCAAAAGTGAACATCTATGGTCTACAATAGGGGACAAAAAGCTGCCAGTATCCTCAGCTCACGAACATTCAGGTCTTGTTGATGATTTCATTTTCAAAAGCTTTTAAATATTCCATCCTTGCCTAAGAAGATGTCTGTCAATCAATCAATCAATGATTGTTTATATAGCAACAATTCATAACCAAGGTTTTCTCAAGACACTTCACAAGGAGGGCAGGACTGTCCCCTCAATGCGGCCTATTATAATAGACTATTCCCTATTATAATAGACCTATGTTAATCATTAATACTATAATAAAGACTATACTCTTAGACCAGTGTTAATCATTAATATTACAATAGACTATACCCTATTATAATAGACCAGTGTTAATCATTAATACTTTAATAAAGACTTACCCTATTTTAATAGACCAGTGTTAATCATTAGTATTGTAAAAGACTATACCATATTTTAATAGACCAGGGTTAATCATTAATATTATAATAGACTATACCCTATACCTATCCCATCCTTGCTTTTGCGTCAAGGCCAGTGGAGGTCCAACCTCTTCACAGTGAAGCCATGCTGCATATGTTGGAATGCAGATGAAACTGGGGATGTTGGGGTCAAATAGTAGACCATAGTTGGAAACTTTGTAAGTTGGTGGAAGTGTGGAGGAGCGAGGATTTCCCTTAACTCTATCATTGTAATGTTAGCCGATGATCATAAGCTGGCTGGTCTGACTCAGCGGCCCCTCTCCTCCTCAGTCTGCGTGAGGTGGGACGTAAGGACCAGGAGAGGGCTCTGGCAGCTGCACTGACCGACAGCCTCTGGTTGGCTGGTCAGGAGGTCAGTGCCACTGTTACCTTGGTGACCAAGGACTATTGCATCACACCACACCTGGACTACAAGCTGGACAACTTCACAGAAAAGGTAAGCCAGTAGACCATCAACCACTAGACCATGAGACCACAAACCAGCAGAACCATCAACTGCTAGACCATAAGACTACAAACCAGCAGAATCATCAACAGCTAGACCATGAGACCACACACCAGCAGAACCATTAACCACTAGACCATGAGACCACAAACCAGCAGAACCATTAACCACTAGACCATGAGACCACAAACCAGCAGAACCATTAACCACTAGGCCATGAGACCACAAACCAGCAGGACCATCAAACACTAAAGCAGCAGAACATCAACCACTAAACCATGAGACCAATGCAGAAGAACCATCAACCACTAAACCATGAGGCCACACAGAGGGTAGACTAGCAAGACCACCCAACACCAGACCATGAGACCACACAGAGGGTAGACAAGCTAGACAATCCAACACTAGACCATGAGGCCACACAGAGGGTAGACCAGCGGGACCATCCAACACTAGACCATGAGGCCACACAGAGGGTAGACCAGCGGGACCATCCAACACTAGACCATGAGACCATACAGAGGGTAGACCAGCAGGACTATCCAACACTAAATGATGAGACCACACAGAAGGTAGACCAGCGGGACCATCCAACACTAGACCATGAGACCACACATAGGGTAGACCAGCAGGACCATCCAACACTAGACCATGAGACCACACAGAGGGTAGACCATCAGGACCATCCAACACTAGACCATGAAACCACACATAGAGTAGACCATCAGGACCATCAACCACTAGACCATGAGCGCTTACAGGTGACATCCCACAGACTGGGACATTGTCTGACCAATCACTGATCTCCTGATTTTTTTTTCTTTCAGCTGCAGCTGTTCAGGTTTGAGCAGAAAGAAGACTTGATGATATTCATCGTGGAGCACATTCACTGTGTAGGTCCATCAGAGAACTTCATAGATGTCCAGGTCTTGAAGAGGAAATTCTGAATGAATGGGTGATTGTGTATGTCTGGTGTTGTTTAGTTTACAGAGGACAGCAGTCATGGGGTTATCCTCTTCCTCTACAGCCTCATCTGCTCCCGCACCATTGAAAGGTAACACCCTTGAAACCAGACAGAGATGTTAGCACCCCCACAGGCTGACTGGCACAGTTGGTCCATCAGATATTAGAGGGTTTTAACTATAGCGGTGACTTACTACTGAGCAGAGATAACGAACTGTGATATGCATAAACATCTTTGTTCACTCAGTCACAGTTTTCTGTCTCTCTTGCTCTCAGGCTGCAAGAAGACCTGGACTCTAGCTCCGCCCACCTGCTCAACCTCAACCTGGGGAACTTTGTATGTCGTCAGGTGAGCTCACCTGTCCTCTTAACCCTCCCGTTGTCTTACCATTCCCGTCCTTTTACCGTTCCCATCCTCAGACCATTCCTGTCCTCAGACCGTTCCCGTCCTCAGACCGTTCACATCTTTAGACTGTTCCTCCACAGACCGTTCCTGTTCTCAGACTGTTCCTGTCCACAGGCAGTTCCTGTCCTCAGACTGTTCTGCCACAGACAGTTCCTGTCCTCAGACGTTCCTGTTCTCAGACCGTCCCTGTCCACAGACTGTTCCTGTTCTCAGACACTTCCTGTCCTCAAACCGTTCCGCCAGACCATTCCTGTCCCCTGTCCTTTAAATGTTCCTGTCCTCTTACCGTCCCCCTGGTGTGATTGTGGTCATCACATCCTTGTTTGTCTTTCTGCAGGCATTGATTAACCTTCTGCTGACTGGACGAGCTCGTCCACACGTCTTTAATGGAACTCTTTACCGGGACAAAGATGACAGTCCCTTAGATCGCCCCCTACAGGGCGTTTTAAACCGCAGTGACATCGGCTATCTACATTGGAGCCGTGAGGAGATGGAGCACAGCACACTGCTGCAGGTACTACTGTATTACTACTACTGCAAAAAACTACAACAGCTACTACAATACTACTACAGTACCACAAATACAGTACTACTGCAGTATTACTACGCTTCTACTGCAGTACTTATACAATAGTTCTACAACAACAGCTACAACTGAAACAATTACACTACTACCACTGCAATACTACAGCAGTAGTATAACTACTACCACTGCAATAATTATACTACAGCTACTGCAGTACTACCACTAACTACTACTACTGCAATACAATAGCTACTGCAGTACTATAACTAACTGCTACTACTGCAATACTACAGCTACTGCAGTACTATAACGAACTACTACTGCAATACTACAGCTACTGCAGTACTATAACTACTACTGCAATACTACAGCTACTGCAGTACTACCACTAACTACTACTGCAATACTACAGCTACTGCAGTACTACCACTAACTACTACTACTGCAATAATTATACTACAGCTACTGCAGTACTACCACTGGCTACTACTACTGCAATAATTATACTACAGCTACTGCAGTACTACAGCTACTGCAGTACTACTACTAACTACTACTACTGCAATAGTTATACTACAGCTACTGCAGTACTACCACTGAATACTACTACTGCAATAATTATACTACAGCTACTGCAGTACTACCACTAACTACTACTACTGCAATAATTATACTACAGCTACTGCAGTACTACCACTAACTACTACTACTGCAATAATTATACTACAGCTACTGCAGTACTACCACTAACTACTACTACTGCAATAATTATACTACAGCTACTGCAGTACTACTAACTACTACTACTGCAATAATTATACTACAGCTACTGCAGTACCACCACTAACTACTCTGACTATTTAATACAGGGTCAGGGTCTGTGATCCTCTAACGGTCTGAGCTCTGGTCTCTGGTTCATAGAAGGTCAGGGTCCTATAAACTGTATTCCATCGGCCGAGGATCTGGACTGACTACTGTTAACACTGTTAAGAAAATATAAGAAATATTAGCATGAGTGTTACCTTTACTCAGGACTTTGTAGGCTGGGCCTTAACTCTGTTGATGGTCACCATCACACCTGATGAAGGTGTCTGTGATTGTAGGTTGGCAGTAGGTTGAAGACGCCGTTGTTCCCTGTGTGGTTGGTCAGCGTGAACGGCAGCTGTTCCGTCCTCTTCAGCCTGAAACTATCGCTGCTCTCTGATTGGAGGATGGAACACCTGTTTAACCTTTACTACTACAACGGGCAGAGCTCACAGACGCACACATGCACACTGACTATAGGTGAGCCAACATAAAACCTCTCTGACTGTAGGTGAAACCTCTCCGACTGTAGATTAGACCTCTCTGACTGTAGCTGAGACCTCTCTGACTGTAGCTGAGACCTCTCTGACTGTAGGTCAGACCCCTCTGACTGTGGCTGAGACCTCTCTGACTGTGGCTGAGACCTCTCTGACTGTGGCTGAGACCTCTCTGACTGTAGGTGAGACCCCTCTGACTGTAGGTGAAACCTCACAGACTGTAGCTGAGACCTCTCCGACTGTAGTTGAGTCCACTCCGACTGTAGATGAGACCTCTCTAATTGTAACTGGGACCTCACTGACTATAGGTGAGACCTCTCTGGCTGTAGAGGAGACCTCTTCGACTGTAGCTGAGACCTTTTGGACTGTAGCTGAGACCTGTCCGACTGTAGGTGAGACCTCTCTGACTGTAGGTGAGACCTCTCTGACTGTAGCTGGGACCTTTCCGACTGAAGGAGAGAACTCTCTGACTGCAGCTGAGACCTCTCCAACTGTAGCTGAGACCTGTCTGACTGTAGGTGAGACCTCTCCGACTGTAGCTGGGACCTCTCTGACTGTAGGTGAAACCTCTCCGACTGTAGATTAGACCTCTCTGACTGGAGCTGGGACCTGTTTGACTGTAGGTGAGACCTCTCCGACTGTAGCTGGGACCTCTCCGACTGTAGGTGAGATCTCTCCGACTGTAGCTGAGACCTGTCCGGCTGTAGGTGAGACCTCTCTGACTGTAGGTGAGACCTCCCCGACTGAAGGTGAGAACTCTCCGACTGTAGCTGAGACCTGTCCGACTGTAGGTGAAACCTCTCTGACTGTAGGTGAGAACTCTACGACTGTAACTGAGTCCTCTCCGACTGAAGGTGAGAACTCTCTGACTGTATCTGAGACCTCTCCGACTGAAGGTGAGAACTCTCCGACTGTAGCTGAGACCTCTATGAATGTTGGTGAGATCTTTTGTGTTCTCCGTCTATCCTGCAGATACCCACTCTCACCACTGGGAGGCAATGTCCTCAGACACAGATGCTGAGAGGAAGTTTCCGTCTTTAGAGATGACCATCAGGACGAAGTGGGCGGGGGCAGCTATCAACTGGAATGGAACCGCGCCTTTCTACTGAAAACCTGGAGACACCTGCTCAGGATGTGATCAAGGACCTCGTCTGACAGTAATAAAGAGCTGTGATGTGTTCAAGGACCCCCTCTGACAGTAATAAAGAGCTGTGATGTGTTCAAGGACCCTATGTGACTTTAATAAAGAGCTGTGATGTGTTCAAGGACCCCTTCTGACATTAATCAAGAAGTGTGATGTGTTCAAGGACCCCTCTGACAGTAATAAAGAGCTGTGATGTGTTCAAGGACCCCCTCTGACAGTAATAAAGAGCAGTGATGTGTTCAAAGACCCCCTCTGACAGTAATAAAGAGCTGTGATGTGTTCAAGGACCCTATCTGACTTTGATAAAGAGCTGTGATGTGTTCAAGGACCCCCTCTGACAGTAGTAAAGAGCAGTGATGTGTTCAAGGACCCTAGCTGACAGTAATAAAGAGCTGGGATGTGTTCACGGACCCTATCTGATGTTGTTTCCGAGAACAGGTTTGCTTTTCAACACCAATTCCAAAGAAATTTCCCCAATTCCCAAACAAATACCCAAAATCTCCCCGGGAATAATTCAAATTCCCATAAAAATGGTCAAATTTCCTAACCTTGCAAAGCAGTTGGATACACCCGTTTCCTTATTTTTCACTGGCGAATCCATCTTGTTAAGCTCTGACCGGAACCATTTGGGCCTGGTTAGAAAGTGACAGAACCAATCAGCGATGAGGGGCAGTACTTTCAGGCACAGCAGAGTCGTGATGTAAACAAGCAGCAACAAGAGGCCAGAGCAATTATGGCGGAAGAGCTTAGTGTGGATGCTGCTAAAGAATTAGTTTTATCAGAACTTGACGACATTTCTTCGTTAAAAGAAGTACAAAAAAACAGCAGTGAGTTGTTTTCTTTTCAAAAACGACAAAAGTTGAGTACTTACATGTCTATAGTCGCCAGCTACCGCGTTATTCCTCGGTAGCTGCGCACGAGCAGCTCGATAGCTGCTACGTCCTGTGTTTTGTTGCTCTGATTGGTCCGTAGAGATGTGACAGAACGTTCATCCAATCACACTGCGAGTTTTTTTTTCAAAGCCTCTGCCTTTTCTCAGACGTTTCCTATTGAAGCTTTCCCATACGGATGTGTGAAACAAATCCATCTGGCATCAGGTTACAAATTTCCCAAATCCTCAAAAAATTCCGACAACTTTTCCTATCTTCTCATGAAAATATTGACAAAAATTCCCATCAAAATTTCCCAAAATGTCTGATAAAATTTCCTATATGCCCATGAAAATTCACCCAAATTTCCTCATAAATTTATGAAATTCCCAACTTTTTGCAAAGTTCCCATCAAAATCCCCCCGAATTTTACAGCAAATTTCCCAAATTCCTACAAGATTTCCAGTTGAATTTTCTAAATTCTGATCAGATTCTTAAAAGGTGCCCAAAAACTTGCAAATTCCCCCCCTAAAGACCAAAGTCTGTCAGTGAACAGCTGATTTACATCAGATGAGGACGGTTTATAGAGTGATCATCAACATTTGTAGAACAGGACGATCACTATTAACAGATTGCTTTGGTGAAAATGTAACCAATAACAGATTACTTTCATGAAAATGTAACTAATAATGGATTTCTTTAATGAAAATGTAACTAATAACAGATTACTTCAATAAAAATGTAACTAATAACAGATTACTTTTATGAATATGTAACTAATAACAGATTAATGAAAATGTAACTAATAACATTACTTTAATCAAAGTGTAACTAAATAAAAGGTGACTAATGAAAATGTAACTAATAACAGATTATGTCAATAAAAATGTAACTAATAACAGATTACTTTAATGAAAATGTAACTAATAATGGATTACTTCAACGAAAATTTAACTATTAACAGATTATTTGAACTGTAAAAGTAACACGTTACGTTCCTCCTTACAACAAAAAGGTCATCTGAGTACTCTTATGGATTACTTTGTAACATGTTACCCCCAACACTAATGGCCACTAAACTCCCAAATCCAGTGAACTGGTCCAAGTACTGGTCTGTCATCAGGAGGATCCATCCCACCAAGCTGCAGTCTGGAATGAGTCCAATCCGAGAACAGTCAGTGTTTTTAGAGCCATAGAGTTTTATTTTGAAAGGATAAATACAAGGCCAAGAAACAAACGGTCTCCCTACTATTGTTTAAAGATAGGAACTAAAACCATGGTAAAAAAAAAAAAATCAGCCCTCAGCTCTAGGGGGTTCAGATTAAACTGGATTTTTAAAACAGGAAACAAAAAGGTGGATCTGGCTCTTAAACGGGATCAGCTCATGTCGACTCTGTGACCCTAAACCTGGATCTCAGCAGCTTCAATCTGTAAACAGAACTAAATCAAGTCCTTGTGAGTCTCAGTCTAGGGTTCCAAATCTGTGTTCTGAGGACCAGCAGGGGGTGGTTTATACCCAGCTATGCCTCTAAACGTTGAAGTTCCTCCACCTCCAGTGTCCTGATCCTGTTCCTAAACCATCCCGCTCCACTGCAGTGAGGTGTACAGGACTCCATCCCCCGATTGCGAGCAAAGCAGGACCGTCTTTTTGACATTGGAGCCCAGACGAGCCACAGACAGGAAGTCTAGCAGACAGACAGGATCATCAGCAGGCAGACAGACAGCAATGAAGTGGGCGTGAAACCGCAGAGGGTCACCTGAGGACCAACAGACAGGTGTTTAGAGCTTCAAAAGTTTAAGATTTATACATTCTAGGTTCATCTCATACAAAGTCACATGTTTCAGTCTGTTCTCAGAGGAAGTATCAGAGAGATTTAAGGAAGGTCAGCCAGAGAAGGTCACTGCTGAGAGACCAGGCTGTTCTCAGAGGCTGTATCAGAGATATTTAAGGAGGGTCAGCCACAGAAGGTCACTGCTGAAAGGCCAGGCTGTTCTCAGAGGCTGTATCAGAGATATTTAAGGAGGGTCAGCCACAGTAGCTCACTGCTGAAAGGCCAGGCTGTTCTCAGAGGCTGTATCAGAGATATTTAAGGAGGGTCAGCCACAGTAGCTCACTGCTGAAAGGCCAGGCTGTTCTCAGAGGCTGTATCAGAGATATTTAAGGAGGGTCAGCCACAGAAGGTCACTGCCAAAGGCCAGGCTGTTCTCAGAGGCTGTATCAGAGATATTTAAGGAGGGTCAGCCACAGTAGCTCACTGCTGAAAGGCCAGGCTGTTCTCAGAGGCTGTATCAGAGATATTTAAGGAGGGTCAGCCACAGTAGCTCCATGCTGAAAGGCCAGGCTGTTCTCAGAGGCTGTATCAGAGATATTTAAGGAGGGTCAGCCACAGAAGCTCCATGCTGAAAGGCCAGGCTGTTCTCAGAGGCTGTATCAGAGAGATATAAGGAGGGTCAGCCACAGTAGCTCACTGCTGAAAGGCCAGGCTGTTCTCAGAGGCTGTATCAGAGATATTTAAGGAGGGTCAGCCACGGTGGCTCCATGCTGAAAGGCCAGGCTGTTCTCAGAGACTGTATCAGAGATATTTAAGGAGGGTCAGCCACAGAAGGTCACTGCTGAAAGGCCAGGCTGTTCTCAGAGGCTGTATCAGAGATATTTAAGGAGGGTCAGCCACAGTAGCTCCATGCTGAAAGGCCAGGCTGTTCTCAGAGGCTGTATCAGAGATATTTAAGGAGGGTCAGCCACGGAAGGTCACTGCCAAAGGCCAGGCTGTTCTCAGAGGCTGTATCAGAGATATTTAAGGAGGGTCAGCCACAGTAGCTCCATGCTGAAAGGCCAGGCTGTTCTCAGAGGCTGTATCAGAGATATTTAAGGAGGGTCAGCCACAGAAGGTCACTGCCAAAGGCCAGGCTGTTCTCAGAGGCTGTATCAGAGATATTTAAGGAGGGTCAGCCACAGAAGGTCACTGCCAAAGGCCAGGCTGTTCTCAGAGGCTGTATCAGAGATATTTACGGAGGGTCAGCCACAGTAGCTCACTGCTGAAAGGCCAGGCTGTTCTCAGAGGCTGTATCAGAGATATTTAAGGAGGGTCAGCCACAGTAGCTCACTGCTGAAAGGCCAGGCTGTTCTCAGAGGCTGTATCAGAGATATTTAAGGAGGGTCAGCCACAGTAGCTCCATGCTGAAAGGCCAGGCTGTTCTCAGAGGCTGTATCAGAGATATTTAAGGAGGGTCAGCCACAGAAGGTCACTGCCAAAGGCCAGGCTGTTCTCAGAGGCTGTATCAGAGATATTTAAGGAGGGTCAGCCACAGTAGCTCACTGCTGAAAGGCCAGGCTGTTCTCAGAGGCTGTATCAGAGATATTTAAGGAGGGTCAGCCACAGTAGCTCCATGCTGAAAGGCCAGGCTGTTCTCAGAGGCTGTATCAGAGATATTTAAGGAGGGTCAGCCACAGAAGGTCACTGCCAAAGGCCAGGCTGTTCTCAGAGGCTGAATCAGAGATATTTAAGGAGGGTAGGCCACAGTAGCTCCATGCTGAAAGGCCAGGCTGTTCTCAGAGGCTGTATCAGAGATATTTAAGGAGGGTCAGCCACAGTAGCTCACTGTTGAAAGGCCAGGCTGTTCTCAGAGGCTGTATCAGAGATATTTAAGGAGGGTCAGCCACGGAAGGTCACTGCCAAAGGCCAGGCTGTTCTCAGAGGCTGTATCAGAGATATTTAAGGAGGATCAGCCACAGTAGCTCACTGCTGAAAGGCCAGGCTGTTCTCAGAGGCTGTATCAGAGATATTTAAGGAGGGTCAGCCACAGTAGATCACTGCTGAAAGGCCAGGCTGTTCTCAGAGGCTGTATCAGAGATACCAATCAGAGCAGATTCATGGAAGCTGACCGAGGTTTGGTAAGAAAAGGAGACAAACCAACAGAAGTGAGCTGAGGCTTCAGAGGAATGTCAAACAAAAAGCAGATTCAAGGTATGGACTTTAAACTACTTGAATAAAATCACAGACAAAAAATTATCTTCATCAGGATCACCACATTTTTAGAGATGGTTCTGTATTTAAATCCATCGTTTACACCACATTAACAAGCATTTGACTCACTTCAGGGAGAAAGGGGTTTTTCTGACCTGGGGCCTATAGCACGAAGTGTGGTCAACTTACCCTGGGTAACTCATATCTATCCAGGGTTGACTAACCCCAACAATGGCAATCAGGATAATCGGTAGCACAACGCGGGTTATCCACATGGTAACTCAACCCAGGTTTGTCTCATCAAGAACCGTGAACGCGCACATATAAAGGGAGGGCTCAGAGGCAGCTGACCAATCGCAATCATGAGTGCTAAACAGATGGAGAATCGCAAGGAAGCAAGTGACAGGGCACCCTCCTTCACATGTGAGGAGCAAAGATTAATAATGATGAAGTACAAGGAGGAAAAAGTCCGAATCCTGGTAAAAGGAAACACCGTGGCGACTGCCAATCGCAGGCAAAATGCGTGGCAGTGCATAGCGGACTGTGTAAATGTGTAAGTTACTCATCAATGGCTCAGTCTGACACTGATCACACTCATGAATCTCATGAAACAATATACTCTGCAAATGAATTGCGTGCATTGCAATTATCATCTCATTCCCCAGATGTAATCCTTCTGGAGTGAAAAGAACGTGGGGGCAGATTAAAAATAAGTATAAACACATCATTGCGTCTAGTAAGTTGGTCTGTTTCATGTCTTAACATCATGCTACAATTAAGCTTAAAGTTGTCACCACACTGAAATCATGCATACCAAGTTGATGTCTGACCTAAATTAACAAATTACAAATCAGCAGCTGGACTCAAATACACTCTCCCTCTTTATAGAAAGAAAGCCCTCTAATGCAATGAATGAAGTGTAGGAATGACATGATGGAAGAATGTGCTGTTTGACATTAGTTTTTCATCCATTTTATTTGTCAAGCACTTTGTGTTGCATTTGAATGTGTGAAAGCGGCTATATAAATGAAGTTTGATTATCCCTTCCTCGTATATTACCTCTAACTGTATGTTACGTATGATTTCATATCATATTGGACAATCACATCGCTCCTGCGGGTCGCACGGGCTCCAAGAATCCATGACTCCAAGATTTCACACAGGTAGATGAGTATGGGCCGTGAGAACTGGTACCTCTCATAAAGCGCATCATCGGGTTGATCCAGCGGGTTTAAACGGTCTCGGAACACTCTTTCGCGTCTTAATGCTCTCCTCACTAGTTGTGCTCCTCTGTCTTCCGGGTTCGGGAGAAAAGGGCAGGCAATCATTTCGAAGAAGCTGACTGGCCAGTGGGTTTGGGCATTTTATAGGATCAGATTCAACCTCCAACTTACCCTGCTCCAGAGCAGGTTAGCCATTCAGAGTAAGTCACCATGGTGATCTACCCCGATAAGAAATGAACCGGCTTTGTGCTATCGATAACCCAGGGTTAACCCTGAAGTTACCCTGCTAAGACATTAATCCTGCTTCGTGCTATAGGCCCCTGGTCACGGATGATAAATATAACTCTGACTCTGACTGGTTCATGTTTGTTTACATAAAGTAACTCTGATTCTGATTGGTTCATGTTTGTTTACATAAAGTAACTCTGATTCTGATTGGTTCATGTTTGTTTACATGAAGTAAATCTGATTCAGATTGGTTCATGTTTGTTAACATAAAGTAACTCTGACTGGTTCATGTTTGTTTACATAAAGTAACTCTGATTGGCAGATCACCTGCTTGACCAGGGGCCTGTAGCACAAAGCAGGATTAATGTCTTAGTGAGGTAACTTCAGGGTTAACCCTGGGTTATCGATAGCACAAAGCCGGTTCATTTCTTATCGGGGTAGATCACCATGGTGACTTACTCTGAACGGCTAACTTGCTCTGGAGCAGGGTAAGTTGGAGGTTGAATCTGATCCTATAAAATGCCCAAACCTACTGGCCAATCAGCTTCTCCGAAACGATGGCCGGCCCTTTTCTCCCGAACCCGGTAGACAGAAGAGCACAACCTGTGAGGAGAGCATCAAGACGCGAAAGAGTGCTCCGAGACCGTTTAAACTCGCTGGATCAACCCGATGATGCGCTTTATGAGAGGTACCGGGTCTCGCGTCCCGGACTCACCTACCTGTGTGAAATCTTGGAGTCGTTTATTGCCCGTCCAACCCGCAGGAGTGGTGCACTGACTATCCCGCAGACATTGTGCATCGCCCTGCGGTTCTTTGCAACATCTGTCTGTTTTTTTTAAGTTCTTCTTCCTGTTGGCTGTAACAGTGTAAATCAGAAGGGGAAATGTGGTGACAATGAAGCTGCTCCCATGTGGAATTAGAGAAGTGATTGTCCAATATGATATGAAATCATACGTAACATACAGTTAGAGGTAATATACGAGGAAGGGATAATCAAACTTCATTTATATAGCCGCTTTCACACATTCAAATGCAACACAAAGTGCTTGACAAATAAAATGGATGAAAAACTAATGTCAAACAGCACATTCTTCCATCATGTCATTCCTACACTTCATTCATTGCATTAGAGGGCTTTCTTTCTATAAAGAGGGAGAGTGTATTTGAGTCCAGCTGCTGATTTGTAATTTGTTAATTTAGGTCAGACATCAACTTGGTATGCATGATTTCAGTGTGGTGACAACTTTAAGCTTAATTGTAGCATGATGTTAAGACATGAAACAGACCAACTTACTAGACGCAATGATGTGGGTTACCCAGGGTAAGTTGACCACGCTTCGCGCTATAGGCTTCTGGACACTGTGACATCACACTCACCTGGATACACCAGAAAGTCTCCTCCAAACTTCCCAGCCGAGGTCAGGTAGAAGCCCCGCCTCCTTAGGTCCCTGAACACCTGATACCTGTCATGGCGATGTTGACCGTCTTGTGCTCTGATTGGCCAGTCCGCCTGGAGGAAGGCTCGGCTCTCTGGGCAGTGAGTAAGCCCCGCCCTTGCCGTACTCAGTTGCACTGCCAGCGCTGACTGAGGGAAGAAAAAGCCCCGGTCTAGGGCCTCCAGGCGGGCTGGCACTCCCTTGCCTGGAGGCCCTGGCCCAGGATCTAAACATGGCAGAAGAAGAACCTTTAAGACACTAGAACCAGAACAAGTCCAAACCACAACCAAACCCAGACTACGCAGTACCAGAACCTCTTAGACTATAGAACCAGAACAAGGACTACAGACCAGGTTCAGGTATGACAGAAGCTCACCTGTATGTGATGATGTCATTGCTCGCAGCAGCGCTGACTTCCTGTCTCCCAGAGCGAGTACGCTCTGCTCCTTATAACTCCTCTGCTGCTCCGCCTCCAACTGCTCCACCTGCACAACAGGCTCTGCCCTCTCTACATCCTGTCAGAAATAACAACCAATCAGGACTCACCTGATGATGGACAGAAAGTTTTACCGATCGCTTCAAGAATTTACTTTGTGGTGGTTAATTAAAGAGATTATTCTTATATGGTAAGTCAGTAGTGGTTGGTCTGACCTGGTTAGTTAGTAGTGATTAGTCTGACTCGGTTAGTTAGTAGTGATAAGTCTGACCTGGTTAGTTAGTAGCGATAAGTCTGACCTGGTTAGTTAGTAGTGATTAGTGTGACTCGGTTAGTTAGTAGTGATTAGTCTGACCTGGTTAGTTAGCAGTGATTAGTCTGACCTGGTTAGTTAGCAGTGATAAGTCTGACCTGGTTAGTTAGTAGCGATAAGTCTGACCTGGTTAGTTAGTAGTGATTAGTCTGACTCGGTTAGTTAGTAGTGATTAGTCTGACCTGGTTAGTTAGTAGTGATTAGTCTGATCTGGTTAGTTAGTAGCGATAAGTCTGACCTGGTTAGTTAGTAGTGATTAGTCTGACTCGGTTAGTTAGTAGTGATTAGTCTGACCTGGTTAGTTAGTAGTGATTAGTCTGACCTGGTTAGTTAGCAGTGATAAGTCTGACTTGGTTAGTTAGTAGTGATTAGTCTGACCTGGTTAGTTAGTAGTGATTAGTCTGACCTGGTTAGTTAGCAGTGATTAGTCTGACCTGGTTAGTTAGCAGTGATAAGTCTGACCTGGTTAGTTAGCAGTGATTAGTCTGACTGGGTTAGTTAGTAGTGATTAGTCTGACCTGGTTAGTTAGTAGTGATTAGTCTGACCTGGTTAGTTAGTAGTGATTAGTCTGACCTGGTTAGTTAGTAGTGATTAGTCTGACCTGGTTAGTTAGCAGTGATTAGTCTGACCTGGTTAGTTAGCAGTGATTAGTCTGACCTGGTTAGTTAGTAGTGATTAGTCTGACCTGGTTAGTTAGTAGTGATTAGTCTGACCTGGTTAGTTAGCAGTGATTAGTCTGACTGGGTTAGTTAGCAGTGATTAGTCTGACTGGGTTAGTCATAGTGATTAGTCTGACCAGGGGCCTCATTTATAAAGCTTGCTTACGCACAAAATGGGGCACGCAAAGGTTGTGATTTATAAAAAGAAACCTGGCGGGAGAATGTGCACACCGGTATGTCACTTTTGATCCTTGCGCACAAATATTTTGGAGATGGGGGAAACTTTTGGCGCAGATGGTGAGGTGGTAAATTGAAGCCAGTTTCATCTCATACATCTAATGTCATCACATCTCAGACTTATAGACCCGAGTAATCATAAACACCCAAGTCTGCAGTGTTACAGATGTGTTCCTTTAGTGAGCCATTAGGCCTACTACTGTATGCACAATGTTCATATATCATACTTTCATCTTCAAATGATATAGACCGGTGACAGCACTGATTGATTAGTATTCATTGTGACAAGGTGTATAACAATCAGTCTAATTGCTGAGTAAGGATATAAATAGTGCAGTTACACTTGTGCGTAATGCTGCACAATGGATGCACTGGCACTGCTGGAAGATCACACAAATGGTAGGATCAGGATGGAGAGAGAGTCTTTAGGGACCACGAAGATTTCCTGGCCTATGATGATGACTGGCTAATAAGCCAATTTAGATTCTCTAGAGCAGTGCTCTTGGATCTATGTGCTGAACTGGGCCCAGTGTTAGAACCACCCGGCGGAACTATGCCATCCTGGTGCATATACAGGTGCTGACCACTCTAGGGTTTCTGGTAACCGGCTCCTTCCAGCGGGAATTAGCCAACAGGTATGTGTTTGATATGATTAACAATATATAATTTTACATTTTCTGTCTAAAGCCCCTTTTGGGTCTAATATAATACAGTTAAATTCTGTCCTTAGGTCTGGGATATCACAGCCACCCCTCAGCACACTAATGCCAGCCGTTTTGGATGGCATTATAAACATTACCAGTCGATATATCAGGTTTCCTTACACTGCGGGTGAACAGGCCAACATTAAAAGGCAATTTGCAGCAATGTCCGGTTTCCCAAATGCAATCGCTGCAATTGACTGCACTCATATTGCTATAATGGCCGAGTGAAAATGAATTTGTCTATGTGAACTGAAAAAAATGTGCATACAATCAATGTACAAATTATCTGTACCTCAAACATGGTTTTAACAAATTTAGTGGCACGGTGGCCTGGGTCAACACGTGACTCATTCATATTGACGCACAGCAGCGTAGGGAACAGCCTGCAGCTCGCTCTGTGGCACTCACACTATTTGCAGCGCTGAGACGTGCAGCCACTCACTTGTTTTTCTTTCATTAGTGATGCAACTACTGTGACCACCAAATAAAATCATTTTTCTGGCCTCCACCTCACCCACAAGCACCTCTATTTCAGTCTGCGTGAAATTCTTTTTCCTTGTCGTCTCTGCCACGCGTACAATGCCGTCGATCAGCAGGCTTATTTATATGCATAAACATTCATGAGGTACTTTGCATTGACCATTCATGGTAAAATGTGGGTGTGTAGAGAGGGCGGGAAGTGAGATGAATCCACCTGTGCAATCTTCCAGGTGGACTGTGATTCATAAAGGGAAAAGTGCTTGGAAGTGTGCACACGCGCGGTTTTATAAATCAGATTAATTTCAGATTATCTTCAGCTTTTGGGCACATGTACACTTTTAAAATGGATCCTATGCAATGTTTTATAAATAAGGCCCCTGGTTAGTTAGTAGTGATTAGTCTGACCGGGTTAATTGGTGGATGTTATCTAAACTGGTTTGTTAATAGCAGAAAATGTAAGCCTGGTTTCCTTTAAGTTGTTAAAATAACAGGTCAGTTAGCAGTGGTTAAACTAACAGGTCAGTTAGCAGTGGTTAAACTAACAGGTCAGTTAGCAGTGGTTAAACTAACAGGTCAGTTAGCAGTGGTTAAACTAACAGGTCAGTTAGCAGTGGTTAAACTAACAGGTCAGTTAGCAGTGGTTAAACTAACAGGTCAGTTAGCAGTGGTTAAACTTACAGGTCAGTTAGCAGTGGTTAAACTAACAGGTCAGTTAGCAGTGGTTAAACTAACAGGTCAGTTAGCAGTGGTTAAACTTACAGGTCAGTTAGCAGTGGTTAAACTAACAGGTCAGTTAGCAGTGGTTAAACTTACAGGTCAGTTAGCAGTGGTTAAACTAACAGGTCAGTTAGCAGTGGTTAAACTAACAGGTCAGTTAGCAGTGGTTAAACTAACAGGTCAGTTAGCAGTGGTTAAACTAACAGGTCAGTTAGCAGTGGTTAAACTAACAGGTCAGTTAGCAGTGGTAAAACTAACAGGTCAGTTAGCAGTGGTTAAACTTACAGGTCAGTTAGCAGTGGTTAAACTAACAGGTCAGTTAGCAGTGGTTAAACTAACAGGTCAGTTAGCAGTGGTTAAACTAACAGGTCAGTTAGCAGTGGTTAAACTAACAGGTCAGTTAGCAGTGGTTAAACTAACAGGTCAGTTAGCAGTGGTTAAACTAACAGGTCAGTTAGCAGTGGTTAAACTAACAGGTCAGTTAGCAGTGGTTAAACAGACCTGTTTATCTGGTGGCAGGGCGGCAGCGGCGTGTCTTTCACTGAGCAGCAGCTCCTCCTCAGGCAGCAGCAGCAGCGGGCGGCCCAGGCGTAGGTTCTGTCGTGGGGTGCGGGGCAGAGAGCCCAGCAGAGCCCCCACCAGGCCCTGAGACCTCACAGAGCGCAGGTCCTTCACACGCCAAAGCAAGGGGGCGGAGCCACACAGACTCACGCCTACCACATGAGGAGTAGACGATTCCTCTGTGCCAGGGGGCGTGTCCATCACTGCAGCACGCACAAATCCGACGGACGAGTTCAGAACCAATAATCAATAATCACACAGATCAGAGCAGACAACATCACTACACAATTCCTCGCCCTGTTTTTTTTCCTCACATTTTATTCACTCATTAACATTTCTGCCACTAAACACCCATTTGACACCTTTCTGCCACTTAAATTAGTGCCATACTTATATATTTAGCCCATTTGATTTCCTCTCATGATAATTTCTGATCCCTTCTTACGACCTCTTCTGTCCATATTTGCCTCTTTTAACCAATTGTTCCACTTTTACAGCGATTTTCTCTGTTTTTTCCTGTCCATTGCCTCCCTCTATTACCTCATTGCCTAATATCAACTCTCCTAAAGAACACTCATTACATTATTATTATTATTATTATTATTAAGCTTTTGTGGCGGGAATTCGAGAATAAAGGTGTTCTAGGGTTCAGTTTCATTAATAAACGGCTGCTGTGCTGCCACCAGATGTCGCTGTTTCTCCTGAGAATAAACCTCAGAGCTTTACCGGACAAACAGAAAGAAAAAATCAAGATAAATAATCAAGATAAATATCAGAAAAAGACTCAAAGCTTCCTCCATCCACCACTAGTTAACAGTTAACTCACACTAAACAGTTCAATAACTAACCACGAAACCCACACATCTCCAGTTAACAGTCCCCATGTTAGCTTACCTTCAGAACATTCACGTGATTCCGCTCGGACTGTTCGTCACGACATGCCGTAAACTGTTGCTGTTGTAGTTCTAAATCATAACTATCGTAAAGACTGAATACCGACAGACAGAGGAGAGTACCAAGCCGTTACGGACCTATTTTTATCCGGATAAACACACCGACTATCTACCGACACAGCTTCTCTCTGCTCTGCGTGCTCTGCGATTTATTTACCATAACGTCTCACCCGGGCGGAGCGACCACAGACTAGCACCCCGCTCACTGTAACCGCCTGAGACCAGAGACCAAGCTCTCAGAGAGCTGTGATTGGTAGTGGACTCAGCCAACCATAGGCCGTGCTCTGCCTGTGGAGGGTGTTTTTTTTTTTTTTTTTTTTACCGTAACCTTTATTGAAATAAAATGGAGACAATCAAAGCAAACGCTGACAACACCGAAGGACAACACAAGTCAGTAATTTCAGGGTTTGACAGATGTTTGTTTTTTAAATAATATTCTAGAACAGGGGTTTTCAAAGTGTGTGAGAGTGAGCCTCCCCTAAGAAGAACTGATCCATTCGATGGACCCCCCACCCCCAAAAAGGATTCAAATAAAAAAATAAATAAATAACATTTCAAACATTTATTTCTAATCTTTAAACATTTTTAACATCAATATATTTTGGATATTTTGGTTTGCAAATGTCCTTAAACATCAGCCTTTCCCTCTTATTCAGTTAGAATGCCATTAAATACCCTTTTATCATATTTTCTGGGCCATTTTACAACTTCCTTTTGCTTCTTTTTCCACATTTTTTGTCCATTTTTATCCTATTTTTGCCCTTTTCACCTTTTTGTCCATTTAAGCAACCTTTCATTATTAAATAATCCTTTTTTTCAATTTTTTTTGCTCATTTTGGCGAAGTCTTTTTGCCACTTTTTCACAATTTTTTGCCATCTTTTGTCCATTTAAGCAACCTTTTCCCATTAAATACCACTTGTTTCCTTTTTCCCAATTTTTGCCTCTTCTTTTTGTCATTTTTGCCCTTTCTCACATTTTTGCCATTTTTTGCCCATTTAAACTGCCCTTTACCATTACATGGCAAAGGAGACAGGAGACAGAGCCTTTGCTATAAGGGCCCCCCGACTTTGGAACGACCTGCCCGAGGAGATAAGGCTAGCAGATTCAGTAACATCTTTTAAATCACTCCTTAAAACTCACTTTTATAGAATTGCTTTTATGTGACACTTCCTTTAACCTATTTTTATTTTCACTCTTTTACTCATTTTGCTGTCCTTACCCCTTTTAATCCTTGACCTTTACATACATTGCAACCTCAGTATCCTCTATTTTTAATATTTTACCCGTTCCTTCTTTTCTTTCTGCTTTTAATCTTCTCATTTTTGTTTTATTGCCAGTGATGTGATGTCGTCGCCTTAACTGTATGTATACATTTTTACGCTCATTTCTTATCATACTGTCTTTTCCTGGATAATTTCATCTTTTAGTATTCTAAATGCCCTCAGGATCATCTACGTACTTCCCGTTCCTTTTAACTGTGCAGTTTTCGTATTCTTTTGTGTTTCAGTCCATTTTGTTTCCTGTTTGACTACCAAGACTTTTCTGTCAGGTTTATTAATTTGTTCTCTGTTTTTTGTGAATCCCTGGGTTCTTGTTGCTGTCATGTCTGTTAAAGTACTTTGTAAACATTTGTTTTTAAAGGTGCTATATAAATAAAGTTTAATATATTATTATTATTATTATTATTATTATTACATACCACTTGTTTCTTCTTTTTTCTGCCCATTAAAATCACTTTCCACTCTTTTTGTCACTTCTCACAAATTTTTGCTACTCTCTGACCATTTTTCCACTTTTTCTCCCCATTTACACCCATTTTTGCTGCTTTTTGACCATTTTTGCCACCTTTAACCTATTTTTATTACTACTTCGAGCTGTTTTTGCCTCTTTTCACCTCTTAAATTGTGGCTTTTGCAAAGGTATTTTCAGTAATTTGGCTCTTTGGTTGAGTAACACTGCTCTACTGCATAGTCCCTATAGTAACTATACGTTTGTCAATTTAGCTCCATGCACAGCAGAGGTTGGCAAAGCAAATCACCCGTTTTTCAGGTTTATGGTTCCGCGCCTCCCCTGAGGCTCTGTGGCGCCCCCCAGAGGAGGCCCGCCTCACACTTTGAAAACCACTGATCTAGAACAGTCACAACTTTCTCTACATTTACCTCGGAACACATGGGGCGTATACAGAAACGGAATGATGTTTGATTTTGGACATTTAACACATAAATGTTCACAGGCGGAACCGGAAATGTCGTCCAACATCCCCTTATCTATACGTTACCCCACCCTAGTCTGTAGCCCTTAGGGTTAGGACTAGGGTAGTAGGGTTAGGGTAGTGTAGTTCAGTGGTAATTTTACTGCTGGGTTCCCGCAGAGATCTAAGGTTCAGCTGGACTAGCAGAGCTTCTTTTTAAATCATAAACCTTTATTTCATCAAATCGCAAACACACAAATACAGCGAAGAACTGCAGTCATGCGCAGTAACAAACAGGTAAATTCGAGTTTAACTCCCAACAACACCCAAATAAAACAGGACACAAGGATCATTCCAATAAAGAAACACGACAAAGATAAAACAGTAACACTGCAGGGTCTCTGAACCACACCAAATGCTCTATTCTAGCCGCATTTATTGATCTCACTCCTATTAAATCACACATGCATGTTATTAGATCTGGGTATCAGTCTGAGCTTTAGCCTGGGAGCTGATCATTTTTACTACTCTCCACCAGATGGCGCCATTTCCTCCATATTTGGTATTTAGAGGAAAAAACATGGAAAAAACAATACATAAAAATCGGCGTTGCTACTAATCACGCACATAACCCAGCCTTTAATGAGAAACAAAAAAACAAAAAAATCACTTTGCATGTAGTGTATTGAAAATAATTAATTTTTCTGTTTGTTTCTTTGTTTCTTTGGGAAACATGCTAGCATCATGACAAAAACTGTCATTCAAAGGATCAAATCTTCAAAATATCAATGAATATATCAATGATTATGCCAGTTGTAGGTGAAAGGATTAGCTCAATGAAAGTAGAATAAAATATTTATGTGTAGCTTTATATGAAGAGCGCATTTTTTGCTCTTAGCAGTTTGAGTGTGGCTGATAATAAAATGATCAGGCTTGTGTTAGTAGAGATTTATGGATTAGAATACTATTAATATTAACACCAATCGGTGAAGAGCGTATATAAACCAGTGTTTTAACAGTCCTGTCTCTGAGCAGGCTAGAATAATAATCTGTGATAACTCTGTTAATCCTCGGAGGATTCAACTTCCATCAAACACTTTAATGATGTTCTAAAACTACACTGACATCTAGTGGCCGAAACACGAACAACAGGAGGTTATTAACATCACAGGAGATGACTGATCACTGAACAGACAGGTAAACTCCCCCTCATCTCACCTATAGAACCAGCAGTCAGCTCTGACAGGACAGCTAGAGGGAAAGACTATGATGGGACTGTCCCAGCTTTAATGATACTATCAGGTTCAGTCTCTGGGGGCTCCTCATTACAGAGTTTTATCACTTCCTCTCTCCTCGACTGATCCCGAAATCGTTCCCCCTCCGCCATGAAGAAGGAGAGAGGAGGCTCCTGGAGGAGTCTGTCCTCCGCAGAAGTCTTTTTTACCAAAGGTGATATGTGATTGGTTTGGAGGCGTGGCATCAGCCAGAAAAGCCGCATCTCTGGTTCCTGACTGTTATGCTCACATCACTAATCTGCTTAGAATAAAATCATTTAAGATAGATAATAATAATAATAATAATAATAATATCTTGAATTTATATAGCGCCTTTCAAGAAACCCAAAGATGCTTTACAGGAACACATAGACATGGACAAACTATGTGAGGGGTAGGATGAGTGTAAGGGCTGGTTTAGTGAAGACTGTAGGCTGTGGTGAACAGGTGGTGCTTGAGACGTTTTTTGAAAATGTCCAGAGATGGAGCACTACGGATGTCTGCAGGAAGAGTGTTCCAGAGGGTGGGGGCTGCAGCACTGAAGGCTCTGTCTCCATCGGTTCGGAGTTTGGTTTTGGGCATGGAAAGTAGGCCGGTGTCTGAAGATCGAAGGTTGCGGGATGGTGTGTATGGATGGAGGAGATCAGAAAGGTACTGGGGAGCCAGAGCATGGAGAGATTTGTATGTGAGGAGGAGGACTTTGTAGTTGGTATGGGACTTGATAGGGAGCCAGTGGAGGTGGATGAGGGTCGGAGTGATGTGTTGCCAGGGTCTAGTGCGGGTGAGAACTCTAGCAGCAGAGTTTTGGACGTACTGAAGCCTGTCCAGGGTTATGCTGGGAACTCCAGACAGGACTCCATTACAGTAGTCCAGGCGGGAGGTTATGAAAGCATGAATGAGGGTTTCAGATAATAAATATATTTATACAGGATGGTATTATATTTATGGCTTCTCTGAGGCAGATGTGTGTTTATTGATCCTGTTTTACTGAACAACATCAGAATAAAGTGACAGAGCTCTAAAGAGGATTATTGATCAGATTAACAGAATGTGAGAGAGTTATCAATAACGCCAACATCCACAGATGATGAAACATGATTAAATGTTACATGATGAATTTTATTAGCCAAAATAATTCCACTGAATATCAGATATAATAAAGAAAGCCTTTCTTAAGAAGTTTTATGACTTTTATATTTGACCATCATCTCAAAGGATCTGAAATCATTTTACATGAGGGTCTGCTGATGTTGGACTCTGAATCAGCTGATCATCAGGACCTGACGTCACTCAGACCGACTCTGTGAAGTACAGGAGTTCTCGTTCACTAAGTTGTTCCTCTCTTCCTCCTATCACAGAGGAGGCGAGGATGGATAAAACTTTGTAATGAGACGCACCCGTCGTTTCAACTTTCACCGCTGGTGACGTCTGATTGCCCACGGAGAACGGCGCACTTCCGCCTTCGTCGTTGGTTACCATAGTAACCGTTTGTTTTGGCTTCATTTAAGTGTGTCCGAGGCGGAGCAGGCAGAGATATCTGGAGGATTTATCCTTTTATAAAGGTATTTACCCTGTTAGTGTCTCTGATTGGTCACCCTGGAGACTCACCTGGACTGTTAACTAGCAGCTTAGCCCTGAAGCTAACGATAGTTTACAGGTAAGAGTCTGTAGTCTGGTCTAACGTCAGAATTAATCTCTGGCAGAGTTTTAGCTGAACTACCAGTAAAAATAACGGTTTAACTAATCTAGACCAACTACTGCATCTAGAGTTGCCACCCGTCCCGTTTTTCCCCGAATTGTTCCCTTTTTTTACCAGCTGTCCCGGGAAAAAAAAAATCTCTCCCGGGACACAATTTGTCCCGTTTTTTGGGGAAAATGCAAAAACCTCATTTGACTTCCTTCGTTCTGTAGTCTAGAAAGGTCCCCCGTGCTTCGGTGGCTATTTAAAATTGTCTCTGTTTTCTTCCCGTCTATGCGTACATCACACGCACGCGCCCCAGCGCTCAAAGCGGCTCACGCAAGCAGGGAGGGAAAGTTGACCGAAGAGAGACAGCAAGTTGAATTAGCAGACGCCCTCGCCGAGGTCTTCTGCTCACCAAGTTTTTGCGTCTTCATTTGAAATGGGAGGAGAGACGACTGACGAGGAAGGAGACGGAGCAAATACATGTAAGCCACCAGCACGAAAAAACGAGCTGAATTTTATGTTAATTTGGTCAGTCTGAACTGGTAATAATGCCCGAGCCCTCCGCCCCAAACATTTGGTCAAGTGTCCCTTTTTTTCACAAATCCAAGGTGGCAACCCCAACTGCATCACCTATTTACATCACTGTTGGAGCTGACAGAGATAGTGCTTTTATTGTGAAAGGAAGGACCCCTCCACCAGAGATGGTGCTTTTATTGTGAAAGTTAGGACCCCTCCTTTTGTAGATGAAGTCTACGTTTTTAGACCAGTCAAACTTATTATCCAGGTGTACACCTAAATATTTAAACAATGTCACCACCTCGATGTCCACGCCACAAGTGTTCACTGGCTGAAGAGGGGGTTTGGATCTGCGGAAATCTATGATCATTTGTGACCAAAGACAGATAAAGTTCCTGCAAGTCGGAATTCCGGTGGTTGAGAAAAATGGATACAAGGTCGTTTTCTTCAAAATGATCATTTTTCGTTTTTTTTCTCATTTTATGC
The DNA here is from genome assembly GCF_018320785.1 of Cheilinus undulatus. Taxonomy (NCBI): domain Eukaryota; kingdom Metazoa; phylum Chordata; class Actinopteri; order Labriformes; family Labridae; genus Cheilinus; species Cheilinus undulatus. The sequence continues at coordinate 55,211,948 of NC_054866.1, read as the reverse complement.
AAGCCCGACATTTAAACTACTCATTCGATGAAAAAAGTAACTCAAATATAATATTTAAAAGCGTAAATTTTGTGTTTTAAAATGCCCTATTCTCGCAGTTGCTTCAAGGATATGGAGGGGAGGGGAAAGCGGAACTGCGGGGTGATAATTGGTCGCTCAGTCTGCAATTGTTCCCAGTTAGGCCCATTGAGATGGACAATAACAAACACCGCATGGCTCAAACGCCACCCCCCTCGGCACATAACTACAGTTGTTTCAAGGTATCACCTTTAACAACAAGCGTCAAGATGAACCCTGCAGCAAAGAAAAGTAGAAGAGACGATGAAGAAGCAGCAAGAATTATCAACAGACTTCGGACAACTTCAAGATCACTCTACAGGGCAAGTTTGATGACGGCGGATTTCCTGTGGGAATATTTTGATGAGAGTCACCAGTCCGATTCAGAAGCTTGGTTTGGGTGGACTTTATGTAAATGTGGCTCTATTGTTCACGCCTATCACCCGGCCTGCCTGAAGGTAGGAGAAGTCCTGAAACTTTGAGCCTGTTTTTCTCAGAATAAACAGGAACTAGAAGTTAACATTCATATGAGCATAACTTTGTAAAATATGATCAGATTAAGGTGTATGATACACCATTTAAAAGCTTTGAATCTACGATTTCATAATGTGTGAAAAACTCAAAAATGACCTCGGACGACTTGCAGGACTTTTTACCAGCTTTGGTCACATTTCCTTTGTCTTTGAGGTGCTGAGTAGGAGGCAGTTTTTGTGACTCCATTCACTGAAGGCACTTATCAGATCCCTATATTCGGCTTCTTGTCCATTTCTGATATATGCCATGATAGCAGTGTCATCTGAGTATTTCTAGGTTTTTAGGTATTTCTAGGTAGGACCCTCCACCAGAGATGATGCTTTTATTGTGAAAGGTAGGACTCCTGTTTTTCTGTCCACCTATCAGAGAAACAGGACCAGCAGGAACCATGTCGGCCCAACACAGCAGCATCTATCAGGGAGTGGGACTAACCGTGAGAACCATGGAGACCATGAGGAACCACAGTGAGCTGTTCAGGGCTCAGTGCTCCCAGATGATCCAGGACACGGACCGAGCGTGTCTACGTCTGCAGAGCGAGGACGCCAAGAGGCTGGGTAAGGGGGGAAGCAGCCTATTTGAAAGAGTCCAGGGTAAAGAACGATGACTAACCTCTTGTTAAATCCTGCTTCTGCTCAGACCAGCGGCTCAGAGACATCCAGTTTGTCCAGAAGGAGCTGGAGCTCAGACTGGAGGAGATCCTGGTGGGGATCCAAGACCTCCAAGACCTGCAGAGCAGAGTGGCCAAAGCCCTGCAGGCCAGCAAAGAGCTGCTGAGCATCACTATCCTGTGTCTGCAGGAGAGGTGAGACTCCACGCCATACAGCACATTCTGGGGTCAAGGTCCTTACCAAATCCACCAAGGACCAGGAAACAAGGGCTCAAATCCTTCTTTGGGTCTCTTTAAGAGGTCACATGCTTAGACCTTTGGTTCTATGACAATCCAGAGACAGTTCCAGACTAACCCCAGCTACAGTCTCAGACCAACACGTCTCTAGAGACCAGCTCCTTTTGGAGGATCTTCAGGTGTTCCCAACCTGATGGATAAAGAATCCCCCCAGCTCTGGGTCTACCCTGAGGGCTCCTACCAGTTAGACATGCCTGGCAGACCACCACAGAGAGGAGACCAGGAGGATCCTGATCAGATGTCTGATCAGCTGTTTTTTCTTTGTGTCTCAGGATGAAGCGCGTCCCATCTGAGCGGCGTCATGACGACGTGGACCGAGAGCTGATGAAGGAGAGAGAGATCATTGAAGGAGTGGAGGCCGTCCTTCAGCGCGTGTCTGAGCAGATCAATGAGCAGATCCGGTAAGAAAGCCCTCTGAGGTTCCTCTGCCTGTACCTCCATCACACCTGGAGGAGGATCCATCACAAAGACATGCTGCTTCCTGTTCTAGATTAAACCGCTCAGCCCAGTACCACCTGGAGCACGACCTGAAGGAGAAGTTCACCGCTCGCACCATCGACCAGTCCTGTGCCGAAATGACCGCCCATTCCTTTGAGCAGCCTCAGGACACCAAAATCCCACCAGCCACCATGACAGGGTAAACCATAACAGGATATGTAAAAAGGGATCTAAAGTTCATTCTTAAGTTAGTCAGATTCTCTAAACCTGTCCTCGAGTAACAGAACATAGACAAGGAGATGATCCTGGATCCAGAAAACCTGCTAAGGTGGTTTAAAAATTAACTCAAGCCAGAGTTTGATTTAGAAACTAACTCAAGCCAGAGTTTGATTTAGAAACTAACTCAAACCAGAGTTTGATTTAGAAACTATTTTAAAATATCTATAATTATTGCAGTGTTTAGCTCAGATTCTCCTCTTTTATCAGTATCTCTAACTATTGAAGTGTTTTGCTCAGATTCTCCTCTTTATTATGTATCTATAATTATTGAAGTCTTTAGCTCAGATTCTCCTCTTTTTTTAAATATCGATAATTATTGGAGTGTTTAGCTCAGATTCTCTTCTTTTATAAATATCTGTATCAGTTTGTTGGTGACTCCGGAGCAGTGGGAGAATATTTCTGATGTCCACATGGTCCAGGCTGAGCAGCAGAAGACTAACTCGCTGTCCCTCCACGCCCTGGTGGACTCACTCCTGGATCAAACAGCGGCCGACATGCAGAAGCAGCTCCACGCTACAACCACGGCCTTCCAGCTGAACATCCAGGACCTCAGATCAGCCAAAATCCAGATGGAGGATCAGCTGGCAAAGGTCTAGTTCTGATTTAGTGGTTGAGGTTAAACTGATGGTCTGATTGGCTAATTTGGAGTCAAAGGTCAAACTGACGGTTGATTGTATGCCTCCTTCTCCCAGGTCCTGTCTGAGCTCATCTCCCAGAAGAGAATCCAGGAGGATCTTCAGGTGGCCATCACTGACAGCGAGCGTTGTTCAGGTCTTGCCAAAGCCCGGCTGGATCTTCGCCGCCAGCGGCCGGGCAAAGAGCAATGCTTCGACCCGGCACAGGCCCAGCTCCTCTCTGAGGTCCAGCGGCTCTTTGCTAACAATAACAAGTGAGTTTAGGAAACAGGCTTTTAATGTAAAAGGATGAGGAAACGTCTGTTTGAAATATGGTTAAAGTTTGACAGTGCAGCGTTTTTAACTGAGGGTTAACAGACAGCTCCAGAATATTCCTCAACAGCAAGAGGGAACTGAAACATTAAAATAGAAGCGTCAGGGCTAAGCCATGCTCCCATGTTCACATACCATTATCCTAGACAACAGTGGCTCCTGTCCCATATCAATACCCCCGTCTCTCTGTCTTATCCAAGTTTGTGACTGTCTTATGTCTGCAGAGGCCAGAAGGTCATAAATCCTCATGAAAAGGTGATCATACCAGCAGAAACATCCGTTTGAGTGTTGATGTCCGGATTAATCGACTGGAAACAGCTGACTGTCGCTGATTTATTCCCCTCTCCTTCTAATAAAGCCTGGTTTGTTCTGTCGAGTGTTTACCTCAAAGGTCGAGTCGTTAACGTGGCGTCTCTCTGTCTCTGAACCCGTAGGCTCCGTGAGGCTGTGGCCCGCTCAGAGGATGAGCGCAGAGCCATGATTTGCTGCCAGCTGGAGCTGCAGGAAGGCATCGAGCACAAGGCAGACTCTCTGTACATTGACGAGGTCGTCTGCACCCAGTACAGGAAGTCCATGACCTCGCGCAACTTTTAACGCTCTCATGAACAAATGCATAGATCTGCGTCAGCATGTCAGATGTGTTAGTCTGTTTAAGACACGTTACCTGCTCTCACACTTTACCTGTGCTTTTACCTGTGCTCTCACTTTACCTGTGCTCTCACTTTACCTGTGCTCTCCTCTGTTTGTTTGGCTCTGACTGCTGGATGAATTCACAGATCTGTTTATGAAAGAACAAAAATGAAACCTTTGTATGAGCAGCAGCAGAAACACACACAAGTCCTAAAACCAGAGAGGGGATCATATTTTTTAAATATGATTCTGGTTTAATGGAACAACACAGATTTCCCACTGGTTGTCAGTTTAATAAAGTTCAATTCAAACTCAACTGTTACAGCTGTGGAGGCTTTTATTTTGAAAGGAACACTGTCAAAGGTTATAGCGTATATACACGTCATGTCATGGTCTGAATGTCCTTCTACATCTCCCAGAGTCCTTCGGGGCAGCCGTCAAATAAATGAGAGAGGGTTGTGTAGCAGCCTTGGGTGTGCGTGGTGGATTAGGATTAGGGCCTGGAGCTCCTGCAGCGCCCCCTACTGTGTCACCTGTAGCTCTGACAGCTCCTTCAGCAGCTGCTCCTCCTTCTGCATCTTCTCCAGCTGGTAAGACAAAAACACAGGACAGGTGAGGACAGGTTAGGACAGGTGAGGTAAGGACATGTTAGGACAGGTGAGGTCAGGTTAGGACAGGTGAGGACAGATTAGGACAGGTGAGGTAAGGACAGGTGAGGACATGTTAGGACAGGTGAGGTAAGGACAGGTTAGGATGGATGAGGACAGGTGAGGTTAGGACGGATGAGGACAGGTGAGATTAGGACGGATGAGGACAGGTGAGGTGAGGACAGATGAGGACAGGTAAGGACAGATGAAGACAGGTAAGGACAGGTAAGGACAGATGAAGATAGGTGAGGTAAGGACAGGTGAGGACAGGTCAGGTGAGAACGCATCTGATTTATATTAGAACTGTGGGATTATTACATAAAAGCTTGTGGGTTTACTTCATATGAAGGTGTTAATATCACTCTCCTCTACATTGATCTTTGCGGTGTCCTGTGGGTGGGTCTTACCTGGTTCTTCTGCAGGACTTTTCCCGCCCCCTGCTGCTCCTTTAACTCCTCGATGGCTTTAAGTTTCTGAAAGACACAAACGCATCACTGACAGTCAACCAATAACAGCTCAGAACACTCCCCCTGCCTGTCTCTGAGTCTCTCGTCACCTTCTTTAAGTTCTTGATCTTCTTGTCCATCTCCGGGTCACCACTGCTCATCTCTGATTGGCTGTTGCTGATGGGGGCGGAGTCAGATTGAGGTTCAGGCTCAGATTTGGCCTCCTGTAGAATAATTATGTTACTCAGATCAATTATGTGAGTGATAAGTTATGAAAACAGACATCACTAGCAGATCCCAGAAATATCGTCATCTCATATTACATAAGAGACAAAGATAAACTGAGCATGTGCAGAAATACAGCAGCCGCAGCAATCTGTAATGTAAAATCAGTGAATGCATAAATATTCCTCCTTCTAATCAGTCTTTTGTAGAGTCTCCTTTGTCTGCAGTCACAGCTCTGAGTCTGTGTGGGTAGACCTTTACAAGTCCAGACACCAATTCTCTACTGGATTGAGGTCTGGGCTTTGACTCGGCCACTCCAGAGTATCCCCCCTTGTCATTTCTGTGCAACTTTCTCTGTATGCTTTGGCTGCTAAGAAGCATGCCCACAGCATGATGCTGCCACCACCATGCTCCACAGTGGGGATGGTGTGTTTGTGGTGATGTCAGTGTTTGGCATCTTGTCTGATGGTCAAAAAGCTCCATTCTGGTCTCATCAGACCAAAGAACTTTCTTCCTCTTGACCATGGAGTCTCCCACATGCCTTCTGGTGAACTCTAGTCCAGATTGAATCTGAGTTTTCTTCAACAGTGTCTTTCTCTTTGCCACTCTCCCATAAAGTTTTGACTGGTGAAGAACCCGGCCAACAGTTGTTGTCTGCAGAGTCTCTCCATCTCAGCTGCTGAAGCTTAGAACTCCTTCAGAGTAGTCGTAGGTGTCTTGGTGTCCTCTCTCACTAGTCTCCTTCTTGCACGCTCACTCAGTTTGTGAAGACGGTCTGATCTAGGCAGCTTTACACATGTGACATATTCCTTCATTTCTTCATGATGGATTTAACTGAACTCTGGGGGATGTTCAGAGACTTGGAGATGTTTTTGTCTCCATCCCCTGACTTAGACATTTTAATAACCTTTTCTCTGAGTGTTCTTTTGTCTTCATGGTGTAATGTTAGCCAGGAATACTGATGAACCAGTGACTGGACCTTCCAGTCCCAGGTGTCTTTACCCTAGACTCAGGTGATCCCCATTCCACTAACTGTGAGACTACTAGCACCAACTGTCTGGACCTCTGCTGGATTAGCTCAGTCACTTTAAAGGAGAGAATATTCATGCAGTCACAAATTTTACATTTCTGATTTTTATTTAGTTAACATTACTGTGTAGAAATCTGTTTTCACTTTCACATTTAAGAGGGTTTCTGTCGTTTGTTTTGTCAAAAAGCCAAATAATACAGATAATGACTGATTTATGAAATCAATAAAAGAGTAAAACATCAAAGGGGGAGGGGGGGCGTCTGTACTTACAAAAATGTTTGAATAATAAAAGTCACCCCACCACTACACAGGTCTGGTATGTGTTAGGTCGTCTGGTTGGTCCAGGTCAGCACTCACCTGTTTTGCTGCTTTCTTAGCTTCTCGTTTCTTCTGATTCTTCAGAGCAGATTTGGACAGAACCTTCTCTCCAGCTGGACGCATGTTCTGAGGAGGTTCCTCTTCATGCTGCAGACAGAGAGAGAGTCAGCTGATGGTTTCCTTTAAGATGAAGCTTTATCACGGAGATAGAGATCGTTCACTTACATCCATCTCCGAAGTCTGACAAGGCTATCTCACAGACTAAAACCCTACAAGTGTCGGTCTACCATTCCTCCATGATGAAGTCTAAGATGGTATAAAGCTCTACAACGGTCTAAATTCTGATTAAATTAACTTTAGTTTTCTTTGAGGAGAGACTAGAGAACGTTCATGTTTTTAAGAGCAGGCTCAAGACACACCTTTTTAGCTTAGCTTTTGATTAATATTTATCTATTTTATTTATGATATTTATTTATTTTAGGCCTTCAATCTGTATTTATTTATGAATTTTATTCTTTTCCTACCTTAATCTTTTAGTTGTGCTATTTTATATTTCAGTTCTTAGGTTTTATTTGTACTGAGGTTTTACTTATTTTTATCCTTTTATCATTTTTAGGATCTCCAGTGTTTCCTCTGGGGGAGCCCTCTGCACCGGGAGCGGTGGTCGGCTATGGCTGCAGGGGTCTGTCTCGTGGGTTCCTGGTGGAGGTTTGGTGTCTCTGCCTCATCCCTCCTCTGGGTCCTGCGTCGGTGTCCTGTAGCTGTGGGTGACTCGCTGCTCCTGGTGCAGACGGCCCCTCTGATGGCGCTTTCTCAACTGGTTCATCTGTACTCAGCCTCTTGTACTCAGCCTAATGTCCACTATTTTAGTGTGTGAGTGTGTGTGTGTGTGTGTTTGTGAAACAGTGTGTGTGAGTGGGTGCACATGTAACTGTTGTCTGTAGGGTGGTTGCGGGTGTGAGGGAATGACTCTAATTGTCTATATTACGCAAAAAGTGGGGGTGGGTGGGTTTGAGGGAATGTTTTTAATTTGTCTATGTACAGCACTTTGAGTTACATGTCATGTATGAAAAGCGCTTTATAAATAAAGTTTGATTGATTGATTGATTGATAAACCAATTAAATGCTCATACCTTCGTCAGTCACCCTTATAACCTCCTGGTACCTAATCCACCCCTCCCATTGGCTCACCAGTTTGGAGCTGGCTGTTGCTGGCAGGTGTCTGAGTGCAGGTGGGCGGTATGCCTGTGTGGGCGGAGCCTGTGTGGTCCCCAGCTGGCTGGGCGCAGCCTGGTATTTGATTGGCCGCTCAGGGAAGCAGCCATCAGGGAAGGACTGCCATTGGACCTCCCACAGTTCTGAGCCTGCCTCCACATCCCATTGGTGCAGTACCGAGCCAGTGTAGTGCCAGATCTTGAAGCCGTTACTGACGCGCAGACGGGGGGAACATGTTGCTGTGACAACGTGCTCACCATCAGGACACCAGGAGAAATATGTGGCATCTGGAGCCTGAGGTTTTGACACCTGAGGGGACAGGAGCAGGTAAAAACAGGATCAGGATTAACTACAGAGATAGAACCAGGTTTTATCCAGGAGACACAGGAACCAGGTTTAACCAGGGAGACACAGGAACCAGGTTTAACCAGGTGTATCCCGCCTGTCAAAGACAGGTATCTGATCTCATGATCTTATGTACCGTAGAGAACCAGGAGTGAGGTTCCACAGGCCAGCAGAACTCAGGTGTGCTCAGGTATGCTTGTCGTCTCACCTGCTTGTACTTCTTGACGTCCCACACCTCCATCTGGCCCCTCAGGTTACCGAAGCCGGCGAGGACCAGGATGTGACCCTGAGGACTGAAACAGGAAGTGAGATGGAGTTGTCCCTTCACCACTGAGCTAACAGTGCAAAACCCTTAGAGCGCCATCTAGTGATCTCTGACAGGATGTATCAGTTCACAGGTGACAATCAGAAATCAAGGACGTAATCTTTAAACACACACAGGTGAGCCCTACCTGTAGTAGGCAGCGTTTCGAGGTCCAGTCCCGAAGTCAAAGACAGGGTCACACTTCAGGTTAAAGATGGTGGCTTTTGCCGGCATGAAGCCGTACACCACACAGAACTCAGCAGAGTTTGGGCTCCATGCCACATCATAGATTGGGCCGTTCTTTGCTGGTTAGAGAGAAAATCAGACAAGGAGCTGCGGTTTACGAAAGGAACTTTTTCTGGATCCTGCAAAGCATGATGGGAGGAAAGGCTGAATGAACTGTGATACTGAGCTAAAGGAGGGCGGAGCTTCATGCAGGAGCCACAAAGTCATTTGTTGGAGCGCTGCAACATGGGGACCTCTGAGAAACCCAGGGGGATGCATGACACACAATGATCAACACAGTTAATGCAATATATCAATCAATTCATCAATCATTATTTTAATTAAGGAGCTTTAATATATTTATAGTAGGCATATAATCATATTCAAACCTGTTTGATACTGCCGTTATCCACCACCTTTAACCCATAACTACATTAAAACTAAAACAACTAAAGCTATCTGAGTTTCTTCTTTATTCTCTGGTATCCTGGCATGCGTCCACATCAAGGCTTAGCTCTGGAGTCTAACATGACCTTCCTTATGGTTTAGTTTAGTGTGCCCCTTCCACACAGTTAACGGGTAATTTTATTTAAGACAGGGGTTTATATTTTTATTTACTATAGAATAAATAAATAACTTGTTTGTTGCTCTGACCAGAGTCATGATTATTCAGGTTTAGTATTAAATATGGTTATCACAGCTTGACTTCATACTGGACCAGGATTTTGCCAACCTCCGTCCGTCTGGGCCCAAGAAACCTCTCCCTGTAGGGGTTAGGGTTAGGGCCCCTTATCGGCGGCCTTGGTAGTACTCACGCAGCTGAACCAGCGCTGTCTCCCCGTTCACGCCCAGGTAATGCAACGTCTGCTCACCGTAGTACGACGCTCCTGTCTTGTCCACCTCGGTGCTGGCTGTCACCAAAACGGCGGTGGCTGTGAGGGAGGCGGAGTCATTAAAAACATTCATTAACAACAGTGAGTCGTGAGCAGACGGCCCCTGCTCTCTCACCTTTGCGGTTCCACTGCATGCTTACTCTGTCTGCCTTGAAGAAGCTTTTGTTGGCGAGGGCAGCGGTCGGCCCACCCAGCACCGGGTACTGGTACAGACGGACAAATGAAGGGGCGCCTTTACTGCCTGGGACGTAGACCGCCACCTGGTTGAGGGATGAGAGAGGACAGTCAGGACCAGGATTAGGACATAAGATCCCCTCTTTCCTGTGGGGGTGTGGCTTCTTACCTTGCTGGGCTGACCTCCAGGTGACACCTCAAAGTCTGACACCTTCTGCATGTGGAGCTTGTTGGCGATGGCGTCTGGAAGAGAAGACAGCATCGACACCATAAGAAGGGTTTGATGTGAGCATTATTGGAACCCCAACAATCATTGCCTCATGTTGACTGTCCTCTGCTGGCAACTCTGGAGAAAATGGGAGGAACTGGCAAGGAGCGAGGGAGTTCCATCTACTTCCCCAAAGTTACCAACTATGATCTCATCTTTAGCAAAAAATGGAAGTAATACGACCCAAACATTCCATCCTGCCTTTGCTGATGTCATTCTTTTAAATATGATCCTTTAAAGCTAATAAACATTCCATCTATTGATGATGTCATTCTTTCAAATATGATCCTTTAAAGCTAATAAACATTCCATCCTTTGCCCTTGATGATGTCAGTCTTTTAAATATGATCCTTCAAAGCTAATAAACATTCCATCCTCTGCCTTTGAGGACGTCATTCTTTTAAATATGATCCTTTAAAACTAATAAGCATTCCATCCTTGACCTTTGATGTCATCATTCCTTTCTATATGATCCTCTAAAGGTTATAAATCATACTTTAGATTTATATCATATGATGTCACAGCCTATAAAACATTCCATTATTCAATCCAACAACCTTCATACCTCCACCCAGAGATGCTGATACCCTGTTGTTCCTAAATCTATCTGGCATTACAAAGACTGAATGAAGGTGGAGCTTCATCACGGTGCCATGGTTGAATCATGTATAAACATGTATAAAGTCATTCAGGCTGCCGGTGTGAACTTACTGAAGTCATTGTTCTCATAGAAGTGGAGCTCATTGTTGACGCTCCTCACACAGATCTTCTCATCCTCTGACCAGCTGGGACACCTGCAGCCAATCAGAACACAGCAGTAAAACACTGTGAAACCTGCAGCCAGTCAGAACACAAACGTCAACACTGGTTCCTCAGGGTTCTGTCCTGGGTCCTCTTGTATTTATCAGCTCATTTATAGGGTTAGGGGTGGGGTTAAATTAAATTTAAAGGTTCAATAAGTAGACTTTTTTAAACTACAATGTTGAAATGATTAAAAAGTGACACCTCCTGTCTTCTCTCTATTTTTTGTTGTTTTACATTACCTCCAATATTTGCAACACTCTTCATAGTCAAAGCAATCCCTTGTGAGCTATTCTATATATGTAGTCATGTGTATGACTCACCTGTGAAGATCTTCAGCCTGCTTTTTTTTGTGATTTTATCTACAGTGACTGGGTACATCTATCCATCATTGCAGCCATCATTGATAACAGGCTATGTTTACATTTGTACCAGCCCTACTCATTAATGTGAGCTGACCCTGCCTGATATTTCTGTCTGCTTCTTAAGGCGACCTTGAGTGCCTCACACAGAGAAAAACCAGCAGCCAATCACAACACAGCATAACATAGGTTATGTACCAGGAGTCGACCTTCTTCTGATACAGAGCCTTGATCAGCTGACCGCTCGCCACATCCCACAGCTGGAGGTTAGCATCTCCCTGAGAACTGTCAGCAGTCTCTGCAACACAAACACAACAGCAGCAGAGTTAAACCGGTTCATACACACCACTTTAACAGGATTAATATCTGCTGAGAAGGGGCTAAAGCCATTCAGGATGTACTACTGGTATCCTTCACACCAAAACCACCAGCTAAAAGATAAATCTATCATGATTTCAACACACCCACACACTTTTCTAAAGGCTTCCAAATATGGCTGGCTATCTGGAAAAAATAAAAGACCACAACATCCCAGATTCACCAACATCCCATCCTCTGCCCCACATGACATCATCTTTAAAGCTTATAAAAGTTTCAATCCTTGCCTTTGATAATGTCATCCTAAAATGCTAATTAAAGATTTCATCTTTGCCTTTGATGTCATCCTGAGAGCTTATTAAAGATTCCATCCTTGCCTTTGATTATGTCATCGTTACAGCTAATTAAAGTGTCCATCCGTGCCTTTTGTCATCCTGAGAGCTCATTAAAGATTCCATCCTTGCCTTTGATTATGTCATTCTCACAGCTAATTACAGATTCCATTATTGCCTTTGATTATGTCACCCTTACAACTAATTAAAGATTCCATCCTTGCCTTTGATCATGTCATCTTAACAACTAACTAGAGATTCCATCTTTACCTTTGGTTATTTCATCCTTACAGCTAATCAAAGATTCCATCCTTGCCTAGGATTATGGCATATATCACAACGAATAAAAGATTGCATCCTCTGCCTTTAGGTCATCCTTAAAAATCTAAAACATTCCATCCTTTCCTTTGCAGCTGAAGTCATCCTCCAAAGCTCTGCTGCACTCATAAAAAGCAATAAGGCTTAACGGCGGTATCTTGATATTTTAACAGCAGATTTAAATGCTGTTAATGAATCTTGCTATTTTAACAGCAGATGTAAATGCTGTTAATGAGTCAGAGGTCAAAGTGTGTGTCCGTGTGCTGTCTCACTGCTGTATGGTTGCCAGGTAACCAGGATGCTGCCAAGAGGAGAGAAGCCCAGCAGAGCTGTCTTTGGAAGTTCAAAGGACGAAGCAGTGGAGCCGTCTGAAGGCTTCACCACGGAGACCCTGGGCGAGCAAAAGAGAGAGAGTGTATTATTATCATTATAATGATTAAATTGTCTCAATGGTTAATCACTGTTCTTATTTATCACAGTCATTATTTAACATCGCTATGATGATTACTAACTTCTGTCCGTTGCACCAGCTGAACAACGTCCCGTCTCTGCTGAAGGTCACACACCTGCTGGGCCGAGGGTCTCTGAAACACACACAGTTTGATTTCAATCTTTCATTAATGACTGCCTTCAGCACATCTCGAAAAAGTTAGTACGGGGCGGGGAAAGATAAGACTGGAAAAGTTGTGGAATGCTCAAAAACACAGAACATTCCACAGCAGAAGAGATTAACTGGTACTTGGTCATTTTTAATTTAATTATTTAATTTAACCTTTATTTAACCAGGAGAAAAACTCGTTTAGATTAAAAATCTCTTTTTCAAAATTTTGTCCTGGACACTTTTGGGTTTTTTTCCAATGAGACAGTGCCAATCATCTACGGGAGTTACAACAGCATGGCTTCACAATGAAAGAGGGTGGGGACTGGATTGGATGACATGCTAAAGAAAAGGATGGAATGTTTTATCATCTTCAAAGGATGACATCATCCTCACAGCCAGGGATGGAATGTTTATAGGCTTTTTAATGGATGTCATCATCTCAAACACCAAGGATGGAATGTTTTATTGGCTTTTTTAAGGAGGACACCTTCAAAGCCAAGAATGGAATATTTTTAGGCTATAAAGGATGAAATGGTGTTTAGTCTTTTTTAGGGATAAGCCAAGGATGGAATATTTTCGAGGCTGTGAAGCTAGAGATAGTAGGGGCTTTTTTTAAAATCCATTTTTGCTTATTAGTAGACGATCGTTGGCAACTTTTAGAAAAGTGGGTGAAGCTGGAGAGGGTTCCCAGCCCTTGTCAGTTCCACCCACTTTTACAAAAGTTGCCAACGATTGACAGTCAACAGAAGGCAAAGACTGCTGGTATGTCTGTGTTGATGGTGATGTAATCATGGCACTGATGATCGGGCTTTGTTACCTCTGAAAGGCGAAGTGTGGCTCACACTGGGGGGGCCCACAGAGCAGAGATGTACCATCTGACCCCCGCACTGGAACACAAACACACACAGCCCACCATGAGCTGATCATCTGACAGCACTGTTAACCAAGACCCAGATCAAGATCAACTCTATCATCCCTAAGACAGAGACATTTATCTTGAGCTCTCCCTCCACACTGCACTCATTAGCACACTCATCAGCTATCCATCAGGTTTGGATATCAGCAGAAATGCGTGTATCTTCAGATACAGATATCAGGTTGATAACACAGTACATCCCTAGAAAAAATCTTTTTCAAACTTCATTATCCACAGTTGGTGTATCTGTTATGAACTAAATGATAATAAACAGTTTAATAATACTGGTTATTGTATAATAATTAGAGTTCTAGAGTAACAGTCATAACAACTGTATAAAAAGTCTATGTTTTATTACAGTAATGAAGGTTATTTGAGGCAGTAGCGTACCTGAGATTATTGATCAGACAGGCATATTCCGGTCTTCATCTATAAATGTCTAACTTTAAGCTCTGCGTGATAAATCAGGAATTTTCCCGCCTTACTGTTTCACTGTGAACACCTTACCTGTACCGACAGATGACTCCTGTGAATTCGGCTCACATCTAACCTCATCATTCGATTTCCCAGGTTAAACAGGTGAGTCCTTGTAGGTGAACGGTGCATTTCTGACTAAATACTAATTTAATTCATCAGACTCAGACTGGACCAGGACTCTGCTGAGTCAGTTATGTCTACACCCTGTACCTCCTGTCACTGTCGAACAACTGATCAATAAAAATATTGATCTGGATCACACTTTAGTTTGAGATCATAATTCTGATCAACGTGGTGGAAGAATGACCGTCAGCCGTTAGCTGCTAGCTACCTGCTGCTATTTTAGTGTTTAAACGTTTACAAAAATATTCAGAAGTGTAATAAAAATATAAAATCACACACCTGCTAACAGCGGGATGGGGGGCGCCATGTTTACGTGTGCCGGAAAAGGAACATCGGTTACCCGGAGGTGCGTAAAGGCAGCAGGAGGCGGGACTAAGAGAGCCACGTCAGCACACAGTCAGCTTATTGATGGACACGTTTTTAAATTTTAAAGTTTTAATAGTTAATAGATTAATTTAAGATCGATCAAAACATTAAAGACTAAAGGAGACCTTACTGTTTTTACATCTTAACACATAAATGATGACACTCAAAATGTTTTATTAGAAATTAGCTCATGAAATAAATGAAGCTGTCAAAGCATAACTGAGCATGACGCCTTTTTCGGTTTCAAAATAAAGCTTAGTGTTTTATGACCATTCAAGTAAAAGAACAAAAATAACTGCTTTAAGCAGACAGCTTTAGCATGAATCGTATCTATAAAAAAATATGAATAAAACATTGATAAATAATACATAGAGTTGGTTTTCATCATTTTGAGGCCAAAAATGAAGAACATATAAGTCCCTTCTGTCTAAGGGAGGTTATCGCCAAAGAGTAATGCTCATTATGATCAAAGTAGTAGACCAATTATCCAATGGTTCTAAAGATTATCTGGTCACTTATTAAGTTTTAAAAGTCATACATTTATTATGAAATTTCAGGATGTTTGTAAATTTACCAGAACCAATAGTTCCCTATACTAGTCTAGCAGACTGCTCAATAAGGAAATATCTGTGGTTTAATCACATTATCTCTGTCATTCGGACCTAGAATAGATATTTATATCAACTTGAGCTATCAAAACACTGTTTTCACTTTGGTTTCTAATAAATTTCCGACTGTGTAATGTTGATTAATGACTTCATGATTTTTACCCTTTTACGTTAAGTCATAAAAATGTACAACTCTTCATCTAAATAAATGTGTAGTATTTGTGATCAATTTTCATACTTAAAGTATGAAATTTGATCTTTCACACATTAATTACTTTACAATCTTAGAAATGTCAACCCTTTTTTTTCTTAAAATAATATGTGTGAAAACTAACATCTTT
This sequence comes from Cheilinus undulatus, assembly GCF_018320785.1. Classification (NCBI taxonomy): domain Eukaryota; kingdom Metazoa; phylum Chordata; class Actinopteri; order Labriformes; family Labridae; genus Cheilinus; species Cheilinus undulatus. Next base: position 55,196,506 of record NC_054866.1, on the reverse strand, counting down.
ATCTCTCTATTTTATTCACAGTAGCCCTGTTAAGTTGTCATATGTATACAGCAGGTCCTGTAAAACAGACCACAGTCTAGCTAACAGGAAGAGGAGTCGGACCCGAGTCACAAGAACAAATATACATTAACCAGCTGGTATAGCAGGCCAAACATCTGTTTAATTAATGAAAGCACATCAGCCTCTGCTCATCTCCTCTGGACTTAAACAACACTGAAGTTTTGTTTAGACATACACTGCCTGGCCAAAAAAAAAAGTCGCCACCTGGATTTAATTAAGCAAACAGATATGAGCCTCCTTGTAGGAGCCAAACGTGTAAGTTTTGGAGATGCCTTTGGGTGTAGGTGGGTTTTGGTTTACACACGGATTAGTGGGTGTGGTGTTAGGTGGCACGGTGGTGATCAGTTAATTTACTTCACCTGTGCACCTGTGGGGTGCCTCTGCCGGAAGTTGGAGTGGGGTGAGCACAGGGAGGACATTTTCTGTTGACCGCACGTTCTTGGTTAGAATTTGACCTATTACCGGGTTTTTGTTCGGTAAAGTTGCTCAATGGTAAGATGCAGCGCTATGAAAATAAACTGGGTTTGGTGCGATAAAGTAGCGAGTGCGCGTCATCACTTTGACTCCCGTGTTTAGCCTGCAGCGGCTTTAATTTTGGATGGATCGGCCGCTATACTCCTATTGGATAATTACTGCATGGGCGATTATCTGTCAGCTGGCAACAGGTTATTTAACCCCAGCTGATGCAATGAGTAACTTCTCATTTCTTAAACAATGGATTTTTCCTTCCCTAATGGCACGGGCATATTCCAAGATGACAATCCCAGGATTCATCGAGTTCAAACTGTGGTTCAGGGCACATGAGACATCATTTTCACACATGGATTGGCCACCACAGGGTCCAGACCTTAACCCCATTGAGAATCTTTGGGATGTGCTGGAGAAGGCTTTGCGCAGTGGTCAGACTCTCCCATCATCAATATTAAAATTAATGCAACACTGGATGGAAATAAATCTTGTGACACTGCAGAAGCTTATCGAAACAACGCCACAGCGAATGCTGCTGTAATCAAAGCTAAAGGCGGTCCAACGAAATATTAGAGTGAGTGACCTTTTTTTTGGCCAGGCAGTGTATTTAAAGATGCTTCCAGTCAAAGTTTGCGATAAACAATATTGTCTGGGAAATATCAACGCTTCTGCCACCATCTGTATGCCATGATTATTTTCCATTTCACCACATATTAATCCACTATTTTATTGGTTTGATATTCCTACAAAGATCTTCATGATCTACCGAATAGAAACCTTTGTAGAGAACATTAGTGAGACAGCGCTGATTTATTTTGAAAGGGTGTACAGGAAGTTGTACTTTAATACAAAGACGCTTTACGCGGGAAGAGGTGAGTCGTGACGTAGTCAGGAGGCGAGGCTTTAGCTTTTTGAGTACGTAGACAAGAGTGGGGAGCTCCTAGTCCGTCAGCACTCATCAGAGAGAAGAAGAAGGAGAGAAAGATCCAGAATCAACTTTAAAATCTTTAATTTCAACGACAAACACAGAAACGAAGAAGACAAGATGGTGGCTAAACAGAGAATCCGCATGGCCAACGAGAAACACAGCAAGAACATCACTCAGCGAGGAAACGTGGCCAAGTCAACGGTGAGTTTAACAACGGCTGCTTTACTGCTGATGTTTCTGGTAAAAATGACTGAAATAAATACGTAATAATAATAATAAATACAAGCGTTACAGCGGGAAATAAACATTTTAAAATCAGTGAATATACAGGAGGACTACCTGCCCAGTAAGAGCCAGTGCAACCAGTCAGGTCCCAGTAACAGCCAGAGTCCATCGAGTCAGCGATTTATTCACCAATTCACCATCAGCTACCTGATTTACCAGAGACTAGTAAACACGACGAGTTTAGTCACTTCATCAATATTTCTACCAGAAAACAGGAAGTTTCATGAGAGCTAAAACTCAGAAATATCAATAAACTGATGAGTTCTAGGCTCAGTAATCAATACTTAACTAACAAACAGCCGTAAAACATCAGCTCTTTTAATTTCACTGAAAACTAGGCGAGTTCAGTCACTTTATCAATATTTACACCAGAAAAACGGAGTTGTATGAGAAACCATGAGTCACCATTATTGACAAACTGATCAGCTATTGGAGTCAAAGAACAATATTTAACTAAAACAGTTGTAAAATATCAATTTTACTCATTTAAAATAAACTATTAAACATGACCAGTCAAGTCACTTTATCAATATTTACACCAAAAAACAGGAAGTTGAATCAGAGTTACTCAGAAACAAAATACAGTCATCAATAAGGATAAACTGATCAGTTATAGAGCACATTAATCAATACTAACTAACTTACAGGTATAAAACATCAGCTATATATTTATTTAACTGAAACCAGACAAGTTCAGTCACACTATCAATATTTACTTAAAAAAACAGGAAGTTAAAACCATCATTATCATTAAACTGATCAGAGGGCGTCAACATTAAATTAGAAACAGCTGTAAAAGCTGAATGAATTCGCTTTATTAGACAAAAATGAAATCAGAAATGTTTGATGTATTAACTGATCAATCACCTGGAAGGATTGATCAGATCAATCACAATTTTATTTAAGAAAGAACAACTGTAGACACAAAGTAAGAACACGTTAAAATAGCTCATTGTAACTATTATTATAATGATTTTATCACTACTATTACTATTATAATGATTTTATCATGAATATTACTATTAGAGTGATTTTATTTTAAGTATTGTTTTATTATTATTAATATTACTATTAGTTATGATTAATATTATTATATTATGATCTTATTATTAACATTACTTATTTTTGTTTATTATTTTAGTTTATTAATTTCACTATTACTTAGATTTTATTATTGATATTACTGTATTAATATTTTATTACTACTAATTAAATTAATATTTCATTATTATTAATTATGAATTATTATTTTAGTTATAATTTATTTAGTTTTAGTTATTTTCACTGAGGAACTGTCAGCCTAATGTGTACAACACTGATCTATGTGTGAATGGTAGAGTAGACGAAATGTGTAAAGTAAATATTTGTATTTTTATGTCTACTGTTTATTATTGTGTGTATTTCAGTTGTGTGTATTATTGTGTCTATTTCTGTTGTGTATTTGTAGTGAACGTGTTGATTCTGTGTATTTCAGAGGAACCTGACTGAGGACAAAGGTGTGGGTCCGTGGCTGCTGGCCCTCTTCATCTTTGTGGTCTGTGGATCAGGTGAGCCTCCCTCCTCATCATCAGACAACCAAAACTTTATTAACCATCCTTCCTGGACGACACAGGGCTTTTAGAAACAAACTCCCCTTCATTTGAACATGTTTTTATCAAAGAAAATCAGAGTTTAAAGTCTTTAGATCCCATCAGACCTCCTCACTGCTCAGCCTGGCGTTTGCGTGGAGGAGGTCGTTTCAAAGCTGAAGCTCCACCTACCATGTCTGTGGGCATTCATGGATCCACATCAGGGCTTTGGACAGATCTACTAAAACAACATCGAACCACAGACAGCGTCTAGTTTTACCGTTATTGGCACTGACCACTTCCTGTCTGCCTCCTACGTCTCTACACCCAACGCCAAGGCGAGCGTGTTTCACATCTCCTCCAATCAGAGCAACTCTCAACAACAATGGTCGACTACGAAAACATCAGAGATTAGTGATTAGATCGCTGTAGACCACCTCAGGGACCAAACTCAGAACCTTCTAAAGAACTTCTTATTAAAAAAATAACTGTTTAGAATTATTTAGATCAATACGTTTATTGATATTTATCTGATCATTTTTATTGATATTAACCGATCTTTTTGAATATTTATCACTTAATATTGATATTAATTGATCATTTTTAGTGATAGGTATTTTAAATAACTTATTGATAAATGTTTCATATTGTCTTAAAAGTAAAGTTCGAACTGTTTTTTAAATAAATGTGCCAGATAATAAAGATGAAACTGAGCTGTTAGTGCCCCCTGGCTGAGGTGAGGTTACTTGAACTGTGAGTGCTCAGTAAAAATGTCGGCATGCTCCAGTGTCACAGCGACTCCTCTGAGAAAATCAATACATCAAACATCTGTTTGAACCTGAGTGGGCAGAGCTGCAGTTTATGCAGGGTGCAGTTTATCTGAGCACCATTTGTAGTGTCAAAGATCATATAATGCAGAGAGTGTTCACTCTGTGTCAAAAACCAGAAACTTTAAAGAATGAAAATCTGTGATGTTTATTTATTGATGTTTCAGGTTTAGTTTAAGTCAAAACATCAAAGAAAAGATGAAACTTTAAAGATGTTTATGGAAATGTTGATGTTTTCATATCTTATTGAAATAATAAATATTTTGATTAAACATGTTTATGAAATTAAATTAAGATGGCTATAAAACATCAACTATGTTCTTTCAAGAGAAAACATTCAGAAGGATGATTAGCTTTATCATCATTTACACCAAAAATCAGGAAGTTACATCAGAGTCACAACTCAGAATCAATACACTGATTGGTTTTAGAGAACAGATAAACAATAACTAATCACTTTGACTGTGTTTGTCTGCAGCCATCTTCCAGATCATCCAGAGCATCAGGATGGGCATGTAAAGTGATGTTACCAGCAGTGGGCGGGGCTACAAAGACGAGCAGCTAAGATGACGATGACGACAACGTGCCCTGTCTCCAGTGACCACCGTCCCTTTGAACTGAAGCGACCCAAACATTCCTGAACTCTGGCAGCGGTCTGCAGACCAATGGAGGCGACCAAACAGACCCCCCCCCCCCCCAAAATGGTTTATCGTGTTGATTCACGTGGCGCTGCTCGCCGACCTTCTCAGCGTCTTTCCTGTAAACAGCCACTGTGTGCCTTTCTCTGTTTACCTGTGCTTTAGCCCCGCCCTCACTGATTACACCTTATCAGTGCAGACGTGTTGGGGGAGGGGTCATAGTCCGGTGTGATCCTGTAAACTTTAACCGTGTGATACTGAGCGTTACATTCCTGCTGGGACTCTTCTCTCTCTCTAATCTCTCTCTCTCCCTCTGTCGCTCGTCCTCGTCAGTATGAGATGATGAAGGTCTTTTGAATCAGAAGGTTAGGAGGTGCTGACAGGTGTGCGTGCACTGTGTGCAGCTTCACCTGAACAATAAAGTTTCTTTTTGAACACAACTGCTCTCTGTGTCTGTCTCCTGTTCAGGGCTCCTACAGATCCTTAGAGTCTCTAAACCCTCGCTCCTCACCGGCTCCACCCACTTTTCCACAAGTTGCCAACTGTGGTCTACTGTTTATCAAAAAGGAGCCAAGGGCTCCAACATCCTCAGCTTCACAAACATTCTGTTCTTAGTCTCTGATGTTGTAGAAGCTGAGAGAACATTCCTTCATTGCTGTTTTCATCCAGGCCGGTCTAGAGGAGGATCATAAGGCAGACTCTATCCTGATACCTGAACCTGTCCGTAGACCAGGTGAACATAGAAAAACCAACCTAGATGCTCACTGTTCTTCTGACTGAGATCAGAAACTGATGCTCACCTATACAGGCTGAATCTAGAGGCCTCTGGGAGCATGGGGCCCCAGCCTGATGGTAGACTGCTGGTGGCCCCTTATTATTAATCTTACGTCAGGATGCAGTGTCTCTGGCTGTCCACTAGATAGTGCTGTTGGAGCAGGGATAGAACAGCTCAGTCTGATAAATCTGATTGAAGGTCAATGACAGATTAATAACTCCAACCGGAAGGACACAGAGCAGCTGGCCGTATCCCATAATGCATCACATCAGTCCAGGTGTGGGGAAGAGACGGCTCACCTGTGTAACAGGACGACGGTGGCTTCCTTGGCCTCCAGGTGATGGAACAGAAAGTCTTTACCTTTGTTTATTTCATGTTATATTTTCTGACGGGGGGCCAGTGTCTAAGAATGTTTTTGGATCTGATTTAGAGTTTAGCTTATATCAGTATCACCTAATGCTGAGATGGAAGATCTACCAACAGATACATGATTATTGATCACTGATTGATCTGAGTGTTTGAGCTAAAGACAAATTATGTATTTCACTTCAGGAGCATGAATTTTATTGATAAAAGTGGTAAATGTTTGGTTTTTAACTACTGAAGATTGCAGAGACACTCCTGCTCACTAAGATCTCTACGACAATGGAGAATAAAACCAAGACCATAACACCAGCATGGAGCCATTACTAAACAACCCCTCTTATCCAGTCACTATGGCTGCTGATGAGTCCATGCTGATCAATGATGGGTCTTTATCAATAATACCACAGTACAGTCTAGACCTGCCCTGTGTGTGAAGGTCTACAGATAAATCAAGCATATAGCAGTAGTTCAGTCAGTCAAGCACTGCCGTGTAACTGAGATCAGCTGATTCGCTCTGAACACGCTATTGGCTAATCACACTCATGCTGCCATATTTAAACCGCTCTAGCCTCCCTAGTCTCTGCTGCTCCCTCTGCAGGCTACTTTTAGAAACCCTCCTCCACCCCAGCTCCTCCTTTATTATGCCTCTGACTGAATAAGTCCTACTGCTGTCACTGATGCTGTTCTGCTCTGGGTTTCTGCTGCTTCTCTCCCTGCCTCAGGCTTTCCTTGTAGGTTCAGGACAACCACAACCCAAATATAAATACCAAAATACCAGCAATAAGAGCAAGTCAAGAACTGATAATATACTGAAAATATTTATCAATAAAAATCATGTGTTTCCTGACTGAACTTTGGTTGCAAACTACACCAGTAATGACTGACTACAACATTACATCAAAACAGTGTTCCATCAAATAGGCCAAAACTGTCAAAAGGCTGGAACAGTGTGGACATGGATCCAGTGGAAAGTCATCCAGTCAGCACTAACACGAAGCTGTCATCACTGATCAGAGGTTACACCAAAAAGCTGAAGGCTGTAAGTGAGTGGATGCTTGTTTGTTACACATTATATGGAGTCATTATTGTTGCAAAACTCAGGAAAGCATTTTAAGGTTCTGAGATCATGACTTATTGATTCAGCACTCACATCAGAGTCTGCTACGGGCCCTGTCTATAACCACAGTTTTTCTTTTTGTAAATGTCTGCTTGATTTCAGATCTTAAGTTAATTTATATCAATTACAACTAATACACCTGGTTATTTTACTAATGATACTAACAGGATCTTTGAAAACATGCAGGACGTGGTTAATGAATTCAACTCTTTTTTTGTCAGTGTTGGACCTAACCTTGCAAAATCAATTAAAAAAGGGGATGGCAGTCAAAACAGAGTTGGCAGAACTGAAGGATGTAAAATGTTGCAGTCTATGTTTCTAGAAGTGAATGATAATGAAATAGTTTCTATTTAGGGAAGCTTGAAAATAAGACATCAATTGATAGTGATGGGATCGACATGATTATTGTTAAAAAGACAATTGACTGCATAGTTAAACCTTTATGTTATATTTTTAATCTTTCTTTTTATACAGGTGTTTTTCCAGACAGAATGAAAACGGCAAAGGTTATACCACTGTTTAAAACAGGAAACAAACAGCTTTACTAATTACAGACCAGTGTCATTGCTATCACAGTTCTCTAAAGTGCTGGAAAAAGTATTTGCAAATAAATTAGATTATTTCATAGAAAAGAATAAACTATTAAGTGGGAGTCAGTTTGGTTTCAGAAGCAACAGATCAACTTCTTTAGCATTAATGAAAATTACTAAAGAAATTACTGCAGCAATAGAAAAAAAAGAAATATACTATTGGTGTATTTATTGATTTAAAAAAAAGCGTTTGATACCATTGATCATAATATTTTAATTTCAAAATTACATACATATGGGTTAAGGGGTGTCGTTTTGAACTGGTTATGTAGTTATTTAGATAAAAGACAACAATATGTTCACTTTTCTGGTTTTAATTCTGAGTGTCTCAATATAGAATGTGGAGTTTCAATGAAGTCTCAAAGTCACTGCAGTCAGTGTTGGTTGCAGATGACACCAACTTTTTTTTTGTTCCAGAGATGATTTACAAACGTTGATAATAAGAGTAGAAAATGAAATGGTGAAAGTGAAACAATGGTTTGATGAAAACAACTTGTCTTTAAATCTAAATAAAACAAAGTTTATGGTTTTTACAAATAAAAGAAAAGAGGAAAATATCTCACTGACTATAGATGGTGTTAACATTGAAAGAGTGTCTGAATTTCGTTTTTTTGGGTGTGATTGTTGATGATAAACTGACATGGAAAGCTCATATCGCTCACGTAAAAACAAAGGTGTCTAAAAATATTATTATTCTAAACAAAGCGAAGTTTCTGTTGAATTGCAACGTTATGAGAATGCTGTATTTCTCTCTTACTCTGCCATATCTTTGTTATTGTGTGGAAATTTGGGGAAATATATATATATATATGCAACATAAATCCATTATTTTTATTACAGAAAAGAGCAGTAAGAATTATTCACAAAGCAGGTTACAGAGACTACACCAACAATCTGTTTATTAAGGCAGGATTGTTAAAACTTGAAGATTTGATTGAGCTGCAGACGCTCACAGTTATGTTCAGAGCTAAAAGTAGAGCATTACCAGAAAATTTACAAAAGTTTTTTGTTTTTAGTTCAGAAGATGAGAACCATAGACGGAAATTTAATTTCAAGCATCAACTTAACTTAAAACATATGTGTATTTCTGTGGTTGGAGTTAAAATTCGGAATTCCTTACAGAGTGATATGAAGAGCTGTCTGAATATATTTGAGTTCAAGAAAATGTTTAAAGAGAGATTCATAAGACATTATGAACATGGTGAAGAGGGTGTTTTGTTTTCCTATTTTATTCTGCTGAGGGCTGGTGTTGTAAGACTCTTGAAAATGTTACTGTATCTTTCTTGAATGTTGCTGTAATAATATTCTCTCAGTTATTGTAAATTTGGCAGACCAACTGTTGAACATTTGTGTTTTGAGTGTGGGGCAGAGAAAATAAGAATTTTTCTTCTCCCCGCTCCTTTCTAGTCATGGAGTGGAGTGAGGTTGAATGTCTCTTTGTGAGGGAATGTGGATTTTGCCATGACTAGAACAAATAAATGAAATGAAATGAAATGAAATTCAGGTTTATTCTGAGGGTCTGTCAAACTGACACTCTAATTTTTCTCTGAGCTCTGACCATATCTTCATTGATGGACTGACCAATAGGAAACAGGTAGAGGATGAACCGACCAATAGGAAACAGGTAGAGGATGAGCTGACCAATAGGAAACAAGTAGAGGAAGAACCAGCCAATAGGAAATAGGAAGAGTATGAACCAGCCAATAAAGGAAGTGTGGTGGTAAGCCACAGAGAAAAATCAGAAGGGTTAATTTTAGAGCACAAACTCTGATTTGAATAGAAAGACTGAATGTCAGTTGTGATTCTAAAAACATGTAACCTCTTGAGTTTCGTTACCGTAATGACTCCATACATGTCCAGGAGAGTTAGCATCAACCCTGGAGGTCAGTAATAAACAAACCCTGCTGACCAATGAGAAAGGAGAAGAAGGGGTTTTTTTTAATGTTTTTTAATCAGCTCATGTCCCAGCAGCCTGACTGCGAAGTTCACTGTGATTGGCTCCCACAGAATCCTCTGTTTCCTGAGAGTTTTTTTTAAATGTTTATCTTTACTAAAAACATCAACGATAATAGCATCAGTTAGCATAAAGCTACATGGCTCAAACCTGCAGCCTTTGCACAAATGTCCCCGCGTTGGCCACAGTGAGGCGTGAACGCTGCCATGATGTCTCACAGCCAGAGAGAAAGTGGCGTCTGTTTCCTCAAAGTCCAAATACCAGTCTGAATATTTGTTGGACTAATGATGACCTGGTCCATGAGTTAGACCCAAACCCACAGCAGACCCTCCTCCAGATCCAGCCTCTGTCCTTCATCTCTGTCCTCTGGGTCTTCCACCCTTCTCTGCCCTTCATCCTGTCCTTTGTCGGTGTCCCTGGTCTTTGTCTGTCCTCTGTCTCTGGACATGGTCCCCTTTCCTTTGTGTCCGTCTTTTGTCAAAGTTCTTTATCCCTGTCTCCAGTCAGTGTCTTTCACCTTTGTCTCTGTCACTCATCACTGTCCCATAATCCCTCCTCCTCTGTCCATCTTGTCTGTCCTCCATGTCCATCTTATCCATCCCTTTTGTTTGTCCTTGGTCAAAGTCACTAATCTCTGTTCCCCGTCTCTGGCCTTTATGTCTGTCTTCATCCTTGATCATTGACTCTAGCCTCCGTCCTTCCTCCCCGTCCTTTGTCTCCATCTGTAGTCAGCGTCCTTTGTCTCTGTCCCTCGTCTCTGTGTCCTCAACTGTTGGATGGCTGCTCTGGTTTTAGGCGGATGGCCCAGGAGTTGGCGGACACGATGTCCCCCCGCCGATGGATGCGGCATGTGTACACGCCCTCGTTGAACTCGTTGGCGACGATGCGGAGGTCTCGGTCCTTCATGACGATGTACCCGGGGACAGAGGTGAGGATCTGCTCACCATCTTTGAACCAGCTGGAGAGGCAAACAGGAAGCTGATGAGACTATAAACAGGAAAACCTCTAACTTCTCCATAAGCCCTGCCGCCAATAGAGCTGAGGTTCCCAACCTGGGGTCTGGGCCCCCAGGGGCCCCACAGACCTGAGGGTCTGCTCTGAGTTTATGTTGCTGTAAAATTCATAATAATGTAGACTGTATCACAGAACTTTAGAAAACACAAGTCTGTGAAGGTGAAATCTACCTGAATTTCATCTCTTCAATGCCTATAGAAGCATTAATGTACAAATGTGGTCTGTAAGGGTCAAGAGGCCAACATGGCGGCAGCTAACACCCTAAAATCTGCATGACTGTAGTCCACCCTCGTCTGTGGCTAAGTTAAAACCAATGTCTCTCTGTGTCTCTGTTTCAACATTTTTGTATAAAGGCAAATCGATCAGCTGACCTGACTTTGGGTGGGGAGCGAGGGTTTTTGGTTCCACAGCGGAAACCCACCACCTTCCCCCGGGGAACCATCTTGGTCTTGACGTTGGCGGGAGGCGGTGTTGGCGTGGAAACCGCTTCTAGAGGCTCTGAGGACGGGAAATGAGAGTGATATTAGAGGAGGCGGGAGAATGCCCAGAGGGAGAATCAGGTTTCTGACTGCAACTCGGTGTGTTTGGACTTGTTCCTGATGATCCACATGTCCAGGTGAAGGTGCTGACTCACCATAGCAGAGGTCACAGCGCTGAGGACAGTTCTTCTTCATGAACGTCTTCCTGCGCTCACAGAAGCCGAGGCGAGCCCACGGGTCGCAAACACGCTTCTTATCCAGACAACCTGTACATAGACCGCACAAAATGACATGGTGGGAAACAGTGGGGCATGGTGGGACATAGTGGGACTAGGTAGGACACAGTGGGACACAGAAGACAACAGTAAGGCACTATAGGACACTGTGGAACATGGTGGGACACACTGGGACATGGTAGGACACAGTGGGACACAGTAGGACAAGGTAGGACATAGTGGGACACAGAAGACAACAGTAAAACACTAAAGTACACTGTAGAACATGGTGGGACACACTGGGACACGGTAGGACACAGTGGGACACAGTAGGACAAGGTAGGACATAGTGGGACACAGAAGACAACGGTAAAACACTATAGTACACTGTAGAACATGGTGGGACACATTGGGACACGGTAGGACGCTGTAGGACACAAGAGGACATGGAAGGACACAGTAGGACACTATAGGGCACGGCAGGACACTATAGGACATAGTTGGACAAGGTAGGACACTATAGGACAAGGTAGGACTCTACAGGACAGGGAAGGACACTATAGGAACCTATGGGACATGACAGGACATGCTATGACATTATAGGACACTAGGGTACACTAAAGGACACTATATTACATGATAGGACACAGTAGGACACTGTAGGCCACTATGGGACTGTGTAGGACACTATAGGACATGGTAGGACACTACAGGACAGGGTAGGACACTATAGAAACCTGTGGGACAAGGTAGGACATGCTTTGACAGTATAGAACAGGTTAGGACACTACAGGACATGGTATGGCACTACAGGACACAGTAGGACACTATAGGACACCTTGGGACACTGTTTGACACAGTAGGAATTTTAAGGGCACAGTAGGACACTATAGGACACAGTAGGACACAGTAGGAAATTATAGGACACAGTAGGAAATTATAGGATACAATATGAAATTATAGGACACAGTAGGACACTAGAGGACACAATAGGAAACTATAGGACACAGTACAAAATTATAGGGCACAGTAGGACACTACAGGACACAGTAGGACACTACAGGACACAGTATGAAATTATAGGACACTATAGGATACAGTAGGACACTATAGGATACAGTAGGACACTACAGGACACAGTAGGACACTATAGGATACAGTCAGACATTATAGGATACAGTAGGACACTATAGGACACAATAGGACACAGTAGGTCACAGAACAAAATTATAGGACACAGTAGGACACAGAAGGACACTATTGGATACAGTAGAACACTATAGGACACAGTAGGACACAGAAGGACATGGTACAAAATTATAGGACACAGAAGGACACTTTAGGATTCACTCAGACACTATAGGACACAGTAGGACACTTTAGGATACACTTGGACACTATAGGATACAGTAGGACATTACAGGACACAGTTTGACACTACAGGACACAGTAGGACACTCTATGAAACAGTTGGACACTACAGGGCACAGTAGGACACTAGAGGACACAGTAGGACACTACAGGACACAGTACGACACTATAGGACACAATAGGACACTACAAGACACAGTTGGACACTACAGGACACAAAAGGACACTACAGGACATTGTAGGACACAGCAGGTCATTCATCCTCACCGTAAAGCCTCTGGATGCCCCATATGTCATCCTGTCCGATGCTTCTCTGGCCCGTGTACGTGGCGTTGGGATGCATCAGAGCCTGAGGATCTCTGGAGTGCCATAGGCCAAGAGCGTGACCAATCTCATGAGCAGCCACCTGGACCAGGTCATTAAGCCACACCCCTAAACAGTCACATGACAGCACAGTGAAACATAAACATAAACACTACCTGGACTGTTTGTACTTTTACTGGAGCTGGTGCCGAGTCCAGGAGGCACTGGTGAGGAATATAGACATTAAAGTCATTTGCCTTATAAGGTCATGGAGGTCATGCTAATACAGAAATGATCCACCACAAACAGAACTGAACTCCTGCGTTGAGACGACAACATTCTGATACCGACCATCAGATCCAGAAATACATTTAAGTCTCACAACTTCCTTAGACAGCATGTATGTGTCAAGATCCTCAGACAACGAGCACTCCAACGTTTGTGTGGACGGACACTAGGATGGAGTGAAAGAAAAGGGTGGAATGTTTTAAAGGATAAGATCTTTATAGGCAAGGATGGAATGTTATTTAATCTTTAGAGGAGAACATTCTTCAAAGGCAAAAGTGGAATGCTTTATACACCTAAAAGGATGGCACGTTCTTCATAGGCAAGAATTGAATGTTTTAAAGGATCCCCCCCTTTAGAACCATGTTGATCCCCTCCAGAACCATCTTTACCACTTCCAAAACTATCTGTACCCCCTCCAGAACCATAACCATCTGTTATTAAACAGCAGTATTGTGTGTAGTTATGATGCAGTACTTTGCTCTTATACTACAGTATTGTTTGTACAAATGCTGCAGTACTGTGTGTACTTACACTGCAGTCCTGTGTTCTTATTCCGCAGTATTGTTTGTACTTATACGTTTGTACGGTTATTAAACTGCAGTACTGTGTGTACATATACTGCTGTACTGTGTTTTATACTGCTGTACTGTGTTTTATACTGCAGTATTGTGTTCTTGTATTGATGTAATGTGTGTACCTATTCTGCAGTAGTGTGTGTAGTTATGATGGTATTCTTTGTTCTTATACTGCAGTATCTGTACTTATACCGCAGTATTGTGTACGTATACTGCAGTATTGTGTACTTACACTGCAGTACTGTGTGAACTCATACTGCAGTGCTGTGTTCTTATACTGCAGTTCTGTGAGTACTTTTACTGCAGTACTGTGTTCCCTTACTGCAGTACTGTGTGTACTTATACTGCAGTCCTGTGTGTACTTATATTGCAGTATTGTGTACTTACACTGCAGTACTGTGTATACTTACACTGCAGTACTGTGTATACTTATACTGCAGTAATGTGTGTACTTATACTGCAGTATTGTTTGTACTTATACTGCAGTACTGTGTGTATTGTTACCTTGTTTCCAGCTGAACCTGGACTTGCCCAGGATCCAGAACTCATGGTTGTCAAAGTGGATTTCCCCTCGCGGCGGCAGGAAGGCATGAGCCAACTCGCCATTCAGACCGTCAAAACAGGGATGGAGAGGAGACCACCAACAGTCAGTGTGGTTAAAGGTGTAGAAACCTGAAACACATTATGACATCATCTTTAAAGACAGAGGGTGGAATGTTTTATAACCTTTGATGACATCATCTTTAAAGACAATGGAAGGGAATGTTTTGTGGACTTAAAAAGATGGCATCATCTTTTAAAGCCTATTAAAGGCAATAATGGATGAAAGCATCTGAAGCAGAGAATGGAATGTTGGTGATGTTGGGGATGTTAGGGGCTTTTTCTATCCAGTCTGGTTAATAATTTGCCATTGTTAGAATCTGAAAAACTAAATGGATATAAAACCATGTTAAAGCAGGCTGAGTTTGGTTCCAGAGGTAAAATCCTGTTTGTTATATGCCGGAGTGGATTTGATTTGCCGTGATGTCATAACCATCCATGTTAGACTAACCATGAACCAGCTGAAGGTGAAACCATGTCTATGCTCCTGTTGAAGAAGTTAGTACAAATCGACCTCATTTGAAGAAAAAACACAGCTAAGTCACATTCTCAGGGTAAAGAACTACACTACCCACAATCCTAGAGGGCCACTGGGACTCTGATTGGTGGAGCCCTCTGTTACCATGACATTGTTCAGCGCACCTGTGAACTAGATATGTTGATGGCATAAATACACTCAAACGTAACCTCACTGTTCTGAGCTATATAAAGACTAGACTGAAGCTAAACGGAGAGAGGAAGTTTATTAAAGTATCAGCAACAAAGAATTATGGGAAATCCAGTGGATTGTGAGACGTGTAGTCCTTCACTCTCAATAAAATCATAACCACAGTCTCTTGGTCCCCGTTTTCTCTGGTTTAACGCTGACTCAGGTGTTTTACAGTCAGGAGTATTCAGGGCACTGGTTGGCTAGTTTCCTGGTCAAACGTATTGATAGAGGGATTCTCTAAATGTCATTGGACAATCTGAATGAGGACATTTACCACTGGAACCTAGGCAGCAAAGGAAGTGGATGCGGCTCTGTTAAGGTCAGGAGCTGCGTACCAATGGTGATGTCAGCTGTGTCATTGGCGTCCATGACCTCGGTAAAGGTCAGCGGGGACACGTCGCTCCACTTGGTGAAGGCGATGCTGATGGCCTTTCTTGTGTCCTCCACATTCAGTGTGTTTGGAAACTTTATGATCCTGACAGAGGGAGGGAGAGAGGGCGAGAGAGAGACAGAAAGAGAGAGTGGGAGAGAGAGAGGGACAAGAACGAGGGTGAGAAAGAGAGGGAAGAGAGAGGGACGAAAGGGACATGGGCGAGAGAAAGGAAAGAAGGAAGAGAGAGAGAAAAAGGGATGAGGGAGAGAGAGGAGAGAGAGGGTGTGTGAGAGAGAGGGATGGGGAGGAGGGCGACAGAGAGAGAGAGAGAGAGAGAGAGAGAGAGAGAGGGAGTTTGATAAATGGAGCTCTAATTATGGGCTTTGTTACCCTGAGTGCTGTCTGTCAGGCTGGGGGAAGGCTGGTGATTCACATCCTGGGAGGCACGGCTCAGGGTAAAAGTCACCCCACTGTTAAGTCAGCTGGCCAATCAGAGGGCATTCAGGGGAAATCAAACCCAATCAGCTGTTCTCAGGAGCTCGGAAGGCTGTCTGTGCGATGAATAATTCACCCTGAAAAAAATCTACATCTAGATTCTTCAGAAAGTATTCAGACCCATCACTGTCCTCAGGATTGTTCTGTTTTCATCCTAATGCTACAGCCCATTAAATTAATTTTCTCTCTCATTAAGCTTGACTCAATACCCAATCATGACAGAGAGAAAACGGAATTTTAACATCTTTCCAAATGCATTAAAAAAAAACTGAAATCTCAAAATGAAATCAGAAATCAGAGCCAGAGCTCAGGTCCCTCCGACTCTCAGATCTTTGCTGAGATGTTTCTACACTGTCATTAGAGTCTGTGATCTTGTTAACCTGTATGTGATCTTGTTTACCTGTATTTGATCCTGTTTACCCGTATGTGATCCTGTTTATGTGTCAGTGATCTTGTTCACCTGTATGTGATCCTGTGTACGTGTCAGTGATCTTGTTTACGTAAATGTGATCTTGTTTACCTGTCAGTGATCTTGTTTACCTGTCAGTAATCTTGTTTAACTGTCAGTGATCTTTTTTACCTGTCAGTGATATCGTTTACCTGTATGTGTTCTTGTTTAACTGTTGGTAATCTTGTTTACCTGTCTGTAATCTTGTTTACCTATATGTGATCTTGTTTACCTGCCAGTGGTCTTGTTTACCTGTATGTGATCTTGTTTACCTGTCAGTGATCTCGTTTATGTATATGTGGTCTTGTTTACGTAAATGTGATCTTGTTTACCTGTCAGTGATCTTGTTTACCTGGTTTTAATCTTGTTTAACTGTCAGGGATCTCGTTTAACTGTCAGTGTTATTGTTTATGTAAATGTGATCTTCTTTACGTAAATGTGATCTTGTTTAACTGTTAGTCATCTTGTTTACCTGTATGTGATCTTGTTTACCTATCAGTGATCCTGTTTACCTGTCAGTGATCTTGTTAACCTATATGTGATCTTGTTTACCTGTCAGTGATCTTGTTTACCTGCAATCTTGTTTACCTGCCAGTGATCTTGTTTACCTGTATTTGATCTTGTTTAACTGTCAGTGATCTTGTTTACCTATCAGTGATCTTGTTTATGTAAATGTGATCTCGTTTACGTAAATGTGATCTTGTTTTGCTGTCAATTATCTTTTTTACCTGTCAGTAATCTTGTTTAATTGTCATTGATCTTGATTACTTGTCAGTGATATTGTTTATGTAAATGTGATCTTGTTTTACTGTCAGTGATCTTGTTTACCTGTCAGTAATCCTGTTTAGCTAAAAGTGATCTTGTTTTACTGTCAGTAATCTTGTTTACCTGTCTGTGATGTTGTTTACCAGTCAATGATCTTGTTTACCTGTCTGTGATCTTGTTTACCTGTTAGTGATCTTGTTTATCTGTATGTGTTCTTGTTTACCTGTCAGTGATCCTGTTTACCTGTCAGTGATCTTGTTTACCTGTATGTGATCTTGTTTACCTGTCAGTGATCTTGTCTGTCAGTGATATTGTTTACCTGTGATCTTGTTTACCTGTCAGTGATCTTTTTCACCTGTCAATGATCTTGTTTACCTGGTTTTGATCTTTTTCACCTGGTTTTAATCTTGTTTAACTCTCAGTGATCTTGTTTACCTGTGATCTTATTTACCTGTCAGGGATTTTGTTTACCTGTGATCTTGTTTACCTGTAAGTGATCTTTTTCACCTGTCAATGTTCTTGTTTACCTGTCAGTTATCTTGTTTACCTGTGATCTTGTTTACCTGTATGTGATGTTGTGGTGCATCCACCTGTGACCTACAGGGTTTATGGCGTAGCGTTTGTATCTTGTTCCTCTGAGAGCCTCCGTCAATTTGCAGCTTTTAGGAGTCTGAAAAACACAAACACCAGAATCTTTAACCGACCAGAGGCCTCCTCCTCTGGCATGAATATTGCTCATGATGATGTCACTTCCTCTAACATGAATAATGTTCACCAGGTGATGCCATAAAAGTGAGGAATTGTCCATCAGAGTTTTTACTTGGCTGAAATAAACCAGACTGTTTCATAACTCCATGTCATTGATGCCGTTCACATTCATCTCTGAGAGCAAGGGACAAGGCTGAAGGGACCCTCAGGGGCCATCAGGGGCCACCGCATTAAAAACAGGCATGATTCTGTACTAAAATCCCTGCATGGGTTCAGAAACACTTGCAGAAATCATTGTCTGTTAACACTGGCCATGCCATCCACAGATGACAGCTAAAGCTGGATCATGGTGAGAAGAAGCCATATGTGAACAGGATCCAGAAACACCACCGTCCTCTCTGGACCAAAGCTCATTTAACATGGACTGAGGAAACATGGAAAACTGTTCTGTGTGTTCTGTGTCAGAGGAAACCACAGATGCTGTGTCCTGTGGACTAAACAGGACAGGGAGCAGGACCTTGACTATTTCAGCAAGGTGATGCTAAACCACATACCACATCCATCACAATCCATCTTCTCAAGGAGAAGATTCTGGGTCCTGAACTGGTCTGTCTGCAGTCCAGACCTTTCACCAAGAGAAAACATTCGGAGCATCAGAAAAGGAAAAATCCAGCAAAGAAGATCCAGGACTGTTGTGCAGCTAGAATCCTACATCAGACAAAAATGGGCAACATTCCTCTCCATCAGCTGGTCTCCTCACTCTCAGACGTTTACAGGATGTTGTTAAAAGAAGAGGAGATGCTACACAATGGTAAACATGAAGCTGTCCCTTCTTTTTTGAGATGTGTTGCTGCCATCAGATTCAGAATGAGCTAATATTTTCCTGAAATGTTGAATGTTTCAGTTTAACTCTGATCTGTTGTTTCTGTACTACTGTGGATCAAATATGAGTTTATGAGATTTGACAATCACTGACTTCTGTTTTTATTTACATTTTACACTGTGTCCCAACATTTTTGGAATCAGGGTTGTATATTTATCCATTTATTTCACAGGGGTACAGGAGTAAGGATGTCAGGTTTAGTCAGGGTCAGGTACAGGGTCAGGAACCCTGGAGGGTCCTTCATCAGGTTGTATGACCAGAAGGATTTCCCCGTCTCGTTGGGAGGGCGATCACCCTAGCTGCCCCCCTCTGAGTCCACCTGTGTGATGTCCAGAGGCTCATGGGTAATGTAGTATTCATGAGAGCATGGATGTTCCTCCGAGCTGGTCTGAATGGGACAGTAGAAGAAGAAAGAGTTTGTTTCCTGAGACGTGGCAGCGAGCGCTGATTGAGTCCAGATGTGAACCACCTCTCTCTTCTTCATAAGCTCCTCCTCCTCTTCCTCTCCCCCCTCAGATGTGAACCACCTCTGTCTCCTTCATGAGCTCCTCCTCCTCTTCCTCTCCCCCCTCAGATATGTGTCACCCACATGTGAACCTCCTCATAAAAACACCCTCATACGTTTTGTTCTCACTGTGAACTTCCTGTCTCCAAACATAACCAACACATGGAAACCTTAAGAGACCTCCAAAATAAGAGTCCTGCTGCCTCAGAGGCCTCTGATTGGCTAAAAACAGAACGTTCTGTGATCATCCTCCGTCCTCACTAATCCAGGATGTTTTTGGCTCCGTTCTGTTAAAAAGTCTTCCTCATGACTCTCTGGTTGTTCTTTCTCTCCACTGTAGCTCTGAGGAATGTTGTTCATGGTGATCTGTGCAGATCTTTATCAGTACCAGGACTCCTGAGTCTCCTTTAGTCTGAAAACCTCGCTCCTCTCCAGCTCCACCAGCCTCTCCAAAAATGTCAACTATGGCCAACTGTGGCAAAAACAGAGGTTCAAAGCCCACAACATTCCCAGCTTCATCAACATTCTGTCCACTGCCTCTGAAGATGACATCATCCATTAAAGCCTCTAAGACATTCCATCCTTGCCGTTGAAGATGACATCATCCATTAAAGCCTCTAAGACATTCCATCCTTGCTTCTGAAGATGACATGATCCATTAAAGCCTCTAAGACATTCCATCCTTGCCGTTGAAATGATGTCAACCAAAAGAACCATTTGTATAGTTTGGGATGTTATCTACCTCCAGGTGTGACTACCTCACCTGTCCTGTCATGGTGGTTATGGTCATAGATATATATATAGAAGAGTAAATACGACACGCCC
The DNA here is from genome assembly GCF_018320785.1 of Cheilinus undulatus. Lineage (NCBI taxonomy): Eukaryota > Metazoa > Chordata > Actinopteri > Labriformes > Labridae > Cheilinus > Cheilinus undulatus. The sequence continues at coordinate 55,176,374 of NC_054866.1, read as the reverse complement.
CTTTGAGCTGTGTGCCTACGTTGAGGCTAAGCTAGTGGGGGCAAAGTGTCAGGGCATTATGTGGTTGTAGATGGCACGAAAACTAAAACAACAAGGATGCCTGCACATTGTGCCGTATACGGTTGCACACTACACTGTACGGTTGAAACAAGGAAACTGGAAATAACCTTTCATAGGTAAAAATAGTTTTCGGCACTTTTTTCATTATTAAATCTTTTTGAGAGCTTCAGTAACTACCTGGCTACTAGCAAAACACTAACGCAAGCTAGCAGCTTGACAGTCAATTACCAGACGATTATAGCTGTAGTATAGTTGTACAAGCAGCAGCAGTAGTAGTATAAATAGCCTTTATAGTTGTAGAAGTAGTTTCAGCATTTGTGATAGTATTACCACTTGTAGTAGCAGTGCCAGTATCAGCAGTAGTAGTTGGTAGTACCACTACTACTAGTAGAAGTTATATAAGTTATAGCTAGTTATAGTATATGTATAGTTATAAACGTTATTTAAGTCCAAGGTGAAGTGAAGTGTTACTATTTACTCAGTGACACGCACAACAATTTCAATGTACCTGTTTCTAACTTGTAGAAATGGCAATAAACTCTATTCTATTCTATCTCCATAGAGTGTGTTTGTTTCTATAAACATGTAGATAAGGAGAGAGAGAGAGAGAGAGAGAGACAAATAAATTAATATAAATGATTAAATCTTTCGATCTAAAAACATATTTTCTATATATGTATATCTTTATCTTTCTATTTTTATACATACAACTATATGTCTATGTATATACATTTATAAATATAGATTCCCAAACACTGGACTTAAAGAGTAAAATAACTAAAATTTTAGTCTACATTGGTAGAAAGCCCTTTTCTGTTTTTTCTTTAAATCAAATGTTCTGTATTAATAGCACATGTTTTGACATTGACAATAAAGCAAATCGCGTGAAAATCAGTTGAGAAATGAGCAAGTTATGATTTATTTTCAACGTACATGCATTGCCTTTAATGGGAACATTGCCCCCGCCAAGATGGCCATCACATAGGCATGTCGTTTAGCGGACTGCTACAGCATGCTGGCATATCTAGTGTTCTATGTATATATATATCTATGGTTATGGTAACCTACCACCTGTCCTGTCATGGTGGTTATGTTAACCTACAGGTGTGACTACCTCACCTGTCCTGTCATGGCAGTTATGGTAACCTAGAGGTGTGACTACCTCACCTGTCCCATCATGGCGGTTATGGTAACCTACAGGTGTGACTACCTCACCTGTCCTGTCATGGCGGTTATGTTAACCTACAGGTGTGACTACCTCACCTGTCCCGTCATGGCGGTTATTTTAACCTACAGGTGTGACTATCTCACCTGTCCCGTCATGGTGGTTATGGTAACCTGCAGGTGTGACTACCTCACCTGTCCTGTCATGGTGGTTATGGTAACCTACAGTTGTGACTACCTCACCTGTCCTGTCATGGCGGTTATGGTAACCTACAGGTGTGACTACCTCACCTGTCCTGTCATGGTGGTTATGGTAACCTGCAGGTGTGACTACCTCACCTGTCCCGTCATGGCGGTTATGGTAACCTACAGTTGTGACTACCTCACCTGTCCCGTCATGGCGGTTATGGTAACCTACAGGTGTGACTACCTCACCTGTCCCATCATGGCGGTTATGGTAACCTACAGGTGTGACTACCTCACCTGTCCTGTCATGGCGGTTATGTTAACCTACAGGTGTGACTACCTCACCTGTCCCGTCATGGCGGTTATTTTAACCTACAGGTGTGACTATCTCACCTGTCCCGTCATGGCGGTTATGGTAACCTGCAGGTGTGACTACCTCACCTGTCCTGTCATGGTGGTTATGTTAACCTACAGGTGTGACTACCTCACCTGTCCTGTCATGGTGGTTATGGTAACCTGCAGGTGTGACTACCTCACCTGTCCTGTCATGGTGGTTATGGTAACCTACAGTTGTGACTACCTCACCTGTCCTGTCATGGCGGTTATGGTAACCTACAGGTGTGACTACCTCACCTGTCCCGTCATGGCGGTTATGGTAACCTACAGGTGTGACTACCTCACCTGTCCCGTCATGGCGGTTATGGTAACCTACAGGTGTGACTACCTCACCTGTCCCGTCATGGCGGTTATGGTAACCTACAGGTGTGACTACCTCACCTGTCCCGTCATGGTGGTAATGGTAACCTACAGGTGTGACTACCTCACCTGTCCTGTCATGGTGGTTATGGTAACCTACAGGTGTGACTACCTCACCTGTCCTGTCATGGTGGTTATGGTAACCTAGAGGTGTGACTACCTCACCTGTCCTGTCATGGTGGTTATGTTAACCTACAGTTGTGACTACCTCACCTGTCCTGTCATGGCGGTTATGGTAACCTACATGTGTGACAACCTCACCTGTCCTGTCATGGCGGTTATGGTAACCTACAGGTGTGACAACCTCACCTGTCCTGGCTCTGTATTACTTCCACAGACTTAAAAAAGTTTGATCTGGACTGAAACCTCATCAAAGTTTATCTTTCTGAGTCTAACTCTTCCTAAACATGAACATTCAGATCACGTGACTCCAGCTCCACACCGACTAAAGGTCACTGACCTGCGGCCTGAGACTGATCCCGCCCGCCTCCGTCATCGCCATCACCAGGGTCACCAGAAGCAGCATCCCTAGGGGGTCCATGATAATCCTGGACTACAGAGTCCGCATCATCAGGCAGCGTGTGCGCGTCCTCGGTAGGATCAACGCTCGCTCCTCGGGTCGTCGGGAGCGCGCAGCGTGAGTCCTGCGGCTGTATAAGGAAGCGGTCCGGTCAGTCCGGAGAGTCCAGACTTGATCTGAACAAAGTGAGGGAAGTTTACCGAGAGAGGGAGGAGGAAAGAGAGCAGGGGAGAGGGAGCGCTCGCTGCTGCAGTGGGGCTGCTCCGGAGAGGCGGGGTCAGGTGTGTGAGAGTGTCAGATTACAGATCAGGTTAACCCTTCAGCTGCAGGCTTAGACTGATGATTTCAGAGACAGGTGGAGTTTGCCAGCAGGAATAAAGTTAGATCAAAGCTAGAACCGTGAGCTACGGTGGCCCTGACGGTAAAACGCAAAAACATTTAACTGAATGAAAACAGAGACAGAAATGTAAGACATGTATTTCATAAATCTATTTTAATGTACAGTGCTTAACAAATTTATCAGACCACCACCCAAAGTGAGGTTTATGCCGCAGCTGCACCATGAAGTGCTTTAATGCGGCCTCTTTCATTTTCAGAGAGCTCTCCACGTTTTACCATTTTGAACGGGAATGAGGAATTTCAAACTGAATTCCCTGTTTTATACCCAAATTTGAGCCGACTCACTGGGCTTCTCTGAGAAGTCAGAAATTAATCAAGCATAACATTCAACCACTAAAACTTATTTTTCTCTTCAGGAATGCAAGTAAATAACTATAAATTGACATATTAATCAAGAAATATTAATGTGCTTTACTATTTTTTCTGTTTTTTGTAAATCAATAAATTTGAAAACTCATGTATAACAATAATAATTATATTTTAGCATTAAAAATATCATTTGGGTTAAAGAGCTTCTACATATTGGTGTATTAACCATTGCAAAAACATGAAAAATGACGTTGGTAATTACCAATGCTGTTAATTTAGGGCAGCTGTGGCATAAACCTTACTTTGGGAGGTGGTCTAATAAATTTGTTAAGCACTGTATTTAACCATAAACCCTCACTGAGATTAATAATCCCATCTACCAGAGATGGGGACTCGAGTCCAGGACTTGGACTCGTGCACAATCCTCGGTTTTTAATGTTTCCATCATGAGCTCTTGTCCACCTGTCACTCTTTCCCCTTTCCTCCCCTTCCGTCTGACGGTTTGTACGTCTTTTATGCAGCACCAACGGCTGCTGTCCTTCAATGACACACAAACACCGCGCTCACACACACCTACTCTGACACGCACGCGAACATGTTGGTAGTGCAGACTGCAGACCTCAGGCTTCTGTTGAGGGCAATAATTTTAGAATACCCAAACTGTACTCTCCTGCATTAAAGCTCCTCTCTGACCACGGAGGATCAGCGTCAACGCTGTGTGTGTGCGTGCTCCAGCTGTGTGTCTCTGTTTCGCCGGTGTGGGCCATGGGTGTGTGCAATGTTATAATATTATTTGATTAATATTCCCTTAATTATCATATGTTTATGGGAAACAAATTAATGTTAGAATTTCTGCATTGAATGAACATAAAAGATTATAGAAAGATTAAAACTTTAAATACGGTTCATGGAGGCAGAAACAGAGACAGATGGATAAGAGGCTGTAAAAGATAAATTTGTAACTAAAGAGTCCAGGAGATTTCAGCTGAATAAAGTCAGATTTAGTTTGATTTTACCCACATAAAGAAATTTACACCATAAATGATGACAGAAGTTTCTTAAGGAGAATGGAGGAAGAAAAACTCAGCATGACTTGGACTCAGGACCAAAGGCTTGAGACTTGACTTGGACTTGTGACCAAAGACTTGAGATGGGACTTGGACTCTTGACTAAATACTTGAGACATGACCTGGACCCATGACCAAAGACTTGGGACTTGACTTGGACTTGAGACCAAAGACTTGAGATTTGACTTGGACTCAGGACCAAAGACTTGAGACTTGACTTGGACTCGTGACCAAAGGCTTGAGACTGGACTTGGACTCAGGACCAAAGACTTGAGACTTGACTTGGATTCAGAACCAAAGACTTGAGACATCTTTGACCCTTGACCAAAGACTTGAGACTTGACGTGGACTGGTGACCAAAGACTAAAGATTGATTTGGACTCAGGACCAAAGGCTTGAGACTTGACTTTGACCAGTGACCAAAGACTTGAGATTGGACTTGGACTTGTGACCAAAAGCTTGAGACTGGACTTGAACTCAGGACCAAAGACTTAAGACTTGACTTGGACTTGTGATCAAAGACTTGAGACTTGACTTTGACCTGTGACCAAAGATGTCAGACATGACTTGTACTTGTGACCAAAAGCTTAAGATTTGACTTGGACTCAGGACCAAAGACTTGAGACTTGACTTTTAACCCTGACCAAAGACTTGAGACTTGACTTGGATTGGTGACCAAAGGCTTGAGACTTGACTTGGACTCGTGACCAAAGCATTGAGACTTGACTTGGATTTGCCACTCAAAGACTTGAGACTTAACTTGGACTTTAAAAAAATAACTTGAATGCACCTCTAAGCACCTCTATGCACAGCCATCTACTATCCTGTAAAACAATAGACATAACCGGAGTAGCAGACACCAATGGATGAACCAATCCAGACTCAGAGTCACCAGTCTGAACATCTACAGTCTTTAATCTAGAACTATCTAAGGAGACCAGATCACCCAAACTGGATGTCATCATGTGACTGAGTCAGAGCAAAGGTCAGTCACATGACTTTCAGAGGGCAAAGGTCAGTCATTTGACTCAGTCAGAGCAAAGTTCAGTCATGTGACTGAGTCAGAGCAAAGGTCAGTCATGTGACTGAGTCAGAGCAAAGGTCAGTCACATGACTTTCAGAGGTAAAGGTCAGTCATGTGACTGAGTCAGAGGTAAGACGGAGCATGGTTAGAAAAGAAGGGTTTGTCAGTGTTTCAGCTGACATGAAGACACTAATGAGTTCAGGACTTTAGGTCTGTTCTAAACCTCAGGTATCCCTGGTAGACTGGGTCTAAGGTCTTCCTGGTAGACCGGCTCTAAAGGTCTCCCTTGTTAGACAGGGGCTTAAGGTCTCCCTGTTAGACCGAGTCTAAAGGTCTCCCTGGTAGACCGGGTCTAAAGGTCTCCCTGGTAGACCGGGCTTAATGGTCTAAGCACGGATTGGTTCCTGAAATCAGAACTTCTTTACAGTAGTTTAGTATCGGGAGAATCACTGGTCAATGATGCGGGTATTTAGAGGACCAGACTCAGTCACCCACATGCGTGGAGGTAGACGTACGCTTCAGAGGATCCATCTGAGTCTTAAAACATCCTGACTTTCTTTTTATCTGGATTCAGAACCAGGTTTGACTCTGAGAGTCCAGGTTTAGGGAATCCTCCTGGTCCCCCAGGACCCACCTGGAAAATTAAACATCCAGTTGTTTTGATCCACAGAGTCTGAACGTGATAGTTCGACCGCTGTCAGATCTCTGAACTGTCCATGAAACCACAGCGTCTAAATCTCAGACCATCAGAGAGGAGCTGATATATCTGAGATGACTGGACAAGCAGCAGATGGAGCACCTCCTGATTGTATCCCAGAATCCTTTTTTACCTAGACTAAACTAGACATTCCCACCTTTGCCATATTTATGATTTATTGGTTTTTGAAATTGATTTCTGGCAATCGTTTGTGTTTGTACATATTATCATTAATGTTTGAAATACCTGACATACTTTTGCATTTTGACTAAATATTACTTTTCATGAACTGTTCTTAAATCCTGCTAAATGTTTTTGGGCTTCAGGGCCACCGTTGTTATTCTTTAAACAACACACTGCTTCCTGTTGATGCCTCTGGGGCCCCTCAGGGTCAGGGGCCACAGGTAGGGCCACCCCAAATTGTTTCTCCAGCAGCAGTACAGCTGTGACAACAGACTTTTATCTCCGTCTTCTTCTCCCTGTTTAAACTCTAATGTCCTCTTTCCTTCCTCTCCTCATCCTCCTCTTTCCTCTTCTTCTTCCTCATCTGTCTCCATTTCATCATTCAGCCTGAACAACAAAATCTCTGCCAGTCTCAGCAGAGGATGAGTGTAACAGTAGAGGATGATGAGTGTGACAGCAGAGGATGATGAGTGTGACAGTAGAGGGTGATGAGTGTGACAGTAGAGGGTGATGAGTGTGACAGCAGAGGGTGATGAGTGTGACAGCAGAGGATGATGAGTGTGACAGTAGAGAATGATGAGTGTGACAGCAGAGGATGATGAGTGTGACAGCAGAGGATGATGAGTGTGACAGCAGAGAATGATGAGTGTGACAGCAGAGGATGATGAGTGTGACGGTAGAGAATGATGAGCGTGATGGTAGAGGATGATGAGTGTGACAGCAGAGGATGATGAGTGTGACAGTAGAGGATGATGAGTGTGACAGTAGAGGATGATGAGTGTGACAGTAGAAGGTGATGAGTGTGACATTAGAGGATGATGAGTGTGACAGTAGAGAATGATGAGCGTGACGGTAGAGGATGATGAGTGTGACAGCAGAGGATGATGTCTGTGAGAAGAGAGGATGATGAGTGTGACAGCAGAGGATGATGAGTGTGACAGCAGAGGAAGATGAGTGTGACAGCAGAGGATGATGAGTGTGACAGTAGAGAATGATGAGCGTGATGGTAGAGGATGATGAGTGTGACAGCAGAGGATGATGAGTGTGACAGTAGAGAATGATGAGCGTGATGGTAGAGGATGATGAGTGTGACAGCAGAGGATGATGAGTGTGACAGTAGAGGATGATGAGTGTGACAGTAGAAGGTGATGAGTGTGACATTAGAGGATGATGAGTGTGACAGTAGAGAATGATGAGCGTGACGGTAGAGGATGATGAGTGTGACAGCAGAGGATGATGTCTGTGAGAAGAGAGGATGATGAGTGTGACAGCAGAGGATGATGAGTGTGACAGCAGAGGAAGATGAGTGTGACAGCAGAGGTTTTTGTTTCTTTATTTATTAGAGGAAACAACAGATTCCTGTTCTGATGTGGAGGCGGTTCTTTGGCTCCTTTAAATGTTTTGAATGAGACTCAATGAGAACAATTACTCAGAATCCTTCACTGTTTGGGAGTGGAGAATGTCTGTTAGAAACATCTGGAGGAGGAAAAAGCAGCTGGAGATCATCAGTAATACACTGGTCCTTTAAATAGAAGGCATCATGGTGAACCCCCCCCCCCAAACACACACACACACCCACACACACACAAACACACACACACACACACATACACGCTCATTATGGCAGTATTGTTGGCTTTATCAGCGGCTCACAGTCGGTCACCTTCGTGGGGACAAACTGCCTGCAGAGCATCTTTCTGAGGCTGCATGCTAAGCAGCCTCAGCGCTCATTAAAGCTGCATTGTGAGCTTTGAATGTTGGCAGCCCAGTAGCCTGGCTCACTCCCATCATGCACTGCAACACCGCTCTGACTTCACTGCGACGGAGGGATCGATACCTGGACAGAAACCTGAGCGGGACTCGCCTGAACTCCGTTGATTGATGTGATCAGACACAGGCGGTCTGATCCTTTATCAGTGTGTCAGTGACGGCGCCCTCCAAGTCAAACGACTCAAAGTCAAAGTACACGCCAAAACGGCCAAAACGCTGATTTCAGCAGGTTCCACTGTGAGTGGGAGCAGCAAAGACTCATGGGTAAGGACAGCGGCCAGGGCCACTGAGGAGCAAAGACTCATGGCTTAGGACAGCGGCCAGGGCCACTGAGGAGCAAAGACTCATGGGTAAGGAGGGAGACCAGGGCCACTGAGGAGCAAAGCCTCATGGGTAAGGACAGCTGCCAGGGCCACTGAGGAGCAAAGACTCATGGGTAAGGAGGGCAGCAGGGGCCACTAAGGAGCAGAGCCTCTTGGGTACTCTAAGGATTAGAGCTCTGCCCTGATTCTAGCCCAGTTCTACTTCGTGTTTCATGGTCCCAAAGGCTCATGATGACAGCAGGTCCTCTGTCCAAAAGAAGACTAGCCCTTGGGGTAAAGACTGATCTTCAGATGTTAAAAACCTGTCCTCTGCCTGCAGACAAGCTTCAAACCTAAAAACAACGACTCTGAACAAAGATCAGCACCATAACCACTGCCTACCAATCATCAGCCTGGCCCAGAACCTGGGCTGTCAGTTGGCCTGTCAGGGCCACTCTGAGAAAATAAGGGAAAAAGAGGATCGGTTAATTTTAAACTCAGAAAATGGGCCACTGATAAACCCAGAGAATGGACCCCTGATAAAGCCAGAGAATGGACCCCTGATAAACCCAGAGAATGGACCCCTGATAAACCCAGAGAATGGACCCCTGATAAACCCAGAGAATGGACCCCTGATAAACCCAGAGAATGGACCCCTGATAAACCCAGAGAATGGACCCCTGATAAACCCAGAGAATGGACCCCTGATAAACCCAGAGAATGGACCCCTGATAAACCCAGAGAATGGACCCTGATAAACCCAGAGAATGGACCCCTGATAAACCCAGAGAATGGACCCTGATAAACCCAGAGAATGGACCCTGATAAACCCAGAGAATGGACCCTGATAAACCCAGAGAATGGACCCTGATAAACCCAGAGAATGGACCCCTGATAAACTCAGAGAATGGACCCTGATAAACCCAGAGAATGGACCCCTGATAAACCCAGAGAATGGACCCCTGATAAACCCAGAGAATGGACCCCTGATAAACCCAGAGAATGGACCCCTGATAAACCCAGAGAATGGACCCCTGATAAACCCAGAGAATAGACTCCTGATAAACCCAGAGAATGGACCCCTGATAAACCCAGAGAATGGACCCCTGATAAACCCAGAGAATGGACCCCTGATAAACCCAGATAATGGACCCCTGATAAACCCAGAGAATGGACCCCTGATAAACCCAGATAATGGACCCCTGATAAACCCAGAGAATGGACCCCTGATAAACCCAGATAATGGACCCCTGATAAACCCAGATAATGGACCCCTGATAAACCAAGAGAATGGGCCCCTGATAAACCCAGAGAATGGGCCCCTGATAAACCCAGAGAATGGACCCCTGATAAACCCAGAGAATGGACCCCTGATAAACCCAGAGAATGGACCCTGATAAACCCAGAGAATGGACCCTGATAAACCCAGAGAATGGACCCTGATAAACCCAGAGAATGGACCCTGATAAACCCAAAGAATGGACCCTGATAAACCCAGAGAATGGACCCCTGATAAACCCAGAGAATGGACCCCTGATAAACCCAGAGAATAGACCCCTGATAAACCCAGAGAATAGACTCCTGATAAACCCAGAGAATGGACCCCTGATAAACCCAGAGAATGGATCCCTGACAAAGCCAGAGAATGGACCCCTGATAAACCCAGAGAATAGACCCCTGATAAACCCAGAGAATAGACTCCTGATAAACCCAGAGAATGGACCCCTGATAAAGCCAGAGAATGGACCCCTGATAAACCCAGAGAATGGACCCCTGATAAACCCAGAGAATAGACTCCTGATAAACCCAGAGAATGGACCCCTGATAAACCCAGAGAATAGACTCCTGATAAACCCAGAGAATGGACCCCTGATAAACCCAGAGAATGGACCCCTGATAAACCCAGAGAATGGACCCCTGATAAACCCAGAGAATGGACCCCTGATAAACCCAGATAATGGACCCCTGATAAACCCAGAGAATGGACCCCTGATAAACCCAGATAATGGACCCCTGATAAACCCAGAGAATGGACCCCTGATAAACCCAGATAATGGACCCCTGATAAACCCAGAGAATAGACCCCTGATAAACCCAGAGAATAGACCCCTAATAAACCCAGAGAATGGACTCCAGATAAACCCAGAGAATGGACCCCTGATAAACCCAGAGAATGGACCCCTGATAAACCCAGAGAATGGACCCCTGATAAACCCAGAGAATGGATCCCTGATAAACCCAGAGAATGGACCCCTGATAAACCCAGAGAATGGACCCCTGATAAAGCCAGAGAATGGACCCCTGATAAACCCAGAGAATGGACCCCTGATAAACCCAGAGAATGGACCCCTGATAAACCCAGAGAATGGACCCCTGATAAACCCAGAGAATAGACCCCTGATAAACCCAGAGAATGGACCCTGATAAACCCAGAGAATAGACCCTGATAAACCCAGAGAATGGACCCTGATAAACCCAGAGAATGGACCCTGATAAACCCAGAGAATGGACCCCTGATAAACCCAGAGAATGGACCCCTGATAAACCCAGATAATGGACCCCTGATAAACCCAGATAATGGACCCCTGATAAACCCAGAGAATGGACCCCTGATAAACCCAGATAATGGACCCCTGATAAACCAAGAGAATGGGCCCCTGATAAACCCGGAGAATGGGCCCCTGATAAACCCAGAGAATGGACCCCTGATAAACCCAGAGAATAGACCCCTGATAAACCCAGAGAATGGGCCCCTGATAAACCCAGAGAATAGACCCCTGATAAACCCAGAGAATAGACCCCTGATAAACCCAGAGAATAGACTCCTGATAAACCCAGAGAATGGACCCCTGATAAACCCAGAGAATGGACCCCTGATAAACCCAGAGAATGGACCCCTGATAAACCCAGAGAATGGACCCCTGATAAACCCAGAGAATAGACCCCTGATAAACCCAGAGAATAGACTCCTGATAAACCCAGAGAATGGACCCCTGATAAACCCAGAGAATGGACCCCTGATAAACCCAGAGAATGGACCCCTGATAAACCCAGAGAATAGACCCCTGATAAACCCAGAGAATGGACCCCTGATAAACCCAGAGAATGGACCCCTGATAAACCCAGAGAATGGACCCCTGATAAACCCAGAGAATGGACCCTGATAAACCCAGAGAATGGACCCCTGATAAACCCAGAGAATGGACCCCTGATAAACCCAGAGAATGGACCCTGATAAACCCAGAGAATGGACCCTGATAAACCCAGAGAATGGACCCCTGATAAACCCAGATAATGGACCCCTGATAAACCCAGATAATGGACCCCTGATAAACCAAGAGAATGGGCCCCTGATAAACCCAGAGAATGGGCCCCTGATAAACCCAGAGAATGGACCCCTGATAAACCCAGAGAATAGACCCCTGATAAACCCAGAGAATGGGCCCCTGATAAACCCAGAGAATAGACCCCTGATAAACCCAGAGAATAGACCCCTGATAAACCCAGAGAATAGACCCCTGATAAACCCAGAGAATAGACCCCTGATAAACCCAGAGAATGGGCCCCTGATAAACCCAGAGAATGGCCCCTGATAAACTCAGGAGCATTTATTCAAAAAGGCCGTCTGTAGGATCCTGTCTGGTCTAGGCTCTGGTTCCTCAGTTTTTGGTAAACTACTTCCTGCTTGACAAACTTGGTTCCTGTTGGAGTCTGCCCAGAGCGTGGCGCTGGGACTGTGACCTTTATTTCAGCTGAGTTAGATCTTTATCATTGTCAGGAGGGTTAGTGATGAAGAACGGTCTTCTTTGAGCTTGGCCACACTGACAGTCAACCATCAGCAGCCACAGAGAACACTGCCCCCTGCTGGAGGAGAGAGAACCTTTCACTCTGACTCTGTCACACATCTGTGAGATTTTAAACCACTTTAACCAGTTTGTAGAGATATGCATTTATCCTCTGCTGCTTCTCCTTTCTGACCCTGACCTGTCCTCTCTGAGCTACAACCTACACCCTGCACGAGTTTCCCATCATGCATCAGTGTTTCTGAACAGGGCCCTGGGGCCCCCTGGGCCTCCTGGGGGCCGGGGGGGGGGTCAGAGAGGCGGAGGAGACAGACTTTCAGCAGGACTAGAAGGACGAGGATTTAATGACACCTCTGTCCATTCATCTGTCTGTCACAGTGGTTCCCACAGAGCACTGGAAACCAGCTGACTCTTTTTACTGGTCAGCATGGAAACCATCAGCAGCCACACAGTCCTGGAGATCAGGGCCATGAGTCCCAGCTTATCTGTGATTGGTCAATTCACAGCTCAAGCTTAATCAAATAGTCATGTTTACTTTAACGCCACGGAAGAAGACAGAGACATCCTGTCCTCAGGTCACTGGGTACTACATCTCCAATAATGCACCTGGGCAGAATCCCTCTGAGCCATGAGCAGAGATGTTCAGTGAAAAAGTGAAATCCAACATGAAAAAGGATGAAACTAAATCTGGAGCTCTGGGCCCTTTAGGAAAAATCAAACTTCTCTTCATTAATTAATAAAAATGTTTGTTTTCATCTGTAAAAAGAAGATCAAAGAACAGAAACCTGGTGATGTAACATTCTTTTTTAAACACCTGAACTCACACATACAGGAAAAAAAGTTCCATCCCCAGTGTTCTGTTCTTTGATCTTTTCATTGATCTGACTGAAAAACAATAAAAATAAAAATCACTGATTGATAATTGAATTCAAATATTTTTTTAAAACAGGTTTTTTTTAAAATTTATTCATTCATTCATTCATTTTCATTCATTCATTCATTTACATTCATTCATTTTTTAAGATTTTAACCCGCTGGATGCCACCATGATTTTACATGATTAAAAACAAACAAACAAACAAACAGAAAAAATAATCATTTTCAGCCTCTTATTACAGCCTGGTATCTGTCAGTAATTAGCAGCAACATTTATTTTTATGCATCATTAGTTTTTTTTTCACTCCATATACAAAATATGGTGAAAACGGCGCCATCTGGTGGAGAGCAGTGAAAATGATCAGTCCAAGGCTAAAGCCCACACTGACACCCATATAGTATAACATGCATGAAGCTTTAACAGAGCTGAGATTTAAAATGTCAGTGTGAATGGGTTTTAATTAAGCATTTTGGCTCTTTTACACAATGTTAAATTACACAATCTTACCAAAACTCATGCCATGAACATGAACACAGGCAGAATTATCCAAAAACAGAAAACTGAGTGTAAAATGTGCTCAACCTCCCCAAAGGGTTAACGGAGGATCAGAGATAAACCAGCCAATCAGAATCAGTCTGAGAAGTTTAATTACAAAGGAAGATTCAACATCACAGCTTCACAAACACACTGATATTCATGAATAATACAAACTGAGAGAATTCCTTTCACTAAGACCAGGAGCTGATGACATCACGGTTATGTCATAAGTCCACAAACACTCCAGACTCCATCCACAGTGCATCATGGGAAATGTAGGAGCTGTTTGTCACTAGTTGATGATGTCAGGGCATCGGGGCTGCTCTGTCCAATGTAGCAGACCCATCTGATTGGGTCGTGGTCGCTGTAGGTCCACTTAGGCTCAGATACCTTCAGATAGACAGACAGAGCAGACGACACCTGAGACGAGGGGAAGAAGAAGATGAAGATGAAGCCTTTTAAACCTGACAGTAACCAGAGAACCATCAGGACAGAACTCATCGTGGCCGCTCTGACAGCCTGCAGGGGCCGTAATGAGTACAGGATTTGATACTGATCTGGTAGTTAGAGCAGGGACTTTAGAAACACTGATGGACCGCATTGGGGACTGTTGACAGTCTGATATGGATCTGGTCAGTCTGATTAATCACAATACATCACATAAGAACCATGAGTCTGATATCAATAAGTGTGGTCTGATATCCATAGGTGTGGTCTGATATTGATAGGTCAAGCCTGATATCCATAGGTGCAGTCTGATATCGATAAGTCAGGTCTGATAAACATAGGTCAGGTCTGATTTCAATAAGTATGGTCTGAAATCACTAGGTGTTGTCTGGTATCGGTAGGTCAAGTCTGATATCAATAGATGTGGTCTGATATTGGTAGGTCAAGTCTGATATACATAGGTGTGGTCTGAAATCCATAGGTGTGGTCTGATATCAGTAAGTCAAGTCTGATATCCATAGGTGTTGTCTGATATTGGTAGGTCAAGTCTGATATACATAGGTGTGGTCTGAAATCCATAGGTGTGGTCTGATATCAGTAAGTCAAGTCTGATATCCATAGGTGTGTTCTGATATTGGTAGGTAAAGTCTGATATCCAAATGTGTGGTCTGATATTGATGTGTGGTCTGATATTGGTAGGTCAAGTCTGATATCCAAATGTGTGGTCTGATATCAGTAGGTCAAGTCTGATATCCATAAGTGTGGTCTGATATCAGTAGGTCAAGTATGATATAGATAGGCGTGTACTGATATTGGTAGGTAAAGTCTGATATCCAAATGTGTGGTCTGATATTGATAAGTGTGGTCTGATATCGATAGGTGTGGTCTGATATTGGTAGGTCAAGTCTGATATCCAAATGTGTGGTCTGATATTGATAAGTGTGGTCTGATATCCATAGGTGTGGTCTGATATCGGTAGCTTAAGTCTGATATCCATGGGTGTGGTCTTTTGTCGATATGTCAGGTCTGATATCGGTAGGTCAAGTCTTATATCCACATGTGTGTTCTGATATCGGTAGGTCAAGTCTGATATCAATAGGTGTGGTCAGGTATCAATAGGTCAGGTCTGATATCCATAGTTGTGGTCTGATATCAATAGGTCAGGTCTAATATCCATAGCTGTGGTCGGATATTGGTAGGTCAAGTCTGATATCATGGGTATGGTCTGGTATCAATTGGTCACATCTGTTTTTCATAGGTGTGGTCTGACATCGATATGTTACATCTGATATCCATAGTTGTGGTTTGGTATCTAGAGGTCAATTCTGATATCCATAGGTGTGGTCTGATATTGATGGATCGGGTCTGATATCCATAGCTGTGGTCTGATATCGATAGGGCAGGTCTGATATCCATAGGTGTGGTCTGATGTCAATAGGTTCCCTACCTTTGATGATGATGTCATCTTTTAATGTCTAGAAAACATTCTATTCCCTTTCTTTGATGATGATGTCATCCTTTATTGTCTAGAAAACATTCTAATCCCTTCCTTTGATGATGTTATCCTTTAATGTCTACAAAACATTCTATTCCCTTCCTTTGATGATGTAATTCTTTAATCTCTACAAAACATTTTTTCCTGCCTTTGATGATGATGTCATCCTTTCATGTTTAGAAAACATTCTATTCCCCTCCTTTGAGGATGATGTCATCCTTTAATGTCTAGAAAACTTTCTATTCCCTTCCTTTGATGATGATGTCATTCTTTTATCTCTACAAAACATTTTATTCCCTGCCTTTGATGATGATGTCATCCTTTAATATCTAGAAAACATTCTATTCCCTACCTTTGATTATGATGTCATCCTTTAATATTTAATGTGTAAGTATAGTGTACCAGCGTGTCCTCTCAGAGAGTGTTTATGGTAACATACGAGAGAAAAGCTGTTAAAGAGGCACAACTAGCCCCTAAGCCAGTGGCTAACTGGCTCTCATCCATTTTTATCAGCCTGTAAGGAGGCCAGTCCACGGTCAGAGAGCAGCAGAGAGGATGGGCGGGCTGTTGTTAGAGTCAGAGGAGGGACGGAGAGTTCTGATTGGTCATCTCTGATTGTTAATGCAGAGGTGGACACACAGACAGCTGGTATGCCCACGACCAACATGGCCGTTAATGTGATGTATAAATGAACCCCTTATTGTTAGAACAAACACAGATAAACGGTGGTTCAGCTCCGTGATTCCCGTCGGCCCTGTATTTTCTTTAGGTTTTGATTTTCTCATCCATCTCACAAAAATCAAAACCTAAAAAAACCACAGAGAGGCGGCTTCAGGAGGAGACAGCATTTCCTGTAAACATCAGTCTGCTTTTATTCTGAAAGGTACTTCCTGTTAGAGAGCAGACAGATATGATAAACAGATAAACATCAATCTGCTTTATTCTGAAAGGTACTTCCTGTTAGAGCTCAGACAGATATGATAAATGGATACACATCAATCTGCTTTTATTATGAAAGGTACTTCCTGTTAGAACTCAGACAGATATGATAAACTGATACACATCAATCTGCTTTTATTATGAAAGGTGCTTCCTGTTAAAACTCAGACAGATATGATATCCTGATAAATATCAATGTGCTTTTATTCTGAAGGGTTCTTCCTGTAGATAAAGCCTGAGTGTGTGTTTACCGGCGTCCAGTGGCTCATGGATGAGGATATAGTTGTTCTTGGCGTTCTCCTAGCCACAGTAGGCGGTCATGATGTCACATATCCTGTAGAGGAAGTCCAACAGCACGGTGGCATCAGCATTGTGCTCTGTGACGTTGGCGACCAGTGACTGGACCTGCTGCCAGGTGTGGAAGACGTCAACACACAAGGCGTCCCTGGTATTCGTCCTGCAGAGACAAAGACATCTTCATTTTGGCTGTGTTGATTTTAAGCTCAGGTTAGCCAGAGGATGTTAGTTTTAGGTCTCAGTTCTTTAAATTAGCATAAAACGGCTAAGCTGCACAAAAACACACGCATCTGTTCCTGAGGACAAAAAACATCCCATTGAAAACCACTGAGAATGACATTTTAGACCTCACATTCATCTGAACATTCACTGATTCTTTCCTCTATGTTCAGATTTAATTTTAAACGACCAGCTTTCAGTGTTTATATTTTTATATCTGTCTACCAGGTGGGGCTAAAGCATGAGTTTACACTTGTACTGTTTTCTATGACCATGCAGTAATGACAGGAGTGTGTGTTTTATTTCAGTTTTTGTGTTCTACTTTAAACACTTGGAGTTGTGTAAACATCCTGGCCTTTAAAGGGTTAACGCCATCGTTTTTTTTTACACACCTTTATTTATAGCTTTTCATAATTACAAAACAAAGATATTTTCCTCACAAAGGTAAAGTTTGAACATCCCACAGTCCCCTACCAGCTCCAAAAAGAGACAGATGAACAGAAAAGGGGAAATAAATAAACTATTCTAATAATATTTATAGCACAGCAAAGACACATATTAAAAAAGGGGTTATAGAAAATATTTTAAAAAACACATAAAATCAGCTGATAAATGAAAGTGTGTGTGTAGAAACCTTAAGTTGAATGATGTCACAGCTGATCCACAGTTAAATGGATCCCCGCAGTGAAAATCCTGTTTTCTAGCTCCAGGTAGTCTAGTGCAGTGGTTTTTAACGTTGGGATAGGGACCTCATTGGGGGTCATGAAACACTGACAGTGGGTCTCCAGATGCCTTGAAAAAACTTCAAATATTTTTTAAATTACACTGTTGTTGCCTTACACCAATTTTGCCAAATTTTGACCTGTTTTCATCACTTTCCCTCGCCAATTTCAGAATAATTTTGTCTATTTTTCACCGCTTTTTTTCTGCCTTTTTTTGCCACTACTAAACCAAATCTAACCACTTTCTGCCTGTTGTTGGATCTGTTGACCCATTATTTCCATTATTAGCCCCTACTTATCACTTTTTTATGCCCATTTTAACTACATGTCACTTTTTGATAATCCTGTTTTTTCCAGTCTAACCCATGTCAGCCTATTTCTGCCTCAGCTAACATTTTTGCCAGTTTATATCCATTTTTTCATCCTATTTCAACAAATTTCCATGTATTTTTCCCCCACTTTAAAGCTATTTCAGCCACGTTTTTATCCCCTTTTACCACTTTATATGCCTGTTTTTGGCACTTTAAGCCATTTTTGGGTAATTTTTTTTTTTAGATGGATTGATAGACCTTTGTTGTCCCCAAAGGGATATTTGTTCTCACAGGCACTGTCAGGTACATAAAATGCACACATTATAGACAACTGGTCACGGGACAATAGGACAACACACATGCTGGTGAGAGACGGGTGGGTACAGATTACAGCTGGTTGAGAGCAGCAATCGCAGAAGGGACAAAGCTTTTACTGAAGCGAGCCTGTTTCCACCTCAGAGTCCTGTACCTCCGGCCAGAGGGCAGTAGAGAAAAGTGAGTGTGGAGAGGATGGTCTGAGTCCCTGCTGACTGTCCGGGGCCATGCGTGTCACAGCTTTATGGTTGAGGTGGGAGAGGTCCGTGGTGGGCAGATTGATGATTTTGGATGCTATATGTGTGACCTTAGTGAGTCTATTTCTGTGATGGAGAGCATGTTGAAGTAGCAGGGAGAGCAGTAGAGAAGGATGGGTTTTTGCCACTTTTTAAAATTTTTGTACACTTCTACCCCATTTCTGCTACTTTTAAAATCCAATTTCACCATCTTATCCACCTTTTTTTGCCATAATTAACACAATTGTTTTTAAGTAAAGGGATTTCTATTCATAAGAGGACTCCCTACTACACAAATGAATAAAAAAGATGTTTCTTTGATAATAGTTATCAAGTCAAACCACAGATTTTTGGTCATATATTTTTAAGTTAATGGAAGAAATAATTCAGATCATTAATCAATACTTTGATTTAATTTAAAAATGTAAAGAACAAAGAAATAGCTAAATAGAGAATTGATAAACACCCTTAAAGGTAAAATAAATAAGTAAAACTAATTGGCTAAAAGTTAAAGCTAAAGTTTCCTTTACTTTTATAATTTGTGTTTGAGGGACATTAAAAGACAGAGAAAATAAATGGGTTAGTTAAACCGGAAGGGGAAAGGTTGTTCCTGGGTGCAAGGGCACCTGGGATTCTACAATAGAGGGACAGCCTCCGGTGGAGGAGATAACGCTGCAGGTAAGCAGCAGAGACATGACACCCGGCAGCTGATCAGCGATCATCAGATGGAGACGTGCAGGAATGTGTGCGAAAAACCGAAGAGGCAGCCGGTAAGAGTGCTGGACTTTAAACTGCTTTGTGTAATGATGGATGATCTATGACGTGCCGGCTCAGGCGTGAGCAGCGCTGAGCTTTGTGTTATGAACTTTTTAGATAACTGGCTTGTTTGTTTGTGTTCTGGGTAGCGATGATATTGTTTAAGAGCGCGATCGGTGAATCTTGGCACACACGGTGGTGTCCGGTTTCGTTTGTTTGATTGGTCGGTTACTGTTTGGTTTGACTTACCGTGCACAGGCGGTGTGTTGATTTTTGCTGGCTTGCACATTAGGGGTGTTTTGATTAAATAGTTTAAATTATGAGATTGGTTATTTTGACTGAAAAGACTATATGCTAAAACGCTATAAGTTAAAATGCAATAAATATGTGGTTAAAAGTTTAAAAAGTTTGGTTAAAGTATTTTCAGTTATATTGAAACTTTGAAACTTTACCTACCAATATCAGTACACGCCTACTATTGAAACTGGAACTTTAATTTTGGGTGTCCCTGGTTTCTGTTTAAATTTAGTCTAAAATATTAAATATCTGACATTAGTTTAGTGTTTTCTATCATATTTAATCTAAAATATAACATATTTAATACAATTTTAATGTTTTCTATTATATTTAATATAAAATATTAAACCTATTTTAGTGTTTTTCTAAAATATTTAATCTATCATATTAAATATTTAAAATTAGTGTAGTGTTTTTCTATCATATTTAATCCAAATTTTTAAATATTTAAAGACTAGTTTAATGTTGTTGTTTTTGTTTGTTTGTTCTTTTTTTATCATACTTCATCTAAAATATTAAATATTTAAGACTGGTTTACTGTTTTCTATCAAATTCATTCTAAAATAATTAAAATCTGAGACTAGTTTAGTGTTTTGTGTCATATTTAGTCTAAATATTAAATACCTGACACCATTTTAGTGTTTATCTGTCATATTTAATCTAAAATACTAAATATCTGACGCGTTTAGTGTTTACTGCCAAATGTTATCTAAAATAATAAATATTTAACAGTTTACTGTTTTTATAATCATATTTATCATAATTCAGTGAATAACCGCTCAGACAGCACTCCTATCAGTAAATGTGGGTTCTTCCGGTTTTTTCGGCTATAGATTAATCGACTATTTGAACATATTGATCCTGATATTTCAGTATTAACAGTAGTAGTCGGTCTGCAGTGACCGCCCAGTCTTCTCTGAATCCTGATTTAACGCCGTTAGCGTCACAAACATCGGTGAATAATGACATTCCCGGTAAATTTAGCTGTAGTGTGTTAGAGACGATCTAAGGGAAACAGTCTGGAGGTTTACAGCGGGCATTTAATCTCCACCTACGCTAACACAGAGCGCCAAACAACGGATAAACATCCTTAGATATCCGGATTTGAAACGGTCCTAGACGGAGCCGTCATGCTAGCAACATCTGCTGAAGTTACCGCGGCACAGACGGTGACGTCACGCTGCTGCAGTTTATAGATTGGAACGGGTAGATACCGCTGAAGCCGAGATACGTCTACGAGGGCGCCATCTTGGGGAGGGGTAGTTACAGCTCAATGATTGAAAGCCCTTTTCCCTGTTTACAGTGACGTTTAAAGCCATGAAATCTACATTCCTGTGACATCTCACCTTTATGCCTGACATTCCTGGGAGGTTTTGACATTTATACAAGACTACTCCTTGATGTTTGTGATAATTCATTACCAATTACCTTAATAGTTAACCCTCCCCCCCAACACACACACACACACACACACACACACATATATATATATATATACGTGTATAATTAAATACATTAATTTGATTTTTTTTTTTTTTTTTTTGTAAATCTGAGCACTAACATATTATTCTAGTGTGATCCACAGACGTCTGTGTAAAGTCTACAGTAGACTCTGTTTATCCTGTTTTTATATGAAAATCTAACTTTGACAATCTTGGTATGAACAAATCCTCACACACCCCCTCAGATCTTTGTTCGTTTGTTTGTTTACTTTTGGGGTATTTGATTGATATTGTTTTATCTGTTAAGGTTTTTTTAATGCTAGCACAGGTATAACAGCTAATAAGGATGTAAGTAAGTAAACTATAATAAATAAACCTTTGGCGCCCCCTGATGGAGGCTTGGACCAGGGTCCCAGTTTCAGGACTCTCAGATCCTACAGAGAACCACAGAAATCCCAAAAATTATTTTAATGTGGAGGTCTACATTTTTTGGAGTAGTGAAGAATGCTGGATCATAATAACATGTCTGATGTCTGGGACCAAACAACGGCTTTTAAAATGGAAACATTTTCCAGAGAGTTCTGAAAATTAGAAACCTGGATTTCCTCCTGCTGCCTTAAAGTCAAATATGAACCACTGTACCTCTCCAAGATGGCGTCGTCAGCAGGCTAAGAATGTCTACATAAACCTGTCTATAACTGCAGTGCAGACAGACAGACAGAGGGCGGGAGAGACAGACAGAAACACGGGCGGACAAACGGTCTCTTACCGCCCGCTGAGAAGCCTCCTTGTCCCGGGTAGTTTGTCCCTCAGGCCCCGTGTCTCACCGAGTCTCCATCTCGACACTGAACCGTGGTCTGCGGGCTGTCGTCGCTCTCCTCCACTCGGCGGTAAGATGTCGGCGGATGGAGCAGACAGTCAGCTGACGGCAGTCCGGCCCGGCTGCGTCCCATTTAGACCGACTACCCTCCTTCATCTGACTTTCCCGCCACACTAATTCGCATTTGAACCCACACCGATATTAATTTAATAAACATTTTTATTTTGCGGACTCATCTCCGTGTCCGTCTGCTTCTCTTTGATGGAGGACCGGCGAATGCTCCGCTGCTCTGGCCGCTCACATAGATCGAGAAGGCGGCTGAGCAGACTGGGACGGGTCCCTCCTGCCTCCTCGTCCTCTGTCTCAGGAGCGAGGAAGCCGAGAGAGAGAGGGAGAGGAGGTCAGAATCTGACTGGATCCGGATCTGAAAGGCTCACATTTTGAATCACATTTTGAATCAACTAAAGAGACTAATTGATCTTATTTTTACCCAGTTATTGATTTGATCTGGTTATGATCTGACATTCAATCTGCCCAGCCCAGACAGCCTTAGACACAATTTAATACTAAAAAAGAGGACAGTATTGATGTTATCAACATAAAACCACCAGATATTTCTACTCATGAAAATAAAAATAGGACTGCTCTATCCTGTCATAATCAGTGCTACAGAAAAATTGAAATATGTTCCAACTTACCTGTGACAGCTGTGGACACCAGCGTTGGTAATGGGGACTCCGAGGGATCCAGACCACTTTGGCTCAGTTAGAGCTCAACAGTCCACAGGCTCCTTGAGTGTGGAACCATGGTCTATACTCCTTTAGTTTATTTGATATCATTTAAAGAAAGCTGTGGTTAATTCACCATCTGAAGAACTACGCTAAAGGATGACATCCTCAAAGGCAGAGGATGGAATGTTTTATATACTTTAACCTGTTAAGCCCAAGCTTCCTTTATTAGGCTACTGCTTGAAATTTCCAGCCCATCTTTAAATGAGTATAACTCTGTAACTACAAGGTGTATTTGAGTGATTGAGGTACCATTATTAAGAGGGCACTTGTGACATTTATTCAGAAATATATGTGTATATATATGTTACTGGATCAGAGAGAATCTAACCTGACACGCCAGATGGATGTGTGAAACACTTCAGAAAACTTCAGTAGGACATGTTTGAGAAAAGGCAGAGGCTTTGAAAAAATCCTTGGAGTGTGATTGGATGAACATTCTGTCCATCTCATCTCCAAGGGCCAGTCAGAGCAACAAAGCACGTATCGTAGCCACTAGCAAGCTGCGCGTACGCAGCTACTGAGGAATAACGCGAAACATGGCGACTAGAGACATGTAAGTACTCAACTTTTGTCGTTTTTTAAAGAAAACAACTCACTGCTGTTCTTGTCTTCTTTTAACGAAGAAATGTTAAGTTCTGATAAAACTGGCATTTTAGCTGCACCCATGCTAATCTCTACCTCCATAACTGCACCAGCTCTTGTTGCTGCTTGTTTACGTCATGACTCTGCTGCCTGAAAGTACTGCCCCTCGTCGCTGATTGGTCCTGTCACTTTCTAACCGTGCCCAGACGGTTCAGATGGGAGCTTTGCAAGATAGATTCGCCAGTATAAAACAAGGAAACAGGCATATCCATCTGCTTTGCAAGGTTAGAGAGAATCAAGTTGTCAAATGAAAAATTTCATTTTTGCCTATTTTTTTTTTTCCAATTTTAGCATATATATATCTCATAAAAAATAATGCTGATTGAATAATGTTGAAGTCCAAAAATCTCCAGTAGGCCAAAGCACCACATTTTGACATCATCTCTTTCAAATTTCATGCCACTAGAGGGTTTTCAGGACAAAATAAAAGAGATTTTAGTAAAAAAATATCCAGGCGAAATCCCCTCTTGTGCCATCTGGGCACAATTTGGCACAATCTCTGCCATTTGAACAATCACAGGTATCAAACTTTTACTCATGCATGTATATGTGGTCGCTGCATCATGGACCCCCCACCCCATCACCCGACCTCCTTATAGTTCCCTTGTGTAATGTGACTATTTTTGTTCAAAAGTAGAGTGCACAGAGCAAGTTTGTTTGGGTCAAGGCGAGCAGGACCAAATTTGGTCCCGCTAGGACTTAAGGACAATGATGTCATCTTCAAAGGCAGACGATGGAATGTTATTTTATAGTTTAAAGGATAACATCATCTTCAAAGGCAGAGGATGGAATGTTTTTTATACTTTAAAGGATGGCATCATCTTCAAAGGCAGACGATGGAATTTTTTTTATACTTTAAAGGATAACATCATCAAATGCAGAGGATGGAATGTTTTTTTATAGTTTAAAGGATGACATCATCTTCAGAGGCAGAAGATGGAATGGTTTTTTTACTTAAAAGGATGCCATCATCTTCAAATGCAGAGGATGGAATGTTTTTTATAATCTAAAGGATTACATCTTTTCAACGGCAGAGGATGGAATGTTTTTTATACTTTAAAGGATGGCATCATCTTCAAAGGCAGACGATGGAATTTTTTTTATACTTTAAAGGATGACATCATCAAATGCAGAGGATGGAATGTTTTTTATAGTTTAAAGGATGACATCATCTTCAGAGGCAGAGGATGGAATGGTTTTTTATACTTTAAAGGATGGCATCATCTTCAAAGGCAGAAGATGGAATGTTTTTTATACTTTAAAGGATGACATCATCAAATGCAGAGGATGGAATTTTTTTTATAGTTTAAAGGATGACATCATCTTCAGAGGCAGAGGATGGAATGGTTTTTTTTACTTAAAAGGATGCCATCATCTTCAAATGCAGAGGATGGAATGTTTTTTATAATCTAAAGGATTACATCTTTTCAACGGCAGAGGATGGAATGTTTTTTTTTACTTTAAAGGATGACATCTTCAAAGGCAGAGGATGGAATGTTTTTTACACTTTAAAGGATAACATCATCTTCAAAGGCAGAGGATGGAATGTTTTTTATACTTTAAAGGATAACATCATCTTCGAAGGCAGAGGATGGAATGTTTTTTTATACTTTAAAGGATGACATCATCTTCAACGGCAGACGATGGAATGTTTTTTATACTTTAAAGGATGACATCATCTTAAAATGCAGAGGATGGTATGTTTAATACACATTAAACCATGACATCATCAAATGCAGAGGATGGAATGTTTTTTATAGTTTAAAGGATGACATCATCTTCAAATGCAGAGGATGGAATGTTTTTTATAATCTAAAGGATTACATCTTTTCAACGGCAGAGGATGGAATGTTTTATACTTTAAACGATGACATCATTATCAAAGGCAGAGGATGGAATGTTTTTTTTTACTTTAAAGGATGCCATCATCTTCAAAGGCAGAGGATGGAATGTTTTTTACACTTTAAAGGATGAAGTCATCATCAAAAGGGAGAGGATGGAAGGTTTTATGTACAGGTCAGAGTCACTTGAGTAAGGGTGGGTGAAACAACAATATTTCTGATTTTCTCCACACACATGCAAAGGCACTTAAAACAAAATTTCTTTCCAAACTCAAAGAGAGAGCAGACTGTTGACCCTCTGGCACACACAACCCCACTGTACTGAGCAGCAGCCTGCTCCCTATAACCGCCCAGCCCTGCTGATCACCCACAGCTCTCACCTGGGAGCAGACATCTCAGGTGCACCAAGTTTACAAAGACAGC
Source organism: Cheilinus undulatus (assembly GCF_018320785.1). Classification (NCBI taxonomy): domain Eukaryota; kingdom Metazoa; phylum Chordata; class Actinopteri; order Labriformes; family Labridae; genus Cheilinus; species Cheilinus undulatus. The sequence continues at coordinate 55,150,727 of NC_054866.1, read as the reverse complement.
AGACTGGACAGTTTATGGTTTATTAACAATCAGAGATACCAGGAGGCTTACTGTGGTTCTGTATTTACAGGTTTTTAACTGACATATGGAGAAATCAACCTGGAGGGAAAGACGGCAGCTAAATAAATAAATAAACACAAGCATATATAAATAAATAAAAATGTTAAATAAAAAAATCAATAAAATCAGTAAATAGATGATTATACCTCAAATATGTGGTGTTATTTCTCACATAGTTGTTTCATAAATGTGCGTTTCAACATAAAAGACAAACTGAAGACAGGGTGATGTTTATTATTTTTAAGTTAATAAAAGCTTTCAGAGTCATTTCATCACAATACAGAGATAAGGTTCACAAAGAAACAGCTCAGTCTAATTCCATTGTTTTATAATTAACACACCGTTAGAATAATTATAAAAAAAGAACATTTCTATATTTGATGAATTTTTAATGAGGTCATGCAGAGGCTGTATTCAGTGAGTAGTCTGCTGTTTGGCTGACGGCTGCTGTTTAAACTGGCCAGCTTCAACTTTTATTACTCTGAAAATTCCAATGAAATTGCAATATACTAACAATCAAAGATCAGTAAAATCAGTAGGTACCAAAGCTTCAATCAAACTTAAACAGCACAGACAGTCTGCTTCTAGATGGGACAGAGGGGCTTCCTCTCACGTTGTCAATGTTATTGGTCAATCTGACACTAGGCAGGAGGTTCGTTCAGCTTCTGATCACTGGAAACCTTAAACGTGCCAACATGTGGAGTCTGAGCTCTGTTTGAGGTCCTGTGGTCATGGACCGCTCTGATGTCTGAAACTCCTCAATCATTAAAACTTTCACCAGCATGTTTATGCTCACCTGTCCACCTGCTTTTCATGGCTCTCAGTGAGGGCCAACCTCATGATGACGTGCAGGCAGTCAAAGATCAGGACGACATCAGGCTAACAGGATGTCCCCGATAAGTCTACCTGTCAACACCTCAGAAAGATGGCTGAAGCCCTCTGAAGTCAATCAGAACAGACATAGGAGCACGCAATCCCAGTAGAACCAGAACAGATGTACGACCACGCCGTCCCAGTAGAACCAGAACAGACGTACGACCACGCCGTCCCAGTAGAACCAGAACAGATGTAGGAGCACGCCGTCCCAGTAGAACCAGAACAGACGTACGACCACCCTTCCCAGTAGAACCAGAACAGATGTAGGAGCTCGCTGTCCCAGTAGAACCAGAGCAGATGTAGGAGCTTGCCATCCCAGTAGAACCCCTGCTGTGTTTTAGGAGGAGGAACGTGGGTCTTCTGCTGGTGCTCACAGTGATTCTTACTTGATCGATGCCTTTTTATCATACCAACAGGAAGTTTAATGTTAATCTTGTAGTTTTGGATCAAACTTTGTCATTCCTGCTCAGGATGGCGGCCAACGTTCCCAGTGTTAGTTGGCAGTCAGCTACAGGTTGCCTCCAAACGTCTTCAAAGCAAAAAATGAGTTTTTATTTGGAATGGTCTCCTGACAGGAAGTGACACATTAAACTGGTCACATGACATCCACAAAGAAATCACTGGGGTTTCCCATGGCCAGGCAGAAGGACTGACGGGCAGTGGCAAGGTCACGATGGCGAGCCCGAGCCGGTGATGGTGCCAGATCTTTGGAGTCCTTGTTACCTTGGGGACCAGAGAAGGAGGCCAGGGGCTGCCGGGCACTGTGGTTGCTAGGCGACCCTTCGGTCAGCTGTTTGTCTGACGAAACACCAACTTCCTGTGTGGTAGGCTCTGATTGGCTGCCTCGTTCTCGCTCTTTCTTCCCTTCACTGCAGTCTGAGCCGCTGCTTCCTGTCAAAGACAACAAAAAAAAAAGAAGTATTCATTGATCCTTAATCAATAAGTTGATTAGGATTGATATATCAGTCTAGCTGAAAATGTTGACAGGTGTGATTTTCATGTGGCTGAGTTTTTGATCTTTGAGAGTGGAGACAGAAAAAGCAGTCCGAAGTCAAACTGACCGTTGTCTGAGCGACCATAACTGACCATACTCTATCTACCATTCCTCCAGGGTCAGATGTTGGTAAAACAAGTGTCTGTGCTGTCGACCTATCAGACCTTGAAGCTTTAGACTTGTGCAGTCAGATCCACGCCGTCAGCGCCACACTGGCTACGTTTACATGAGAGCTTTAATTCCTCTTTAATTCAGAATAAAAATTAAATCCTCTTTAAAAAGATTAAAAATGACCTTTTAAACACCTAATTCCGAATGAAAATGACCATTCCGAATTACACTTAAATCTGAAGTAAGTGGCTGGTTTATTCTGATCTTAAATCCAAATTGAATAATTCCTCGATCACATATATGTTCATTCCGCTTTAAATTAATTCCAGTCGTTCTGTGCAAGCTCACTCCCTTGTCCTGTCGCGATGACACACATATTCCATGCTAGCGGGCACGTCTTCCAGGATGGCCGCCCGAAGCAAGCGTTGGACTCGAGCCGAGACTATTTATTTAATAAGAACCTTAGAAGATATGGATATATTAAAAAGAGTGGATTGACGGAAACGGACGGAGTTTGTTTTCTTCCAGTAGATGTAAATACGTGACGTCTGCCCCCTGTCCAGTCAGAACCCTTCCCAACACCCAGACCTTAAGTGGAATTGAATAAAGGCAATTAAACGTGTTTTCCATGTAAACCACAATTTGGAATTACTATGACCATGTAAATGTGAAGGAGAATACTTTAATTCTGAATTATTTAATTCTGAATAATTAATTACAAATTAAAAAACATCATGTAACCGTGGCCACTCTGGTGTCTGCTATTCCCCTTCCTATCGTAGTCAGCAGGATGACTTCTCTGCCAGTTCTCAGTCCCATCACACACTTCCTGTTTGATTGAGTTTAGGAAACGATGGCGACACAAGTGAGTGTATTTGAGCTTTTAAATATTGATCATGGATTGGTGATTGGTAGATTTGACAATTCTAGGCCAAAAACTGCAAGAGTCACAACAGCATGGCTTTGTGTGAGAGGGAAAGGCCTGCAAACAAAAGACAAGGATGGAATGTTGTAATTCTTTCTGAGTTTATAATGATGACATCATCCTTAAAGCTAAGGATGGAATGATTTAAAAGGTTATAATGATGACATCATCTTTAAAGGCAAGGATGGAATTTTTTAATAAGATTATAATGATGACATCATCTTAAAATGCAAGGATGGAATGTTTTATAAGATTATAATGATGACATCATCTTTAAAGGCAGAGGATGGAATTTCTTAAAAGGTAATAATGATGACATCATCTTTAAAGGCAAGGATGGAATTCTTTCTGAGTTTACAATGATGACATCATCTTTAAAGCTAAGGATGGAATGATTTAAAAGGTTATAATGATGACATCATCTTAAAAGGCAAGGATGGAATGTTTTATAAGATCATTATGATGACATCATCTTTAAAGGCAAGGATGGAAGGTTTTATAAGATTATAACAATGACATCATCTTTAAAGGCAAGGATGGAAGGTTTTATAAGGTAATAATGATGACATCATCCTTAAAGGCAAGGATGGAATGTTATACAAGGTAATAATGATGACCTCATCTATAAGGCTAAGGATGGAATGTTTTATAATGTAATGATGATGACATAATCTTTAAAGGCAGAGGATGGAATTTCTTAAAAGGTAATAATGATGACATCATCTTTAAAGGCAAGGATGGAATTCTCTCTGAGTTATAATGATGACATCATCTTTAAAGCTAAGGATGGAATGATTTATAAGGTAATGATAATGACATCATCTTTAAAGTCTGTTAATGATCTGCCAAATGTTTGTTCAGATGTAAAAGTACAATTATATGCTGTTGACACTGTATTACATGCTCATGCCATAACAAAGCAATAATCCACAGCTATACTATCTGCAGCTATGATACCAGCGTCTGACTGGCTCCAGAACCTCTGTTTACACCTTAAAACTAAAAAGACTGTATGCATGTTTTTCTCCCAGCAGCCAGCAGGGGGCCAGCAACCATGTTTTCTTGTCAGTGGAGAGAGACTTCATGTGGTGGAGAAATGTAAATATCTTGGTGTAATTTTTGATTCAAAACTGACTTTTAAAGACCATAGAACAGAGTTTAGACAGAAGGTGGCGTCTCTTAGTGGCGTTCATTCATGGCACAGATTATCAGCACAGATCAGAGACAGTGACAACTATGTAACATTTAAAAAGAAACTTAAACATTGGCTGAAAACAAACCAGTCATATAATCATTCCTAATGTACGTCTCCTCTTCCTCTGCTTACTGCTGAGGTTTTTGGTGTTTCCTTCTTTTTTGACAGCTCTCTGTCAGTTATTTGTTGTGTACCAGTTGTGCCCATCTTGTTTGAGAAAAAAACTGTTTTCTGTGTACTGTCCTGTGAATTGTGCAGTGAGATGTCCTGTTATTTTAATCTGTTTTCTGCTCTTTTACCTGCCTTAGGACAATGGATGAAATCTAGCTATTGTGCTAATTCCAGCTTATTTACATTGACGTGTATTGTGAAAATGTTGATTGATGTGCACTGTCCTAATCAAATAAATAAATAAATAAATAAATAAATACATACATACATACATACATACATACATACATACATACAAATAAATAAAGCCAAGGATGGAATTTTAATAAGCTTAATCATCTTTCAGAAAACAGAATGTTTTAGAACCTGATTTTGTCTGATTATTATGGGATGTTTCTGGGTGTCTATAGAACCTGATCACCGTCAGCACCTTGCTCTCCTTCACTGTGTGGACTCCCTCCTTCTCCTCCTCCCCAGGCAGGTAGCTGAGCATTGGGGGGAGGAGTGCTGTAGGGGTGAGGGATGGGGAACTGGTAGGGGAAGGCCAGGGGCTGCTGGGGGCCTGGAGGTGGGGCCAGTAGGTCGCAGTCCGATCCTCCTCCTTCAATGTGGTCCAGCAGAGACAGCACCCCGAGACCTGAGAAAACAATAACTATAATCTTAAAACAATATTTAAATCTTAAATCCATAACTATAATCTTAAAACAATAACTATAATCTTAAATCCATAACTATAATCTTAAAACAAAAACATAATCTTTAATCAGTAACTATAAACTTAAAACAATAACTATAATCTTAAATCAATAACTATAATCTTAAAACAATAACAATAATCTTAAATCAATAACTATAATCTTTAAATCAATAACTTAAATTTTAAATCAATAACAATAATCTTAAAACAAAAACTACAATATTAAAACAACTTTAATATTAAATCAGTAACTTTAATCTTAAATCAATAACTATAATAGTAAATCAATAACCACCATACTATATCAATAATTAGCAGCATATTTCTAGACATCTGCAGAGGAACTCCTTCGTCTACACTGCACAAAAACACTGGCAACATCTGAATACAGGTGAGGAGGTTCTCCCCTGCTCCTCTCCAGATGTGAGGATCTAAAAGTGTTTAAACTCAGGAGCCCCCTTGTTGAACACGGTAATCATTTCCCTTAAAAAAAAAAAAAAACAATCAAAGGCAGAGGAAGGAATGTTTTGTGGACTTTAAAGGATAACATCAAAGGCAGAGGAAGGAATATTTTATGGACTTTAAAGGATGACATCAAAGGCAGAGGAAAGAATATTTAATGGACTTCAAAGGATTACATCAAAGGAAGAGGAAGGAATGTTTATAGACTTTAAAGGAGGACATCAAAGGCAGAGGAAACAATGTTTTATAGACTTTTAAGGAGGACATCAAAGGCAGAGGAAGGAATGTTTTATGGACTGTAAAGGAGGACATCAAAGGCAGAGAAAGTAACATTTTATAGACTTTAAAGGAGGACATCATCAAAGGCAGAGGAAGGAATGTTTCATAGATTTTAAAGTTGACATCAAAGGCAAAAGAGGGAATGTTTTATGGACTTTAAAAGATTTGATTGACATAAAAATGCCTTGTTTCTAGGTTACTATCCAAATAAAGCAGACCATGTCAGCTGATGGGGTGGTCTTTATTGAGTCTACAGAACCAGTCCAGTCGAGAAGAGGACATCTCAGACCACCTCTGTGTCAGATATAGACTGTTTTCTTAGCTTTAAGGTTTAATCCTGACTTGGCATTGAAACAGCTACAACAGACATTAAAGCGAGCTTTAAACGGGGTCCCTGATCACATCTGATCCAGATTAAACACTTTGAACACCTCAGCTCTCCCCTGTGAGCGGTCACTTAAGTGGGTGGGGCCTCAGTAGAAGGTTTAGTCATGTGACTCACCTGCACACAGGTCAGTGAAGACATAGTAGCACTGCTCAGAGAACGTCACCTTGTTGACTGTGTGGCGGATGTAGCCCGCCTTCAGCAGGTTTCCGGCGTACTTTCGAGCTTCACGGCGATCCGTGAAACCTTCCACATTCCGGTGGAGCCAGTCAACCACGTCAGAACCTGGAGACACGGTGGAGAACAAGCTCAGTGTTACACGTCAACCTGAGAGGGACACCAAGTCACAGGTGGACCCAGCCAAAAGGTCCATGTGGACCCATGTGGGTTTTATGTGGAAGAACCCCAGTGGTGATGGTCTGGGCCTCTTATGGTCAGTCCTCTTTTCCTGTGTGGTGCAGTGAATATTTAGAGGAAAATAACTCCAACCTCCATCTGGCCAACTACCTTGTGTATTTCTGAGCCCTGCCCCCTCTGAGCATCTCACCTATGAAGGCGTTGGGGATGGTGATCTTCAACCACATCCGATCTCTGACCTCCAGGCCAGACTCCCGGTTGGCCATGGCTCTGACCACAGCGGTCATGTCACTGTGGATGGTCAGGGAGTGGTCCTCCTGCACACCTGAGTAATACCAACATAAGGTGGGCGGAGTCAAAGAGGGGACAACAGGTTGAGAAGGGGAGCCATAGGAGCTGATGGGAGACTTACTGTAGTGGGGGAGAAGCCTGCCTGTCATGGCAGCCGTGTGGGACACCCAGGCGGCAGGATCGATGGGCCGGACTGGCTCACCTGAGGAGGGCGGGGCATAAAAAGAGATAACAGTTAGAATCAGCTGATGAGGGAAGTTAGAATCAGCTGATGAGCACAGTTAGAATCAGCTAATAAGGGTAGTTAGAATCAGCTGATGAGGGTGGGGCACATAGCATCAGCTGATGAGGGTAATTAGAATCAGCTGATGAGGGTGAGGCAGATAGAATCAGCTGATGAGCATGGGACAGTTAGAATCAGCTGATGAGCATGGGCCAGATAGAATCAGCTGATGAGGGCAGTTAAAATCAGCTCATATGGGTAGTTAGAATCAGCAGATGAAGGTGAGGTTTTCGGAATCAGCTGATTTTGGTGGTGGACTCACTCCTGGGCAACGTGAAGCATCCTCGTGGACTGGGGTCCCAGCACTTGGCCACTGTCAGTGTCACAGAGCTGTGGACAGAAAAGGGTATACAGGAAGTGATGTCATCAGTGAATTTCTATTAAAACTTTATTAAATCTTTGATTTTCTTCTTTCATCTCTGTAATCCAAACCAGACAGATTTAATGTCTGTCTACAGCTCTTTTTAACCCTTTATTGACCATATATGGGCTCTTCCTTCGTGGCTTTCCTCCAGCTCTCTGCATTACAACCATTTTCTCAGCAAATAAGTGGAGATCAGTCAACATCACAAAAAGTGATATGACAGCACCTGACCAATCAGCAGTGGCCAGGAGTGTCTAAACTTCCTGTTCCCTCCAGAACTTGTGAAATACAGTTTAACTTCTTTTTTGGCCCAGGAAATTAGCTCTAAAATACTAAATAACCCTGATATGACATGAAACATACACATTCTAAAGGTGAATAGTAGGACAAAATGTCACAATGGGTCTGGTTTACATACAATTTCTAGAAATTACTGAGATTTTAGAGTGAAAATTATGGATCCTTATGTGGACACAGGGGTGTAAAATGTTGTGTATGGTAAAACATACAGTATGTCCACCTCATCTAATAACCATAGTAAGGCTTTTTGACAAATAACTCCCAATAATGTAGAATAACAGTACTCTCTGTAGTAAGATGTTGGCACAGGTTATGGAAACATCCAGTGGTAAATGTTCCTAATTTACAGAAATTATTGAGGTATAGATGGTAGATGGGGTGATTTTTAATTTCTAATCCCCCCCCTCATTTTCATTTACTTAATGTTTTTTTAAAGATTTATCTTTAGACTTTTCATGCCTTTATTTGATAGAGAAGGAGAGTGGATAGCGCGGGAAATGGGAGAGAGAGTTGGGAGAGACATGTGGCAAAGGGCCACAGGCCGGATTCGAACCTGGGCCACCCGCGTACATGGGTAGCGCCTCAGACCACTAGCCATCTAAGTGCCCTAATTTAATCATTTTTCTTTAATGTCACTTCCTTCTTCTTTTGCCGGCACCCTGACGTTTGTGCTCATCATGTCGTCGCTTGGACTCTGACTTTATTCTCCTAATGGTTTAGTCCACGATCCCGTTCACTTTAAGATTACCAAAAAGGTCATCCTGTTTAAAGAAAAGGGGTTTAGGATCTATTTTACTACAGCATGAATAAATAACTGTCATTTTGTTGTTGCTTTGATCAGAGTGGGTCTTACTCAAGTTGGATATTAAATATGGTTATCACAGAGGAACTTTACAGTGGACCAGGATTTTGCTGCCCTCCAGGGGCCCTCCATTTGGCTGGTCCCCAGAAAGCTTTCCCCCTCATTAGTAGCCTTGCCTGGATCTGGGCCTAAGGTTTAACCCCCCCAAAAGGGTTCTCTAAATACTCACCCTGGTTTATGAACGATCTCTCTCAGCACCCGTACGGCGTCGTCATTACTCATGTTCTCAAAGTTTATGTCGTTCACCTAGGGATGAAAAAACACTTTAGTTAGCAGCCATTCTTCTATTTTAGTGCCAAATTATTATTCTATTAAAGAACATTTTTAGTATCAGAAAAGATAAATCCATACTGAAACCAGTTTGATACCACAGCAACAAAACAGAAGTTGAAGACAACCAATGTTGGACAAGCTATTGCTGTTGATTGTCCAAAAAAGCAAGCAAGCTCCTGAACACTGTCTAGTGTAGTGAGAATCTATCCAGAACAACTAAAGATGAAACCACAATCTAAGGCTGTTGATATCACACCCTCTAAGGAGGAAAGATAATGATACAAGGGGGGGAGAGATCCTTTCTCCTTCCTAAACCTACACTGTCAGAGATCCTTCAGGAATGTCACTGAAAGGGGGGGGGGGGGGGGATTCTCTTTCCCTCATGGCTGACAACTTATCAAGGAACCACGTTCAAAAAACAAGAGTTTCTCAGGCAGTAGGACTCTTAAACTGCCATTTTGATGAAAGACAGCTCCCAACAGAGATAAACACCTTAAAATCTGAATCTTTCGATTGGTTGACCAAATGGTGAACCTCCTCAGACTAAATCCTGTCTTCCTGAAAGCTGTAAGAAACTTTGCACTACGCCTCATAAATCTAAGGACTCTGTCTTCCTACAGAGCCGTGGCAGAAAGCAGGCGCATATCGTAAATTCCCGGTGTTATCTCAACCACATGAAGCTGCAAGGATTGGAAGTATCAAAAAACTGTCTTAAATGTTATGTTTCTAACAGGACATGTTCATATTTGGTTGAGTCTGTTTACAAGGAACAAAATGACGTGTCATACTAATCTCTGGCATCTTCCCTTACTGAATTATGGTTTTATGATATAATTTAGTTGTATTTCTCCAAGTTGACGAACAGAGACTGAAAATCGTCCATGGATCAACATTGCCACCTTGTGGTCAAGTTCCGTCACACCCAAATGCAGAAACATTTTCTAATGTATAATTGTGCGTATAAACAATTAACTGTGTTTCTAATGTTTGTGTGATAGTTTATTGATAGTATTCTAGAGTTTTTATAACCATGTTGTGTTATCTCTACATTATCCGATTAACTTGATGATCTGGTGGAGTGGATTTAATCAAACACTGGGAGGGCTTCAAAACCGAAACCCCTCCTTCTTGTATAAGAGTAACTTCAGAGCTCACAAGAGAGAGAAACAGAGAGAGTGTGGAGAGAGTGGAGAGTGTGGAGTTCGGTGTGCAGTTCTAGCGGTCAGGTCTGGACATTCCAAGAAGATGCTCACTGAGGAGAGCTCTGTTGAGTCTCCTTGGGCCTCCTAGGCCCATTCTTGATCCAAGCGTTGTGCCAAGTCTGATAAACAATCAGACTTAGAATTTTTCTTATCCAGTACAAGATTTTTCCTAACCTTTCTTATAGCTTCGTACTAGATTTTTGTAACGCAGAGTTTTTGTTTTTCCTTTTTATCACACAATCGACTTTACTGTGAGCCAGCAGTCACGTGGTGTCGATGCGTTTGAGTTTATCTGATTTTTTTAATTGGACGATCAAGAGCTGTTTTTGGAACGAGAGACAATCCTTCCCAGAGTCCGTGGACAAGAGTCTGTACAGCCGTCCCTACAGTCTGAGCGACCCATCGGCGCCGCAGCGGCCCAGCTTGAACCCATCCGGGTCGGACCAGAGTTGGCACGCGGTAGCTTCGGGCGTTCAGAACTTGCCAGGCGCCTTCCTCCGGGCCCCTCCAGACGGGTCCTCTCCTCCTCGCCTCCATCGAATGGCTGGTATGATCAAATTCATCTCTCTGGTGCTGATGTCTCCAAAGTTCCAATAAATTAGTTCAGATCTATTATTCTTCCAAATTCACGCTCCAAATTCTTAACGTCGGTTAAAATTTTTCCGTTAGGATTATTATAATAATCCACTCTCACCAACTAAGTTAGCATCCTTTCTCTTTACCATATTTAGTCATGTTCTGTTTATTCATTTACATTATCTATTCATATAACCTGGGATTTATGTCTGTTATTTTGTGATTTTATAATAAATCTTCAAAAGACAGTTGTAGTTCGGGAATTCATTCTATTAAGCAGAGAAATAGAGTCAATGTTATGAGAATTTACTACTTTAGAAATGAGATTGATTTACAGTTAATGTTCTTGTTAATTAATTAAAGGTTTTGATTAATTAATATTTACAATATTTTATTGGTTATTAAATAACCAATCCGCGTAAGCGGTGGTGCCCTATTCTTTACGAGGTTTACTTGATAATATTAATTTATTATCAACAAATTTTCACTACACTAGATTGCACAAAAAGGTTGGCAACTCTTGAAAAGTGAGAAAAAATTGACAAGAACCAAAGTTTTCCTTGCTCCTTGTGTGCTCCACTCACTTTTTCAAATGTTGCGAACAGCCACAGAGTCACTCTGATGACCACTCAACAGTCACAGTCATTCTGATGACCACTCAACAGTCACAGAGTCACTCTGATGATCTCTCAACAGTCACAGTCACTCTGATGACCACTCAACAGTCACAGAGTTTCTCTGATGATCTCTCAACAGTCACAGTCACTCTGATGACCACTCAATAGTCACAGAGTTTCTCTGATGATCTCTCAACAGTCACAGTCATTCTGATGACCACTCAACAGTCACAGTCACTCTGATGACCACTCAACAGTCACAAAGTTACTCTGATGATCTCTCAGCAGTCACAGTCACTCTAATGACCATTCAACAGTCACAGAGTTTCTCTGATGATCTCTCAACAGTCACAGTCACTCTGATGACCACTCAACAGTCACAGTCACTCTGATGACCACTCAACAGTCACAGAGTCACTCTGATGACCACTCAACAGTCACAGTCATTCTGATGACCACTCAACAGTCACAGAGTCACTCTGATGATCTCTCAACAGTCACAGTCACTCTGATGACCACTCAACAGTCACAGAGTTTCTCTGATGATCTCTCAACAGTCACAGTCACTCTGATGACCACTCAATAGTCACAGAGTTTCTCTGATGATCTCTCAACAGTCACAGTCATTCTAATGACCACTCAGCAGTCACAGTCACTCTGATGACCACTCAACAGTCACAAAGTTACTCTGATGATCTCTCAGCAGTCACAGTCACTCTAATGACCATTCAACAGTCACAGAGTTTCTCTGATGATCTCTCAACAGTCACAGTCACTCTGATGACCACTCAACAGTCACAGAGTTACTCTGATGATCTCCTAAAAGTCACAGTCACTCTGATGACCACTCAACAGTCACAGAGTTACTATGATGACAATTCAACAGTCACAGAGTCACTCTGATGACCACTCATCAGTGACAGAGTCACTCTGATGTCCTGACCTGTAGTAACATGTCTCCAGGCTCGATGCGTCCGTCAGCTGCTACCGCTCCGCCCTTCATGATGGAGCCGATGTAAATACCCCCGTCTCCTCTGTCGTTACTCTGACCAACGATACTAATCCCCAGGAAGTTATACAGCTCTGACAGAGAGACAGATGGACAGTTACAGTCACATGTCCGTACGTCTCTGTCCATTAAATCAAAGATTCCATCAGAACAGAATAAAGTCATCCTCAGAACAATTCATCTCGTTAATCTGCCATTATACTCACCCATGTTCAGAGAAACGGTGATAACGTTCAGAGACATGGTAGAGTCAGTAACGCTGCTGAAAGACACTGACTGATGGAGAGACAGGGGGAGACAGTGAGAAAGAGAAGACAGAGAGACAGGAGGAGGCAGAGAGACAGGGGGAGACAGAGAGAAAGAGAAGACAGAGAGACAGGAGGAGGCAGAGAGACAGGGGGAGACAGATAGACGGGGGAGACAGAGAGACAGGAGGAGGCAGAGAGACAGGGGGAGACAGATAGACGGGGGAGACAGAGAGACAGGAGGAGGCAGAGAGATGGGGGAGACAGAGAGACAAGGGGAGACAGAGAGACAGGGGGAGACAGGCGGAGGCAGAGAGAGAGGGGGAGACAGAGAGAGAGGGGGAGACAGAGAGATAGGGGGAGACAGAGAGACAGGGGGAGACAGAGACAGGGGGAGACAGAGAGACAGGGGGAGACAAAGAGACACGGGGAGACAGAGAGAGGGGGAGACAGAGAGACAGGAGGAGGCAGAGAGACAGGGGGAGACAGAGAGACGGGGGAGACAGAGAGACGGGGGAGACAGAGAGACGGGGGGAGACAGAGAGACGGGGGGAGACAGAGAGATGGGGGAGACAGAGAGACAGGAGGAGGCAGAGAGACGGAGGAGACAGAGAGACAGGGGGAGACAGGAGGAGGCAGAGAGACAGAGGGAGACAGAGAGACATGGGGAGACAGAGAGACACGGGGAGACAGAGAGACAGGGGAGACAGGAGGAGGCAGAGAGACGGGGGAGACAGCGGGAGACAGAGAGACAGGGGGAGACAAAGAGACAGAGAAATGTGGAAACAGAGAAAAAGAGAGAGACAGGAAATGGAGCCAATCAGTGACAGGAAGTCCCAACAGATAAAGGAGAAGACAGATCATTTGGTATTGTGTTTGAGTGTGTACCCTCTCCATCCGCTGAGTTTTGGGTTTTCGATGGCGGCGGCGTTGTCGCCTGACGAGTTTAGGTGAGGAACTGCTCTGGCCTGTTGACTGGCTGAACCTGGTATGACATTGCAGAGCAGCTATTACAATTTGACACAACATTGACATCATTGTATTTACATACCAATGAATGTCACTATTAAGATAAAGATCAATAAATAAAACGTGTCTAAACCAAATCCAAACCTAGGGCATTTAAAAATGAAGAAATATTTCTAAATATCTTTAAAACAATTGTAGAAATATTTTAGATAATGATCAGAGTTATATGCAACAGGGGCTTACTGTTAACATTTTGCTTTTGTTTGGGGAATATCTTTAACAGAATTTTAGAAAAGAAATAAACAGAATTCTGAGTCAGAACTCTCCGATCAAAGTCAGATTTCTGAGATCAAAGTTAGATTACTAAGATCAAAGTCAGATTTCTGAGATCAAAGTCAGAACTTTGAGATCAAAGTCAGAATTCTGAGATCAATTTCAGAATTTCGACTTGAATTCTGCATTTCATTATTCTGATTTTTTCTCAGAAGCTGAAAAAAGTGGGTCATCATATAAAGTGTTAGTGGCCCTTGTCTTTGTCTGACGGAAACAGAACTGGTGTGAGGTGTGTTAAAAACAGCACTAGGTTGTCTTTCTATCATCTATCTCTAATTTACACATCACATTAGTGCTAGCTCATGACTAACAGATAGGATAAGGTAAGATAAGCCTAGAGGAATCATTTTAGTGTTGCAGCAACACAAAGACAATTTAGAGAGGGGTCAATCACACCATCTTTAAATGTTGCCAACTTATTTGTGCTGAAGTTTACTGCACTGTCAGTACTTTTAAAACTCTCAATATTTTCACATCTTAATCAAAATTCTATGAATTATCAAAAAAACGTGAGTATATTTGTTGCTGAGGTATAAATCTGGTTCCAGTATAGTCTGATTTTAAAAGTTCAAAATTCTGATATCAGGACGCCCCTTTTTCTTTAGACAACTTTTAACCGGACTGAAATGTTCACTCACAGAGTAAGGCAGGTATACACAATTAGACACACCTTTAAAAACGAGAGAGACAGCTTTGAGGACAAAATCACAGGAACATTGCTGAAGGTTAAAAGACCTTTTAAAATCATCAAAATAAAACCAGACAGAAAGAATAAAGACTGTAAATCCACATATAAATGTCAAAATTAAAGTCCTTATTTGACTGTAGAGATTTTAAATCCAGGATCAGAGCATCCAGACTGTCAAAATAAAAGTCCTTATTTGACTGTAGAGATTTTTAATCCAGGATCAGAGCATTCAGACTTTCAAAATTAAAGTCCTTATTTGACTGTAGAGATTTTTAATCCAGGATCAGAGCATCCAGACTGTCAAAATAAAAGTTCTGATTTGACTGTAGAGATTTTAAATCCAGGATCAGAGCATCCAGACTGTCAAAATAAAAGTTCTGATTTGACTGTAGAGATTTTAAATCCAGGATCAGAGCATCCAGACGTTCAGGAACACTTTATCTCTCTCTCACATCTGGGGACTCTTTTATCTGTCACACAATACATGCTGCACGGCCACTCACGTGACATGCTGCAGCCAATGAGAGCGGCCGGAGGACACCAGAACATGAACAGGTTTACTAGAGCAGAAGAAGACGACCCGAGGGCAGGTGAGTTTATCTATCATCAAACCGACCAATCGCAGCCAGAGCTGCTGGTACAGACGAAGGTCTGTGGTCAAACTCTTCCCCTTTATCCCTCAATCTTGACCCTACTCCATTCATCTACCTCTCCTGATTATAATCAGTTACCCTCCATCATTTCTTTATTGTCTGACAACCCAAAGTTGGTGTTTAGGACTGCACTCTCTTTAATTCTCCTCTCTCCCTCTGTCTCTCTCTCTCTCACTCTCTCTAATTCAGTCTTTTCTTTATTTAAGTCCTCCCTCTAAAAGTCTTTCTCTAATTGAAATTGAACCCTAAAATCATGTCTTTAATTAAGTAATTTCTCTAATTAAGACCTTTATCAAAGTGAGTCATTTTTCTAATTAATTCATATATATAAGGTAGGGATGCACCGAAATGAAAATTCTTGGCCAAAACCAAAAACCGAAAACCGAAAATGAGGAAACCAGGGCCGAAAACCGAAACACCGAAAGAAATTATTATGCCAATTATTAGTACCATTGCATTTATGGTTATGACTGTGTACTAACCTCACTAAAATCAATTGCAATTGCAAAAATTAATATTAATGCTTCAAAGAATAAATCAATTACAAAATTATGTAAATATTTATTAAGCACTTCATTCCAACAATACACAATATAAGATAAAACAAAATACAAAATAAAATGTTTAACTTGACCCCACTCATGTATACATTAAATCAGTGGTTCTCAACCTTTTATCAATCATGTACCCCCTGTGAAGTATTTTTTCAGCCAAGTGCCCCCTAAACAGCGCAAAGCTGTTTGGCCAAAAAGAAAGACATTATAGAGTGCTGTGACAGCCGTTTGATTTATCAAACTTTGTGACTGATAAACACTTTCGAATTACAAATATTAGATTTTTTTTCATACATTTTAAATGTTAAAAATGCATGACTAAAGTCATGGCACATCTTCTCATCTCTAAATGTGGGAATTCAAATGAATGTAGCTGTTGAAAACAGTGACTGGAAAGGCTTCAAACCCAGAAGTGTGAAAAACTCTGCTCGGCTGCAGTGGTCTCTCTGGAACAATTTGGAAATAAAAACATAGAGCTAGAAAAAACTTAAAACTTGTGAATAATTAACTAATTATAAAAAAATACTTGTCTCTTCTCAAACTGAAATCATGAACTTAGTTATAGATCAGCATTTCTTCACAAAAATAAATCATAAACCTTTTTATGAATGGAGAGGTTGTGAATACAGTGACTGACAGGCATGTGCCAGTGTGGGTCAAACCATTCTGCCATGGGGGAGACTCAGGGGGTTTTAGGGTGATTAAATTTAAGAGCCTACGAAATATTAACTCCAGTTTATAAACTTAAGGTCCTTACACTCTAGACGCAATTTTTTTCATCCAAATTATTTACACAAAATATTTACATTTAGAACCTGTAGCGAGTCAAAGCAAGCTTCCACACCAGCCACATCATTTCGCAGCACGACATTGCTGCGGATATTTAAGTAGCGCATTTGCGCTCATGTGGACATGTTGGGTTGCCTGTTGCAAAAACACAAGCACTGATACAGACAGATATGAGGAGATATCAAACATCAGGTGGTGTTGGAGAGGAGGACGTTTTTGTTCCTCTGTCTGCCTTAAAAATCGGCACCACCACCACCATGTGCACTCGTTGGAGCGAAACTCACACAGCTGGAGCTGTTCCTAAACAAACGGGACTTTAGTGAAATATTTATCAACACAGTCTCCTCTGACCTCAGACAAACGACTTCTAAATGTTGCGGATAAACCAGTTAAATGACTCCTCTGACCAGTCTGGAACACAAACAGGTGAGCCAGCCTGTGCGCTGTGGAGAGAGTTAAGTCCTTTCACCGCGAGCCTCAGCTGTGCCCTATTACTCTTATTGATCATATTTGACACAGAATGAATGAATGAAAAGTCAGTCCCTCCTCGTACAAACTTGGCTGGCACAGTGAATGAAACCATGAAACTAAACGGCACTGACGTCCTGGCTGTGTGTAAAAGTGCCGCGTTACGCACAAAGTGAAGGACAGAGAGGGACACATCTCCTTTTATCTTCTGCTTCAATAAATATCACTGTTTATCAGAGGACAGAGAAAACACACCGCAGATGTTCGCGGCACGAATGTGACATCACCAAAGGCAGTGTTTAGAAAGAAAGGTGTAATAAACTCGCAAAATAGTGTCGCTCCTGATGTGCAAGGAAAAGCGCTATTTTTCTCAAATTGCTGGCATGTATTTTAAAATCCCGCGTACCCCCTGGAGTGCCTTCACATATGCATACCCCTATTTGAGAACCACTGATCTAAGCGTGTGCTGGCCACAGTTTTTGCTTGTGTCATCACAACGTCGTGTTTCGGCCTTGTTGTTTTGGTGATAAATGTCTTTCAGCCAAAAGCCAAAAATGCACTTTTGGGCCATTTACAGCCAAAAATTTTCGGTGGCCAAATTTTCGGTGCATCCCTAATATAAGGTTCTTATTAAGTCCTCTCCAAGTTAAGTCTTTTTCTCTAACTATGTTCTTCCTCTTATTAAGTCATTATTCAAATTGAGTATTTACTTTAATTAAATCCTCTCTTACTACATTTTTTTTCTCTAATCAAGTCTTCTCTTAATTAATACCTTTCACTAATAAGGTTCTTGCTCTTCTTAAGCCCTATCTGTTATGAAAGTCTTTCTCCAATTGAGTCCTTGCTCTAATTAAGTTCTTTTTCTAATTAAGCCCTTGCTCTAATAAAGTCTTTCTCTAATTAAACCCTATGTCTAATTAATCCTTTTCTCTAATTAAGTCCTTGATCTAATTAAGTTCTTTCTCTAATTAAGTTCTTTCTCTAATTGAGCCATTCTTTAATGAAACCTTTTCTCTAATTAAACCCTTTCTCTAATTAAGTCATTCTCTAATTAAACCCTATGTCTAATTAACCCTTTCTCTAATTAAGTCATTTCTATAATTTAGTACTTTTTCTAATAAAAACCTTTGTCCAATTAAACCCTTTGTCTAATTAAACCCTTTCTCTAATTAAGTCCTTGCTCTAATTAATTTCTTTCTCTAATTGAGTCATTCTTTAATTAAACCCTTTCTCTAATTAAACCCTTTCTCTAATTAAGTCATGCCCTAATTAAACCCTTGGTCATTAACCCTTGATCATTAACCCTTTCTCTAATTAAGTCATTTTTATAATTTAGTCCTTTTTTCTAATAAAAACCTTTGTCCAATTAAACCCTTTGTCTAAATATATCCTTTCCCTTATTATTAATCCTTGCTCTTATTAAGTTCTCTCTCTAATTTAGTCATTCTTTAATTAAACCCTTTCTCTAATTAAACCCTTTATCTAATTAAGTCCCCGCTCCAATCAAGTCATTTCTATAATTAAGTCTTTTTTCTTATTAACACCTTTCTCCAATTAAACCCTTTGTCTAATTAACACTTTCTCTGATTAAGTCTTTGCTCTATTGAAGTTATTTCTTTAATTAAGTCATTTTTCTAATTTAACCCTTTCTCTAATTAAGTCTTTGCTCTAATTAAGTCATCTCTCTAATTAAGTCCTTGCTCTAATTAAACTCTTTGTCTAATTAAACCCTTCTCTATTTAAGTCGTTTCTCTAATTAGGTGCTTGCTCCAATTAAACGCTTTTTCTAATCAAACACTTTGTCTAATAAATTCCTTTCTCTAATTAAGTCCTTTAATTAAGTCCTTTCTCCAATTAAACCCTTTCTCTTATTTACCCTCCGTATTAACAACGTGTCTAGTCGTTAATTTAATTAGTCCTCGGTTCTCAGTCCAACTGTCAGACCGTCCCAAAGACCCTTATCTGGTCTGAATAAATACAATACACACATGCGCAGACACAGTCAGGTGATTGATGATCAGCTGATTCCTCCAGTCTCTCCAGGAGTCTCTGGTGGGAGGTGCTAAGACTCAAGGAAAAGACTCAAGCCATGAAACAGAGGAAGTGGGACATACTGTGTGTCTCACCTTCCTCCGGAGTCTTCCTCAGACGAGCAGAAGCTGGTTGTCTCTAATTGGCTGCTCTGCTGGGTTGACGAGCTGTCACCTCCACCTGCCGGCTTCCGCCCATTCTGGTCACCTGGTTGGTGGGCATGGCCATTCAGACGCCCACCTGCAGAGAGAGACATGTTTATTTTTGTGTTCACAGGCTGATTTTCAACTTTGAAATAAATCGTAACACATTTTATTTTGAAAGACAGCGTCCTTCTGGTGCTGAGTAGCATGCTGATGTAGGAGCTGGGGTTATTCTTTCATTTATTTAAATTCACTTTAATGTTTGTTCTCTTCCTGATCAGATGCTGGAACCACGCGTCTCTACTTCTGTTCCTCCAGATGTCTGAGCTCCTCGCTCGATCCATGAGGCTGAGCCCAGACATCCTCCTGAGAAAACCCATTCTTTCAGCCATTACCCAGAGTTCATGGCCATAGGTGAGGGCTAGGAGGTAGACCATCAATCTTTGGTCTGGGGTACTCCGGTACCAGCTTCACTTATGAGCATCCCTACCTTCAAACATGGTGTTCCTCCAAGAAGGCCGCATACTCTGATCTGCTGCGAGTGCATAAGGAAAAACCACAGTCAGAGCCTGGAAGCCACCCTCTCGTTCACTGAAGAGAACTTCTACATAGTGGCGCTCAGCCGGGGGTTTGTGAGCCTGGCACCTCTAACCCGGGGAATCTCCAGGATGACACTCCACCTCCTGCACCAGCTCTGGCTCCCTCCCCCCAAGAGAGGTAACGTTCCACGCACCCACAGCCGGTCTATGCCACCAGGGGGTGGCACACCAAGGCTTCTGCCTTTGCCTGCCCCCTGGGTCAACATTGAACCCTGCCACCATGTCCGTCCCTGCAGACGATGAGTCCACAGGGTGGTGGCTCTATGGGGCTCTTCCAGGCCCTTCCAAGCCCAGCCACTAGACAATCGTCGGAGAGCCCCCACCCCAGGTCTGACTCCAGGGGGCTGCTCCAGCATCCCAAATCAGGGCCAGGTGTCTTGCTTCCTGATTCGCCGGTTCATACAATACAGTAAAATACAAGAAATTTATTTATCCCCAAAGGGAAATTCAATTGTCTGGCATTCTCATCTGTTTACTGTAGAATTATAAAGTCTAATAGCTGATGGAGTGAAAGATTTTCTGAATCTTTCTGACCTGCGGCGCAGGGATAGGAGCAGTCCACCACCGTTGTGTCTTTGCTCACTGAGGGAGATATGAAATGGATGATCCATGTTTCTCAGAATGGCCTCCACCTTGCTCAGTACGCGTCTCTCCACCTCATCCTCCAATGAATTCAATTTGATTCCGACCACAGAGCCAGCTTTTTTAACCAGTTTGTTCAGACGCCTTGCATCCTTGTGTTTTACACTGCAAGGCATCTGAACAAACTGGTGTGTGCTTTGAACTGCTCTCTGACTGGGCCATCCCCTGGAACTGGTTTGCCTTGGGAGACCTTTCCAGGTGCCAATGCCCAGCTCCAGGTTTGTCTTTCAGTCCCTTTCTATAGCAGGAACCTCCAGAGGGTCAGGGTTAGGGTTACTGTTGGTCCTGAGGAGACAGCGGCCCCATCCCACAGTCTGAGTTCAAGCAGACAGAGAGCCCGGTCCGCTTGTTTGGTCCACACAGGTTTAACACCAGGAGATCCGCATTAACTCCATAACAGACCCAAGTCTGACTGAACCAAACAGGTTAGAAGCGAGGGCACCCTCCAACGTTCACCCTCGACCCTCATCCCTTCATCACTACTATCCATACTATCACTCTCAGGTTAATGTCCTAAATCCTTCTCCACCTGGTCTTTCATCTCCGATCACATGATCAAGGAGTGAAGTCTGACTCTAGGAGATCAGTTTAATCTGATTTTAGCCTGAATGTTTACAGGAGGGTTAAAAGTCACGTTTCAGTCACACCATCACAATAAAAAACACGTTTTATGATGTCCTGTAGGCAGTCATCAGGTGGAGGTCAGTCCAGCTTACCTGTGTCCTTCGCCCCCTCGGGTCTTTGTAGCAGCCCCTGCTGGTCATCCTGACTGCTGGCGACAGCAGCGCTGAGAGAGAGAGAGAGTAGAGGTAGGGGTTCTGTTTTTATCACTGTAGTGTCTTTGCACAGCCATGCTACAGCAGTTAGAGAGCCTAATTGGGAACCCGTGCCCAGGTCCTAGAACACTGGGCCCCAAAATCTGGTTCCGTTTGATCAGGGTAGGTACAGGAGTACTGGACTAAGGAGGAGGTGAACTCAAACAGGGAACACAGGAGACGAGAACCCAAACATGAAAACAGAGGTAGCTGGCTCTACAGCCACACACCCTACAGTTAACCCTTCAGAGATCCTTGGGACGTCCTGTGCAGTTTTTCAAGCCATGCTGGCTGTGTTGAATGAATTCAGCTCAGAAATGCTAGAGGATATTCATTTATAAAACTTTTAGAACTGTGGTCTAAGTTCCTTAAATTAGCATTAAACAGCAAGGCTACAGAAGAACCCACACATTTGTTCCTAAGGACAAAAAACGTCCCATTGAAAACCACTAAAAATGACATTTTAGATCCCACATTCATCTGAACATACACTTGCGCATTCCTTTGTGTTCAAATTTCATTTTGGACTACTTGCCTTCAATTTTCATATGTGTCCACCAGATGGCCCTACTCCATTCAAAGCATGCAGCAAAATTTCCAAAAATGCTTGATAATATTGTGAGTGTGTAATTTATTTGAGTTTCTGTGATTTTGTTCTCTTAGAAACAGTGGAGTTGTATAAACATACTGGCCTTTAAAGGGTTAAATTGTCCAACAATATAATTAATATTTGATCTGTATATTTCAGACTGAGGTAGTTTTAATAATTTAAAAGACTGACAGGTTCAAAGGGGGAAAAATATGAATATTTTTTTAGCAGTTTTTGTGAAGCTGGCATGTTAGGATCAAGCGGCAACCTCCTAACCTGAAAAATGAAGCCAATGCGGAAGTGCAAAAAAATTGCAATAGCGTGAGTGTCCACATGAGGCTGGCTGCAGGAACACCGGAAGTCCTGTCTGCACACATGTTAAACAGCCAGTTTTGACACAGAAAATAAACTGGTTTACAGCCTGGTTCAAAACACCAAACGTGTCTCATTAGCTAGTGTCTTATTGTACTCCCACTTTAGGGGGGTGAATTTTTTTTGTACCACAATTGTTTGGATTATATTTAGGATGAGAGCTGATTGGCGCATCTCATTTGATTGACGGATAGCTCAGCAGGCAGAGGCGCCGTTCCTGTCAACAAGGATGCTAGCTAGCAGGCTGACAGGAAGTCGCGCTTAGTGGGCAGGCGTAAGGTTGATCCAAAGTTCGGTTGAGACCGTGATTTCAATATGGAGGCCTCCACGGATTGGCTTCAAAAGCTGTTTGAGTCCGCCTATGATAAGCAGACGATTGACGTCACACGGGGTTTGTCCAATTCTTTCTTCAGTCTATGGTTAGGATATTAAAGGTACTGTTAGGGTTAAAGTGGATCATACTCACTGGAAAGATGGCGGTCTGGAGTCTCCTATCCCACCTGTCCTTTCGACAGGAGGCGGAGCTGGACTAGTGGGTGTGGCTAAAGACTGACTGTCCGACCCTCTGAAATCAGGCAGGGACGAGTCCGAGGACACGAGCTGGAGAGAGGGAGAGAGAGAGAGAGAGACCAGGATCTGAGAGGCTGATACAGTGCTGAGAAAAAGTGCTGTCCTCCATCCTGATTTTCTTTTTTTTTCTTGATATTTGTTAAATGATGATTTCATTTACTAAGGGTCTAAGGGTAAATCCCTTCAGACCTACCTGGACCTATGTGGAAAAGTCATCCCCCCTGTTAAATCATAGACTGTGATAAACCATAGTTTTATAAAGCTGAGTCCAGTTTGACTATCCACACCCAGACCTGATCACTGACAGGGCTGTTGGGTGAATAAATCCTTTAATTAAAACCTGTCTGACAGTGAAGTAGGCTAAAAGATCTCCAACACATCATGGAACCATCTAGAGAAATTCAAGAACAGAAGAGAAACAAAGTTACTGACATCTATCAGTCTGAAAGGATTACAGAGACATTTCTGAGGCTTTGGGACTCCAGCCAACCATGCTGAGAGCCATTACCCACAAACGGAAAAAACTGTGAACAGTGGTGAACCTTCCCAGGAGTGGAAGTAGGTCACAAAAGAACCTAGAACAATATCTGAAGACCTGCAGGCCTCACTGGCCTCAGTTAAGGTCAGAGTTCATGACTCAACCATCATTAAGACACTGGGCAACAATGGCATCATGGGAGAGTTCCAAGGTCAAAACCACTGCTGACAAAAAAGAACACAAAGGCTCGTCTCACATTTGACTAAAAAAATTCTGATGATCCCCAAGACTTCTGGGAAAATAGCCTGAGGACTTACCAGACAGAAGAGGAACTTTCTAGAACCCTAACCCTCAACAGTTACACCCACTTTTCCAGAAGTTTCCAACTATGGCCGACTGTTTGAAAAAAACTGGAGGGAAAAAGCCTCAATGTGAAATGTCCCCTGGCACTGCCTTTGATGATGTCATCTGTTGAAACCTTTTATGTTTTTTCAGGATGACATCATCTTCAAAGGATGACATCATCTTCAAAGGATGGCATCATCTTCAGGAAGACGATCCATCCTTGCCTTTGATGATGATGTCATCTTTCAAAGTCTATAAAACATTCTATCTGAGGCCAGTCTAGACTCCCAGTTGTCATTCCAGTCTGACCAGTACCCCACAGTATTTATGAGGTAGTCTATCAGTGAGACATTCAAAAGCATGTTTATGACAACATGAGGGAGAAAAGCTGTTAAACTAACACAGCATTTCACCAGCAAGTCCACCTCTGAATGGACTAAAGACTAAATGAAGGTTCTGGAGTGGTCTAGTCAAAGTCTGTACTTAGATCTGACTGAGATGCCATTGCATGACCTTAAACAGGCCGTTCATGCTGAAAAACCCTACAATGTGGCTGAATGAAAACTATTCTGCAAAGAAGAATGGGGCAACATTCCTCCACAGTGATGAGAAAGACTCAGTGACAGTTATCACAACTACCAGGGATGGAACAACCAGTTTTCAGGGTTAGGGTTTAGGGTTTAGGGGGGATGACTGTTTCACATCATATTTATACGTGAGTGAGATTCTGACCCAGCAGACGACTCGTCCATTCACGAAGGGCAGCCGAGCGCCGTCATCGCTGATCTCCTCTTTCACCACCCTGAAACAGGAAAACATCCACCATCATGGTCAGTTTCTCAGAGGATATCTGACGTCCAGAGACAGAGCTGACGAGTTCTCAGTCTTTAGATCCCAACTGGTAGGTCAGGACCCCAAACTGGGTCACAGAGCTGTGAGCTGTGTCACATGCTTTTCATGTGAGTGTTTATAGTCAGAAATAAAAGCTGCTGGTAGGGAACTCATGCACCATCCCAGTTCCAAAAAAGTTGGGTCACTTTGTAAAATCTAAATAAAAACAGACGTCAATGAATACTTCAGAAGATGTTATCGTTCCTTCATTGTTATTAAAGACGAGTGCTGAATGTTCTGGTAATAATCTGGGATTGGGATTATCCTGGATGATACTGAGGTTCTGATTTAATCCCTAAATGATATCATCAGTCCAGGTGTCTGGGTTATCAGTGAAGGTCCAGAGAATCCTGAGAGGACACAGATTTTAGGTAGAATAATAAAAACAGTCTGAGGGTTTTACAGGACCATCCTGGATGAGGCTGAGGCTCTCCTCCACACTGGCGGTGCTGTAAACTCCTGCAGGTGTTTCAGTCTACCTGTCCAGAGCTGCTGCCTGCTAGAATAAAGAGACTTTAGACCACGGGTGTCAAACCCAAGGTCCAGGGGGCCAAATCTGGCCTGTGGTACAGTTACACCTAGCCCGCAAGATCATATCATATTCTTATTATAACTGGCCCTAAAATATGAGGTCTGCAGATTTCCTCCAGTATAAGAATGTTAGCTTAACTTTGATGATCTGAAATATCCTTAAGACATAAAAATGTGAAAAATTAAAGAATAAAAATGATTTAAAAAAAAGAAACATGGGAAAAGAAATTAATTTGTGTTCATTTCATATTTTCAATAATTTTGCATTGCTCAATTATGACTCCAGTCTATTATTTAGACTTCTATTTCATATTTTAACCTTTTACATTTATTATTTTGACTTTTTGATTCATATTTTGACAGTCAGTTCATCATTTTTCACTTTTTATCTCATATTTTGAGCTTTCAATCTATAATTTTCCTTTATCTAATAATTTTGGCTTTTTCAGTTCAAATCTTTGACTTTACAATTCATATTTTGACTTTGTCAATTTATTAAGTTTACTTTTTAACTCATATTTTGACTTTTTCAATTTATTATTTTGACTTTTATCTCACATTTTGACATTTTAGGTGCACCATTTTAAATTTTAAGTCATATTTTTTGCCTTAAAAACATGACTGTGACTTTCTGTTTTATACATTTGCCTTTTTTTTGTTTTGACCTTTTGAGCTAATAAGTTTGACTTTTTATCTCAGTTTATGAGCCTTTTAACCAATCATTTTGACTTTCTAAATCTCAAAATCATTTATCATCAGTGCTAGTTTCTTTTCCCCACAATTTATTACTGGTAATCAAAATGAGGTCTACAGTTTGGTTAAATGTGGACCCTGTTAGGCCCTCAGGTTAGACCTTAATTCAGAATCCGACTTCTGCTGTGATTGAGTTTGACACCCCTGCTGTAGATGGTTGGATGAATGCTGAACATTCTTGTCATTTATTTATCCTATCCTTGATTGTTTCAGTTTAAAGCAGTCAGACTGAGTAGGTTTGATCATGCGATTCTTCACAGCAGTGATCTAAAGAAAATAATCTAGATTATGGTTTTCTCCATCACTCTGATGATGAAGGCTGCTGCAGTCTCTCTCTCTACTAACCCAATCATACTGCCCTGACCAGCAGAGGGAGCTACTGAGGCTTTGGTGTCCCACCTGCAACCTCAGGATCTGGGATCAAACCCCTAACCTCCTGATCCAGAGACGACCCACTGAACCCCGGTCCAGCCTTGGAAGACTGTGTATGATTTTTCTCATGAATGGAGGACTTGGTCATGAAGACCAACCACAGTGTTCTGCTCCTCCTCCCTGTCTCTGTGAATCAGGTTACAGTGGGCAGCTGTGGTCTGTTAATCTGGATTAAATCTCTCTAAAGCTCCCGCCATGATACTCCACAGACCTATGGAGGGTCAGGGCTCAGATCTGTGGGTTTATGTTCCTGAGAGTCCTGATACTCCACAGACCTCTCAGTCCTGTCTGAGGTTTGGTGTAGGGTCTGGTTGTCAGGGGCCATGAAGGCCCCTTATGCACTACCTTGAGTCTGGGGAGGAGGGGGGTCTGTGTTGGTATGGGGGGCGCTGAGAGCCGGGATAGAGGGGTGGGAGTTAGGATGTCAGAGATCCCCATCCAGCCCTCTGAAGGTGAGCATCCTGACCAAAGACCCACCAGGAGGTCTACAGCGGGACGCCTACCCACGTGGATCTGTGGTAGCAGAGCAGAGACGCTGTCCTAGATATGAACTACCAATCAGAGGAGGCGGAGCCAGAGCTGCTGTGGTAGTGATGAACATAGACGGGAACAGAGACGGTTCTACAGTGTCACCTCCATCTCTTTGACAGAAAGTCTAATAATCCTAATCCACAACAATAATCTGACCAGATTAACAGATTAACAAAACAGACACTCACTAATTGGATAACATTAAAATAGATCATTATTATCAATAACATCAACATTACTATTCATATTATCATTACTATTATTATCATCAATGTTATTGGTATCTTATCAATATTATTATTACTGTTATAAATATCATTGACATTATTATTATTATTAATATAATTGTTACTATCATTACTATCGTTATCATCATTTATCATTATTGTTATATTTCTGTTATTAATAATATTGCTACCATCATATTGATATGGTTATTATTATTATTATTATTTCTGTTATTAATACTGTTGTTACCATCATATTTATATGGTTATTATTATCATTATTTATTGTTTTTGTGATTATTTCTGTTATTAACACTATCGTTACCATCATATTGATATGGATATGGATATCATTATTATTATGGCCAGGATAAAATTGATCCTTCATTCCTAAAACTCTGTGCACCAATTATTGCGGAGCAAGTTGTTTATTTGTTTAATCTTTCTATTTCCACTGCAGTTTTCCCCAGGTCTGGAAGACAGCACATGTACTCCCACTGCACAAAGGTGGGGATAAAACTGATCTCAATAACTATCGGCCCATTTCCGAACTGTCCTGTCTAGCTAAAATCTTAGAATCATTAGTCAACAATCAAAACAAATCATTCCTCTCCAGTAATCATGTATTAAGTCCACATCAATCAGGTTTTAGAACAAATCCAAGTACAATCACTGCAGTCACATCTGTCACAAATGATATCTCTGAGATAGACAAGAGGAAATACTGTGCTGATGTATCTGTAGACTTAACAAAAGCCTTTCATACTGCTGAGAGGTTTGATACCTTGAGAGGTTAAGAGAGGTTAAGAGGTTTTGACTCTCTATCCTTTAAGTGGTTCCAGGACTACCTTTCAAAGAGAGATCAATGTGTTGTTCTTGGTTATTGTCATTCTGTGTGTTTGCCTCCATTAAAAGGTGTACCGCAAGGTTCAATACTGGGTCCTCTCTTATTTACAATATATATCAACAATATCACATCCTCTATAATACATTGTAACACCCACTTTTATGCTGATACTACAATTTTATATTGTTTTGCCATCAATGATAATAACTTTCACATCACCTCTCTAACAGGACACAGCACTGAAAGAGTATCTGAGTATAAATATCTTAGTATTTGGTTGGATCAAAAACTCACCTTTAAATTTCATATCAACTCCCTGGCCAGCAAGTTGAGACAAAAATTGGATTTTTCTACAGGAACAAAAATAACTTCCCATTGCTAAGTAGGAAACATATCATTGAAGCTGTCTTTTTATCAGGTTTAGATTATGGTGATGTTGTTTATCGAAATGCCACTGCCTCTACTCTTACACCCCTGGACTCCGTTTACCACTCAGCCCTCAGATTCAGTACTGGTGAATGTTACTCCACTCACCACTGCACTATGAAAAGGTGGGCTGGGCACCCCTAACTGTAAGACGTGACAGGCACTGGTTCTTGTTCATTTATAAAGCCTTACTTTGTAAAATGCTATCATATATCACAGCTCTGTTAAATCAGTCTCAAAATCAGTACTCAACAAGATCCAGTAACTTCCGGATGCTTGAAGTTCCACTGGCAAACACTTTATTTGGAAGAACTGCTTTCAGCTTCTCTGCTGCATTCACTTCGAACGCTTTACAACAAACATTTAAACTGCAAGTACTTGTTCCCATTGGTCAGTTTAATAATATGATAATGAACTATTCTGCTTTTGAATGTAACTGTTTCTAATAGTATTGTTGATATTCTTTATATCAGTTTTTTTGATGCATTTTATTGGTTGTACTCTCGACATCACTGAAAATGAGGGAATATCCTCAATGATTTTCGAGATTAAATAATGGTTGAATGAATGAATTATAATCAGTCAACATCGTCAGTATGACTTTGTAAATTTTGACGTAGCGTCTGCCTATTGGGTGTTGTGGTTGATGACGTCACTCACCCGAAGTCATCGTCCACGCTCTTGAAGAAAAATTTCACGTTCGGTTTGTTCACGATCTGTTTGAAGTCGGCCAGGGTGACGCGCTGCGCGGGTACGTTGATCCGGATCAGGTACGGGGTTTCCTGGTCGTCCAGGTGGTAGATGACGCGGGTCTCCTCGGCCATGCTGATGCTGCCTCCCTCCCCCGCCGCTCCCCGCGGAGCTGATCCTACCGACCCCCCCTCCCCCCCCTTCACCACAGAGTCTGGTGCTGCCCCCACAGAGCCTCGTACCGCAGATCTTTGACGGGCGGACGGGGTCCCTGTCTGGCTCTCTCCGGTCCAGGTGTGTCGGTCCAGCTGCTGCTGCAGGTCTCTGATGCTCTCAGTCTCCTCCGGAAGCTACGTCATTCAAAAACACGGTGTTCCAGCCCTTCAAAATAAAAGCAAAGTGTTTATGAGGAGGAAAAAATGAAAAACAAATGACCAGCGGAGACCGAAACATTAGTCTGAACTGTTTTTCTCTTTCTTAAATGGAGCATTTATTCCGGTGTTTTATTTATTTAAAAAAGTCAAAAGAACAAACACAGAGACTATTAATACAATAAAAAAATGTACGTTTTCGACATTTACAAAAAAAATGTTCTGATCTACTGAATGCTTATTTATTTCAACTCATTTTCACATTTGCATTAATTTATCAACAAACTACAACCTCAATCCCTGCTGTAAAATGCCTCACCTCATATTATTATAATATAAATATTTATATTTATATACAGTACTTAACAAATTTATTAGACCACCTGTCATATCTCAGAGACCATCCAGCATCATGAAGTGCTTTAATGGGGACTCTTTCATTTTCAGTCAGCTCTCCACGTTTTGCCATTTTGAACAGGAATGAGGAATTTCAAACTGAATTCACCTTTTTATACCCAAATTTCAGCCGGCTCACTGGGCTTCTCTGAGAAGTCAGAAATGAATCAAGTGTAACATTCAACCACAAAAATTATTTTTTCTGTTCAGGAATGCAAGTAAATAACTACAATCTGACATATTAATCAAGAAATATTATTGTGCTTTACCATTTTTTCAGTTTTTTTGTAAATCAGTACATGTGAAAATTCATGGATAACAATAATAATTATATTTTAGCATTAAAAACATCATTTGGGTTAAAGAGCTTCTACATATTGGTGTATTAACCATTGCAGAAACATAAAAAATGATTTTGGTAATTACCAATTCTGTTAATTTAGGGCAGCTTGGCATAAACCTTACTTTGGTTAGGGTTAGGGTGGTCTAATAAATTTGTTAAGCACTGTATATGAATAATATATATATCATATCTGCACTGATTCTGTTTATTCTACCTGTTACTAATTGGTGATACTGTAACTTGTATCACTGCCATAAAGGGCCTTACCTCATATGCATGTCTGCACTAATATCTCTACTGACAGGAGGTTATATCACTATCAATTAGGACCAGATTAGTTTCAAACCTGAGCCACATTTTTGAACAGAAGTAGTTTTAACCAAAAATGATGTGTGCATACGAGGATGACAGGCTTATCTTACTCTACCGCACACAAGAATACACATTTTTGACATGTCATACCAGTGTCTCAGCCAGCAGAGGGCGCTAGTCAGCCAGTAATTCATGGTGTCAGTCTATCAGAGGTGTAGGGAGTCGTCATTTTTTCTGATAAAGGCACCACAGCAACTTGTTAAGGCCAGGGTTGAACTAAATTTCAACTAAAAGTTCTAGTGATTATGGAAAATCTCCTTAAACATAAAAACAAAAAATCCCCCTAAATTCTCTGAATAATTATGGAAAAGTCGTAGGAAATTTCTCACTCAAATTTCCAATCAAATTCAAAAGACATACAAATGAATTCCTGAATTTCCCATGACATTTTAAAGCACATTACCCCCACAAAAAGAGGCAAACTCTACAAATACACAAACATATTCCCAAAAATATTCTATAAATTTCCTGAAAATTTCAAAGCAAATTATCCAAATATTCCAATCAAACTACTTCAATTTTGATGGAAATTCTGGAGATTATCCCTAAGATTCTAGCAGCAGGAGTTATTTCTCTGCTGTAGGAAAGTGAAAAATGTCCTCATATGTGGATGCTGGGTCCCAGGAGTTCAAAAATCAAAAACCTGGAGCCCTTGAATTTCACTGAAAACCCTTGAAGTTTTTAATGACCTAATAAAGACAGTGAATCAGAGAAATAAACAGAAACACTGAAGGTTCAAGTTTTAATTTGGAGTCAAACATTCATGAAGAGGCGTTCACTGACAGCTGGGAACTCTGGGACTCTTCATATCATCATGAGTTATTGTGTTAAAAATGAAATATTGCTTAGCATCATTTTCTGTCAGGATAAAACATGAGGTTAAAATAAAGAGCACCGTGTTGGTTTGGTGATGTTCTGACTTCCTGTGTTCAGTTCTACTTCCTGTTCCTTGGTTCCCCTTCGACCTGATGATGACCACGAGAACCATCGGATTATTGCTGCTGATGAAGAACAGAACAATCTCTAAAGGACAAAGGCATCTCTCAGTTCCCAGCTGCAGTGAATGCAGCGATAAGGCCACTCAGGTGAAGTCAGCTGGTTTCTCAGAGCGCTCGGTGCCGCGAGTGCTCATCTGCAGGCAAGGAGGTAGAGTTCAGCTCGTTCTTTAGCTACATGCTTCAGTTAGTTTGATAAAAAGACAGAGAGACGATGAACACATCATTCCTCTCACAAAACCCTGGGGACAACACCACACCTTCAAATTAAAACAGGAGAGACCACACATCTTAATTAAAACAGGCAGGACCACCCCTTCAAAATAAAACAGATGAGACCACCCCTTAAAAATAAAACAGGTGTAATCACGCCTTCAAAGTAAAGCAGTTGAGACCACACCTTCAAAATAAAACAGATGAGACCACCCCTTAAAAATAAAACAGGTGTAATCACGCCTTCAAAATAAAGCAGGTGAGACCACACCTTCAAAATAAAACAGATGAGACCACACCTTCAAAATAAAACAGGTGTAATCACGCCTTCAAAATAAAGCAGGTGAGACCACACCTTCAAAATAAAACAGATGAGACCACACCTTCAAAATAAAACAGGTGTAATCACGCCTTCAAAATAAAGCAGGTGAGACCACATCTTCAAAATAAAACAGGTGAGACCACACCTTCAAATTGAAACAGGCGAGACCACACCTCTTAAATAAAAAAAGGCAGGACCACTCCTTCAAAATAAAACAGGTGCAATCACGCCTTCAACATAAAGCAGGTGATGACGGCAGGTTTAGACTCAGACGCAGCGGCATCGTCACGTTGGAGTGAAACATTTTTAAACATTGTGACTTTAGCGACCAATCAGAGGAGCCGTCTCAGCAGTTTGATCAACTGACTGCAGCTTCAGCAGGCGTCTTAAAAAACACTCAGTCACATGATGAGTCACATGAGTCACATGATGAGTCATCATTCAGCAGCAGCCTTGACCTTTACTTTGAAAGTCTGTGAGGTGAATTTACTTCACAGTGTTCTAACTTTAATTGTCTGTAGTTCAGCTGGAGCTCAGCCCATCACCTTAACCCACTGGCCAATCATAGCCTAAAGATCAGGTGGAAGTCACGCAGAGACATTGACGTCCCGCAGAGCGATGGCTGTGGTCGTCCCCGCAGCAGTGGAGGCAGTTACCGTAGCAGCAGGCTGTGGGGAGAGGGAAGGGGAAGGGGATGTGACCGACAGGGCAGGAACGTTCTGATTGGTCGGGGCGGTGGTGTTCTGAAAGACTATCTGTTGCAGCGTCCGTCTGAGGTTTGGGTGCATGCGGCGCTGGGTCTGGTTGAAGATCTCCACAGCAACACACTTCATCACCCCAGCAACCAGGTCATCATAGAGCGGCACTGTGTACATCCTGGATGTCTGTGGAGAGAGAGGAGTTACTGTGACACCTGGACAGCATGATGAGGGGTGGGGTTAACTTCATTAATAGAACACAGACCAACAATCTTGCCCTGATGTTCACCATCCTTTATGGCCACCTATAAATCCATGACAGAGGGCCAGAAAAAACCAACAATCTCAGCTGATGATGATATCAAGCTTATGAAACATTAATGATGAAAATTCTTTCTTTTAAGGATGATGTCATCAAAGCTAATAAAACATTCTATCCTGTGCCCCCAGTCATACCTTTAGACCAGACCTGGTTTAGGATGGTTGGGCAGCTTTGAAAACAGTCATTCCAGAAGAATGGAGAGAAAACATTGGCATGGTGTGACATTTTTAGTACGTCACAGTGAGTTTCAGTGTTTTCATGTGGGTGAAGATGTTTAAGAGAGTGTGTGGACATAAAAACCTAAGTGTTTGTTAATAGCTGCCAGGATGTGGACTAGGTCATCGTGTTTATCTAGGGTTTTATACCTCCCTACTGCTCTGATCCAGCCCCTGAAAATCCCACCTGTAACGGCACAGTTCATGATCAATGCTCTCATGAGCAGACGCGTGACGCATTCAGAGTCTTACATGTTTATAGAGGAAAGCTCGGACTCGGGGCAGGTCGGGGTAGAAGCTGTTCCTCACAACCATCTGAAGCCAACGGATCTGGACCTCCGCATTCAGAGCATCGAAGAGAGATGAGTAACAGGAGGAGAGAGACACCATCACAGCTGAAAGAGAGAGACACAATCACAGCTGAAAGAAAGACAGAGACAATCACAGCCGAGAGAAAGACAGAGACAATCACAGCCGAGAGAAAGAGAGAGAGACAATCACAGCTGAGAGAAAGAGAGAGACAATCACAGCTGAGAGAGAGAGAGAGAGAGTTAAAAATCTCAAATCCTCAATCTCACTGAGACAATCATGGCAGTCCAGGGAGGAGGAGCCTCAAGACGTTATTTAAGAGACGGGTGTTGTTATTGGCCTCCCTTTGTCCTTGAGCCTGCTCTTTCCATGCTGCCACAGCACTTAAGTAAGTTTGTTTGTTTGTTTAATAATTCCACTTTTTACTTTGTTTACCAAATAATACCAAATGCATCCTTTAAATTATGTTTGTCACTTTCACCAAAGGTAGAAGTTTGTTTATGACCATTGAAACCACAAAGAAGACCTAGAGACTTTGAATTGTTTGTCTACTTTAAAGGACACATATGAGTGAGTAAAATTCCTACCCAAGTTTAAAGAAAATAGTTTATTTTGACACAGTGTACTAATTTATGTTTGTCTAGCAGGAAGCTGAAGCAATTCCTCACTCCTTGTGTAACATATTGGATGCATTTATTAATGGAAGTTAACTCCTGTTAGCTTTATTCTATTAGTGAAATGTGCATGGCAATGTTTTGATTTGTTATATCTGTTCTGTACAGAAAATCATCCATTCATCCATCCTTTCATCCCTTTATCTTCAATAAATGGTTAATCTGACTTCTGGATCCATGTGTTTGAATGTGCACACCACCTAGAGGTTCAATGAGTTAGCATTTAGTAAAATACAATCGACTTCCACTAATTCAATTCAGTGACAGTTTTTAACAGAGAGAGAGAGAGAGAGAGAGAGAGAGAGAGAATCACAGCTGAGAAATAGAGAGCCCTTAACCTTCCAACCTTGATAAGACCAACTACAACATCAAGAGGATCAGACCCTACTTGACAGAGCATGCTACACAACTCCTGGTACAGGCTCTTATAATATCACGTATTGACTACTGTAACTCATTACTGGCAGGCCTACCTGCATGCACAGTTATACCTCTGCAGTTGATCCAGAACGCAGCAACCAACCCAAGAGAGCTCATGTCACGCCTCTTTTAATCTCTCTACACTGGCTTCCAGTTGCAGCTCGCATTAAATTCAAAACTCTAATCATTGCTTACAAAGCAGTAACTAAAACTGCTCCTGTTTACCTGGAGTCCCTCATCCAGGTCTACACCCCTTCTCGCCCACTACGCTCAGCCAGTGAAAGGCGCCTGGTACTTCCAGCACATCATGCTCCTAAGTCACTAGCTCGACTCTTCTCCTCTGTTGTCCCTAAATGGTGGAATGAATTACCCAACTCCATTCGATCTACAGACTCCCTCTCTACTTTCAAGAGAAGGCTAAAGACCCAGCTCTTCAGAGAACACTTTGCACTTAGCTAGGCAATTCTCTACTGTTGTCCCCAGTAGTAGATTGAGTCTCAGCCAGACTATTCCCCACTGCTGCCCCCAGTGGTTGAATGACTTTCCCAACTATAGTTAGCTCGCACTGTCCTGCTCTACTTCTGGGATTTCTTTGCCCAGCTCTTTGGGAATGATCCAGCACTTGGTACTTGGTAAATAGTTGTTGTGAAGTCTAATGAATGGCGATTAGTGATCCCACATTTTCCTTGATTCATTGTTGCTGTCTAATAACAAAAAAAACAAAAAAACAAAAAAACAAAAAAAAAAACAAAAAAAAAACAAAAAAACAAAAAAACAAAAAAACCTCCACAAACAACGTATATTTTAGGTACTCTGCCTTAAACTCTACATGGCAGCACTTGCGTCCAATTGGACCTGAAGCACTTGATGGCACTTACTGATGTTGTTTCTTCTTGTCTAGATCATTGCTTGTGTTGTTCTTGCTCTCAAATGTACGTCGCTTTGGAGAAAAGCGTCTGCTAAATGACTTGTAACACTGTAACATTGTAACCAACTATCTACCGTTGTGTCAGCAGTATGTTTACCATGGGGCAGGGGGGCATGGTCTAACATACGGTCCAGGAACAGAACGATCTGGAAGGTGCTCCAGGCCGAGAGGTCGAAGGTGGTCAGGCTCTCAGGGTCTGGAGGGTCGCTACTGCTCCACAGCTCACACAGATCCTGAACAGGATGCGTCAGAGCGCCCCCTGCTGACAGATCAGGCTCATACAGAGGAGGACCACAACCGCTCAGCCAGCGCTCAAACTCCAGACCTAACAGGAACGCACACAGGAAGTGATGTAATAATTAAAATCATGATTTCAGTTAATTTCCACATGAATACAACATGATGGAATGCATGTGATCATTAATATCTACCCCCCCTCCTCACCTTCTCTCTGGGCGACGGCGGCGTCCTTCAGCTCAGGAAAATAACACAGGAAGTAGTCTATGAGATCCTGAGCCAGCACACTCTTAAACTTGAACTCTGAAATGTAATCCTGCAAACACAAACACACAAAAACCTGATATAAATGCTCTAAATAGATCTGTGGTAGACTCAAGTGTTCACACCAGCTATCCTGCGATCAATGTTCACATGACTGTAGGTGGTTCTCACTGTAAACTCCTGAGCATTGGAGCCTGGCAGACATTTTCTAATCACCATACTGATATTAAAGATACTGTAACCCTCTGCCTGGTCTAAAAACATTTCTGATGAACCTGAGGTAGTCCCTGCAGGACCGTGTCAGAGTGTCTGTGTTTGTGACTGACCCTGAGGAAACAGTCGAAGCGTCTGACGTCTCCACAGAGCTGCGACAGGTACGAGACGAAACAGAACCCTTTCTCATAGGTGAACAGGTTCATCAGAGTGCTGGGGTTCACACCTGGACAGATGAAAAAGGACAGCAGTGGTGTAAGCTCACCTGGAGGAGTTTTCATCTCATCTACATGAGACATATGTGCATCATGTCCCGTCAAACCAAGCAGGTCTAATGTAGGAGGGCTTCAGCCTTCCAAGGAGACACCCTACGAGGAACCCGGCCTATGGAGGACCCGGCCTATGCAGGACCCAGCCTATGCAGACCCAGCAATGCAGGACCCAGCCTATACAGGACCCAGCCTATGCAGGACCCTGCCTATGCAGACCCAGCAATGCAGGACCCAGCCTATGGAGGACCCAGGCTATGAAGGACCCAGCCTATGAAGGACCCAGCCTATGAAGGACCCAGCCTATGAAGGACCCAGCCTATGAAGCATGCAGTTATTCATGGACCCATTCTTTGTAGCTTTAGTAGACTGTCCAGGCTGTCTTGAAAAGAAATTAGAGGTTTTATCATTTCTTTATCAGCTGTTTGCACCCTTACGTTCATATTTTCTAGTTACGCCTGAAGCCTGGCACCGTCACCATCACCAGCTGCACCAGAACTTGCTGATCTTTAGCCTCTTGTTTAACTTGTCTGTGACTGGGTCTAGTATGCTACTTCATGACTACCATGTCAGACTGATGAGAACTGAAGGCTCATGAAAAAGGTGCACACTGAGTCTGTGGATTTGTGGACCATGACAGATCAGACGAATCTCTGTTGGACGGGGTTAGAGGGACACATCTGTCAGCTGTATCTGAACGAGTCTAGAAAGGGATGGCCATCGGTGCCATGTCATACTCCCCCTTTGAATGCACACTTGGAAGGCTGCAGCCTGTATACTGGGACAAAGCCGTAGCCTGGGTAGGGTTGTGTTTGAGTGTTCTCTGGTTACCTGGCTCAAACTTGACCTGCAGTTTGCTCACAGGATTGTTGTCTCCAAGGAGACGCAGCTGTCTGTGGAGGGCATCCAATCGAACGGCAGTTTCCAGGCAGGTGAATGCCTCACCTGAAGATGAAGAGGAGGGTCAGGTCTAATGTTTCATCCTGAGCACAGTTCATGTTGGTGACACCAGGGCCTTCATACGCTCTCTAAGAGGTGCCATGCTTCCTTCATGTGTGAGATTAGACAGTAGTCCCTGTGTTTAAAACCCTTGAGTCATGCAAACACAACGTCAAAGACCGCCTGATATTAAACTCTGAACTTAGATCTGACTGGACTTTTGAAAACCCTGTACCTGGTACATGTCTGCCCTCTAACTGTGATGTTGCATGACTGCACTCTAACTGTGACCTCGTATAACAACCCTCTGAGTGTGACGACGCATGTCTGCCCTGTAACTGTGATGTTGCATGTCTGTGCTCTAACTGTGACATCGCATGACCGCCCTCTGAGTGTGACGACGCCTATCTGCCCTCTAACTGCGATGTTGCATCACTGCACTCTAACTGTGATGTCGCATGACTGCCCTCTGACTGTGACGTCGCATGACTGCGCTCTGTGACGTCGCATGACCGCCCTCTGACTGTGACATCGCATAACTGCCCCCTGACTGTGACGTCGCATGACTGCGCTCTGTGACGTCGCATGACCACCCTCTGACTGTGACATCGCATAACTGCCCTCTGACTGTGACGTCGCATGACTGCGCTCTGTGACGTCGCATGACCGCCCTCTGACTGTGACATCGCATAACTGCCCCCTGACTGTGATGTCACATGTCCACCCTCAGTCGCGTCGACGGTGTCTGACACAGAAGCATATATCAGGCTTTAGCAGTAACCCTACCGTAGGCCTCAGTGGTGATCCGGCGTTGGGCGTAGGTGGCGAGCCCTTCACTCAGCCACATCTCCTCCCAGGTGGCATTGGTCACAGCGTTGCCAAACCAGCCATGGGCGATCTCATGAATGACATCGATGAGCAGAAACTCGCTACTCTCTAAGATGGAGGCGATGATGAAGGTCAGACATGGGTTCTCCATGGCAACGATGGGGAAGGAAGGGGGGAGGAACACGATGTCACACCTGGAAATTGATCGACGCTGTGATCAATTAGTCCTTTTGATGACATCATCACTCAAACACCTGGTGGAGTCTGAACTCACCTGCCCCAAAGGTAAGGTCCGAATAACTCCTCAGCTACACCCAGCCAGCGCTCCACACTGCCCCCTAGCTTCTTCACTGCACATGACAGCAGACATGGCTCCGCCCACACACGACTCCTGTTCATGGAATGTAGTGGAATGTTTTATTACATTTCTATACATTTATTATGATAAATAATATGATATTTAGATATCATTAGCTATAACAAATGAAGAGATGCAGGACTCTTTAGGCTCTACAGAAACAAAAACACTAGAACACATGTAGGAGAACGACAATGCAGAAATAGAACACATCATACATTAGCAACAACAGAGTTCTACTAGAACAATCAGACAACACAGGAACTAAACTATTACACTATACACTTAGAATACAAATACAAAAAACTTCAAGGAGGGAACAGATTTCTACACAGTAATGACAACTAAATAAAAATCTGAAATGTAAAATTAGTGACTGCATAAATATTCTCTCCTTTAAAGTGACTGAGCTAATCCAGCAGAGGTCCAGGCAGTTGGTGCTAGTAGTCTCATGGTTAGTGGAATGAGGATCACGTGAGTCTAGGGTAAAGACACCTGGGACTGGAAGGTCCAGTCACTGGTTCATCAGTATTCCTGGCTACCATTACACCATGGAGAATAAGGAACACTCATAGAAAAGGTGATTGAAAAGTCTAAGTCAGGGGATGGAGACAGAAACATCTCAAAGTCTCTGAACATCCCCGAGAGTTCAGTTAAATCCATCATGAAGAAATGAAGGAATATGTCACATGTGTACAGCTGCCGTCTTCACAAACTGAGTGAACGTGCAAGAAGGAGACTAGTGAGAGAGGACACCAAGACACCTACGACTACTCTGAAGGAGTTCCAAGCTTCAGCAGCTGAGATGGGAGAGACTCTGCAGACAACAACTGTTGGCCGGGTTCTTCACCAGTCAGAGCTTTATGGGAGAGTGGCAAAGAGAAAGACACTATTGAAGAAAACTCAGATTCAATCTGGACTAGAGTTCACCAAAAAGCATGTGGGAGACGCCATGGTCAAGAGTTCTTTGGTCTGATGAGACCAGAACAGAGCTTTTAGGCCATCAGACAGGACGCCAAACACTGACATCACCACAAACACACCATCCCCACTGTGGAGCACGCTGTTGGCAGCATCATGCTGTGGGGATGCTTCTCTGCAGCATCATGTTGTGGGGATGCTTCTGAGCAGCTGGCCCTGGAAGGCTTGTAAAGGTAGAGGGTAAATGAATCCTGCAGGACAATCTTGTTCAGTCTGACAGAGAACTACAGCTTAGAGAAGATTTATTTTCAAGTCAGACAATGAGCCGAAGCATCCAGAGAAAACTACACAGAAATAGTTTAAAGACAACAAGGGGAGTGTTCTGGAGTGGCCGAGTCAAAGCCCAGACCTCAGTCCAGTAGAGGATTAGGGTCTGGACTTTAAAGGACTGTTCTCTCCTGATCCCTGATCAACCTGACAGAGATTGAGCAGTTTATCAAAGAAGAATGGAGTAAAATTCCAGAGTCCAGATGTTTGATCCTGACTGAGACCTACACACATAGACTCAGAGCTATGACTGCAGACAAAGGAGACTACTAAATACTGACTAGAAGGAGGAATATTTATGCAGTCACTGAATATACATTACATTTTTATTTTTATCAAACTGATATTACTCTGTATAAATCCGATTTCACTTTGACATTAAAGAGGGATTTGTTAATATTTTAAATTAAACTATATTGACGATGATTGATTTTTAAAATCATTAAAAGGGTCAAACATCCAAAGGGTTGATATTTTCTAGGCACTGTCTATAAAATAACATTCAGAGTAATGAGCACAGAAAACCACCAAGGACTGACCGCGGGCCTACGTCTACGTGTTGCAGCTCCCCCGCCACCAACGCCACCAGGTAGGATGGCACAGGGAACTCCATGGAGAACTGGAAAACCCGGTCCTGTTTGGAGTACGAGCTCCGAGACGCACTCATCAGGACCGTCACACCGTCAGGAACCTGCAGGAGGAGAGGAGCGACAGATAGCTTAGGAGGGTCTGAAAGAAGACAGAATCCTTTATTGACATGCAGACTACAAGATCCAGCCTATCAGAGGGTCAGTGGATGACACCATCAGGAGGTTAATCAACCAATCATCTGATCTCAGTTTGAATTTTGGGAGGAGCTCAGATGTGACAAAAGGACACAGAGAGACACAAAATCAAATGGAAAAGGACCCAAACTGAGGTCAAAGGTCAAAGATTCCACCTTACCCTGACTGTAGCGGTGTATGTGCTCTTCACAGCTGGCGTGTCAAAGCACGGGAACAAGGAGCGATTACACACCGAGTGGCCCTGGGTAAAGACGAGGGGACGAGTCTGACCACAGGTCAGCTCCGAGTCCAACCACCAGATCTACACAGACACAGATTTAATCAGATTATATAATATCTTTAAGCTCATTGTTACATCACAGTCTAATCTATTAAAATCATTATTCATATGATCTCCATAAAATCAGATTTTTAGATTATTAAACTAAATCAATAATCCAGTTTGACTCAGATATCATCATTTCATTATGGTCAAAAAGAAATATCAGAATAATCTGATAAAATCATAAATTCTATTAACATTAAATTCTGAATTCAAATCAGATTGCTGGATTTATATAAAATCAATATTTCAGTAACAATCAGATTACTATAATCTATTTATGATCAAGGTAACATCACAGTACTGTCCAATAAAAATCACTAATACTTTTTATACAATTAATATTAACTAATACAATTTTATTATATAATTACAATCTGAAAAATACCATACTGATACCAGATTACTGTTGGATCAAAAATCTGATTATAACTGGATTATTGTGATATCAACAATCTGGTTATAATCTGATAATTTCCACGTAATTAATATACTTATAAGAATATTATATCATTCTGATTATTACATCAGTTATTCTGTTAAAATCAGGTATTTAGATTATTATTAGACCAATAATCTAGTTACAGTCTGATTATTACATTAATTATCCGGTTAAAAACAGAGTATTAGATTATTATTAGACCAATAATCCAGTTATAGTTTTATTATTACATCAATTATCCGGCTAAAATCAGATTATTATTAGACCAATAATCTAGTTATAGTCTGAATATTACATCAATTATCCTGTTAATATCAGATTATTATTATGTCCACAGTGTTTCCCCTAGGATGGAGTCGTAGCAGTGGAGGTGAAGTGCGTATGCCTTCTGTTATTTGAGGGGAAATCCTTTTTATCCATAGAAATTGGCCTCTTTTCATAAAGCGTTTTATTTACTGACAAGGACAGGGACAGAAAGGGGCAAACAGAGTGAAAACGAATTCTCTGTAGGAGCTGACTGAAGTACACTTCACTTTTTGGCACTCGCGAACAATGATCAAGAAAATAATTCCACCTACAGCTTAAAACATAAAGAATGTGTACATGAAGTCTGTAAATCTGATCCTGACATTACTCTTCTTAATATAACCAGGGTTTAATTAGTCCAGGCTGTCAGCTGTAGCTGATGTTTCTGGAGCATGATGCCTGACGAGGATGTGAGTGTTTTCTTTCATGCTTCATTCAGTGAGAAAACTTTGATTAGAACAGTAACAAAACATATTTGTCTTGGACACTGCTTAAATGAATACAATATTATAATTTCTTTAAATGAACGCAGCTTCTGTCATTCCGTGCATTACGTGTCAGGTCAGACTGTTGGAGGAATTGGACGCCAATTTTGCACGTACAGGTGGGAGGGAGAGATGACACACACTGCACAGGCAGGTGTTATTAGCCAGGAAATCAGCAGGAATGGTCAGGTAGGATGTTAGCTGTCCGACGCAGGACTCTATCACTACGTCCTGTCCGTTCAGTTCAGCACTGTGTGAACGAGGAAAATGACAACTTTTTTTAACATCTTGTAGAGCTCCATGTGTGCGTGTGCCGAGGGCGCGTTCTCCCGCTTACTTCCGTGTTAATGCTTTTGCGCCGCGAGTGTCTGAAACTGTCACCTCTCCCTCCCGCTTTCTTTTGAGAAGAGAAGACTCGCCTTACTCGAATTCTGATTGGCTCTATGTTTTAGCTGACCAATCCAACCAACAAATGCAACACGTATTAGTCAATCAGTGGCCGATAAGGAGGGACGAAATACGGAACAATTGGGCTCTGTGCATGAACTGCTTCCGCATTGGGCATTAGACCGCTCCCACACTTCCAGTCGGGAGAAGAGAAAGGCGTATGATGGCAAATTCGCTGCGGTTTACTCGCTGTTGTCGTAAGTTACCTGAGCTGACTGTGAATGACGAGTTAAACTTAGTTGAAGATGTACATTGCAGCACGCAGCAACGATGTCCACAAGTGCTTTAACCTTTTTATGAAACATCATTTTAGCATGTTTGGATGCCAAGCGATGATGATAGAGTAAACACAAACAATTGAGACAAAAAACCCAACAAAATGGACAAATTAAGGCAGTGTAGGAGGGTTTAGATTCCGTTCTGGCTTAGCACATATCGTTGGGCGGAAGTTGTGAAACGGTCTTCTTTTCCACCAGAAATACGCCAGCCCCTGCCGTCCATAGAGCCCATACAGGATGCTGCATTTAAATGCAGCAGCAGCGGTCAGATTGGATGCATATAGGGGAAACACTGGTCCATTTAAATTTATAATGGGAATACAGTAAAACTGAAAATTGAGTTGTAATTAGATTATTATCATATCAATAACCTAGTCACCAATCCTACTATATATAATAGTTTTAGACCAAAAATCCAATTATAAACATTTAATATATAAATAATCTAGCTATAATCTTTTTTTTTAAAAGGCTTATAAATTAATATAACATCAACAACCTAGCTATAATCAGATTATTTTAGACCAGTAATCAGATTATTTTAGACCAGTAATCAGATTATAAATCAGTATAATATCAATAAACTAGCTATAATCAGATTATTTTAGACCAGTAATCAGAT
Organism: Cheilinus undulatus; assembly: GCF_018320785.1. Taxonomy (NCBI): domain Eukaryota; kingdom Metazoa; phylum Chordata; class Actinopteri; order Labriformes; family Labridae; genus Cheilinus; species Cheilinus undulatus. The sequence goes on along the minus strand of NC_054866.1, from coordinate 55,107,206 downwards.
TATTTTAGACCAGTAATCAGATTATAAATCAGTATATCAATAAACTAGCTATAATCAGATTATTTAGGCAGATTATAAATCAGTATAACACCAATAATCTAGCTATAATCATATTTATTTTAGACCAATTATCAGATTATAAATCAGTATAAGGTCAATAATCTAACTATAATCAGATTTTTTTTACACCAATTATCTGATTATAAATCAATATATCAATAATCTTACCAAAATCAGATTATTTCACACCAATAATAAGATTATAGACACTTATATCTCAATGATGTAAATATAATCAGATTATTAGATTATGAATCAGCATAACATCAATAATCTAGCTCTAATCAGATTATTTTAGACCAATAATCAGATTATAAATCAGTATGACATCAATATTCTAGCTATAATCAGATTATTTTAGACCAATAATCAGATTATAAATCAGTATGACATCAATATTCTAGCTATAATCAGATTATTTTACACCAATTATCTGATTATAAATCAGTACAACACCAATAATCTAGCTATAATCAGATTATTTTAGACCAATAATCAGATTATAAATCAGTATGACATCAATATTCTAGCTATAATCAGATTATTTTAGGCAAATTATCTGATTATAAATCAGTACAACACCAATAATCTAGCTATAATCAGATTGTTTTAGGCAGATTATTAGATTATGAATCAGCATAACATCAATAATCTAGCTATCATCAGATTATTTTAAACCAATTATTAGATTATAAATTGATATATCATCAACAATCTTCCTATAATCAGATTATTCCACACCAATAATTAGATTATAAATCAGAATAACATCAATAATCTAGCTATAATCAGATTTTTTTAGGCAGATTATCGGATAATAAATCAGTATAACACAAAAAATCTAGCTATAATAAGATCATTTTAGACCAATTATCTGATTATAAATCAGTACAACACCAATAATCTAGCTATAATCAGATTATTTTAGGCAGATTATTAGATTATAAATCAGCATAACATGAGGAATCTAGCTATAATCAGATTATTTTACACCAATTATCAGATTATAAATTGATATATCATCAATAATCTTGCTATAATCAGATTATTCCACACCAATAATCAGATTATAAATCAGTATTACATCAATAATCTAGCTATAATCAGATTTTTTGGGCAGATTATCAGATTATAAATTAGTATAAGATCAATAATCCAACTATAATCAGATTTTTTTTTACACCAATTATCTGATTATAAACCAGTATAACACCAATAATATAGCTATAATCAGATTATTTTAGGCAGATTATCTGATTATAAATCAGTATAACACCAATAATATAGCTATAATCAGATTATTTTAGACCAATGATCCGATTACAAATCAGTAAAAAAAAACTATAACCTAGCTATAATCACATTTTTTTAGGCAAATTATCAGATTATAAATCAGTATAACACCAATTATCTAGCTATGATCATATTACTTTAGACAGATTATCAGATTATAAATTAGTGTATCATCAATAATATCACTATAATCAGATTATTTTAGACCAATTATCTGATAATAAATCAGTAAAAAAAAAACAATAATCTAGCTATAATCAGATTTTTTAGGCAGATTATCAGATTATAAATCAGTACAACACCAATAATCTAGCTATAATCAGATTATTTTACACCAATTATCTGATTATAAATCAGTACAACACCAATAATCTAGCTATAATCAGATTATTTTACACCAATTATCAGATTATAAATCAGTATAACATCAATACTCTTCCTATAATAAGACTTTTTTAGGCAGATAATCAGACATAATTAGATTAGTCATCCTGGTGGTGCCTCACCGCAGGTCCATCCGTGGTCGTGTAGCGGACTGTGATCTGGATCGCCCGGCCCTGTTTAAGGCTCTCGGGGGGCAGGCTGATGATTAACGAGGAGCCATAGTCTGTGAACGGGTCGACACGGTACGTCAGGGACACAGGGTCATCATGAGTGGCCCCAGGGACCTTACAGTCAATGGAGTGAATGAGGAGGGACGGGTGGGTGTCCAGAACCAGGCTTTGGACCCCGGGCTGGACTGGAATCAGATCCAAGACCAGCCAGCCGCTCATCTCCTTCACGGCAAAGTTGATCCTCAGGTCCAGGTGGAAGTGTCGCAACTTGAAGCTGCCAAAGTTTGATGCGGAGGCCACATCCACAAGGGGGCAGCGCGGGGACCCTGGACCCGGAGCTGCTGAAGGCCGGCCAGAGTCCCCGACACAGCGAGACCCGGAGACTGGCGGGGATTTGCGACAGCAGCAGAGCGAGGCGGGAGACTGGTGGAGCTCCGCCATCTTAGCTAAACCTGAGACTATGGCTCAGTTAGACCAGAACTAACATCTGAGGGCCACAGCTAACATCTGAAGACGAGGATTTACATCTGAGGACTAGGACTAACATTTCAGGACCAGGACTAGCATCTGAAGACAAGGACTAACATATGAGGACCACAGCTTACATCTGAAGAAAATAGCTAACATCCGAAGACAAGAGCTAACATCTGAAGACCAGGACTAACATCTGAGGACCAGGACTAACATCTGAGGACCAGGACTAACATCTGAGGACCAGGACTAACATCTGAGGACCAGGACTAACATCTGAGGACCAGGACTAACATCTGAGGACCACAGCTAACAGTGGAGGACAAGCAAAAGTATCTCAAGATCAGGACAAACATCTGAAGACAAGAACCAACATCTGACTAGCATTTCAGGACCAGGACAGACATCTGAGGACCAGGACTAGCATTTCAGGACCTCTGGTCCAGTTCCCTGGTAGTCTTACCCAATACTTGTTCTTACATACGACAGTGTTTACAGTCTGGTACTATTTAAGGTAGTACCAGCTGAGATAGCTCCATAGCAGGCAGAAGTTCCACCTTAAATCCTTCACCTAGGTCCTAGTAGCTGTGGCGTCCTCAGTAAATCGAGGTTGGATGGTGTTTGAAGATGGAGGAGCAGCGTCTCTGATGTAGGACGATTCTTTAATCTCTCCTCAACCAATAAAAGCTAAAATTCCTGTGATGCTGATTTCACCAGTAGGTGTCGCTGTTGTTGGTCTGCTGCTGTAGATTAAGGCTGTGGTCTTTATTGATCACCTGATCACGAGGCTGTCATGTTTCAGGTATGCTTTGAAGCTGTTTGAGGATTGGCGTCAAAAGTTGTTGTGAGTCTCGAGGGTCAGTTTAGAAAAATACTCTCCTCTGATTGGTCAGATGAAGTGAAAACAATTAATCAGTGCTATTAGTTGTGAAGTTTGGAGCTCTGGAACAATGGCCCAAAAGCTTTACTTCAAGGGTTTAATGTGGAGATGAAGCTAAAGTTCCACATTAATACCAAAAATAAGTCTGGGTTCCACCAAAATCAGCATCTAGAATAACAGTAAATCCACATTTGACCCGGGTTAAACCCCAAAGACAGACTCAGCCAATCCTGATAAACTACAGCCAAAAAGAGACTGATTTAAGGTCAGAAATGACCACTAAAACAACAGTAACTGGCAGTGCAGATTACAACTTAAGATTTAAGGCCGGGTCAGTCAGTAAAATCTAACCTGAGCTACATTTAACCCGGGTTAATTTACATTTCTAGACAGTCTACACCTTTGCACCCACGCCTGAAGCTGGGATTCACAACCATCAGTGTCTGGACCCTGTAATGAGCATTCTGTCTACATTTAACCCGGTTAAACCCTCAAATAGACTCTAAACAGACCAGTTTAGGGTCAAACTGAAGCCAGAGCTGCTGTGAGAAACGGAAAGGACACTTAAAGTGAGCTAACTCTAGTTCCTAGCTCGGTTTAGCTCTTTTACAGCTCAATAACACTAACCCGAACTACATGTAGACCTGGTCCTAGCCGAGGCTAATTAGCACCGTTATCTTAAATCGGTTTAAAATGAGGCACTTTCATAAACCGAGCCACAGATAACTGGTTTAACTAGATTAACTAACCTGGCTAATTAGCACGGGCAGTAATTAGCATTAGCAGCATTAGCAGCAGCCACAGTCTCTACGTGAAATCCATCAGGACACAACCACAACAACAGCGGCTCCACCGTCACACTCTGCACGCCCCCCCCTGCGCTGATTCTCGGACACTCAGGGCAGAAACTCCCGGTGGTGGTCGGCGGAGAATCGGTGAGATGGAGGAGAAGGATGGAGGAGAGGGAAGAGGTGAAGGAGAGGAGCAGAGAGGGGGAGAAGGAGAAAGCAGGAGGCTCTGCTCCGCTCCAAACAACACCAAACAGGAAGTAAGAACAGCACGGGAAAGTTTGGGTCTGCCGGAGGGAGGCGCTGTGGAGTCTACAGGAACCGGTTTAAAGGTCACCGGGTTTACGTCATTGAATTTAGGTATTTATCATTTAACCTTGAGAAAAACGCGGTGAGATTACAAATATCTTTTTCTAGAGTTTTCCGGCAGAAACAGGCAGCAGCAAAGTCAAAAAAGTTACAGAGAAAAAAACTTAAAAATACCTTCTTACACTAAACTGTAAAATACCTCCTTAAAAAAGCAAGTATTTAAGACCACAGCTACAACCATTCAAACGTCTGCAGACGGGTGTGTCTCTCCGTGTTCAAGAGGGACCAGCTCACTAAGGTTCAGGTCTTTCTGTTAACCAGTCCAAAGCAGTTATTAAAATAGAATACTTATTTGAAAAACATCAGAAATTAAATAATTAAAATTAAATTAAAACTGAAGGTCATACATAAAAAAAAGAAAAAAGAAAAATATTCAAATTGTATATTTTGAAAAAACTTTACAAAACACACAGTAAAACTTAAAGTTAAAACAAAATTATATCAAAATAGACAATATTACGAAAATTGATAAAGAATGAATAAAGATAATAAAATTAGATAAAACCAATACTAAAATAACAACAATAGATGCTGGATTGCTCAGTGGCAGATCAGTGACTGTGGTATGGGAGATTGGGGTTGTAATCCCAGTCAGAGCGAGTGTCCATTGTGGGCCGCTGGGCGAGGTCCTTACAGCCATGAACACCCGTGGCTTCTGAAAAAAGCATGTTCTACATGTCATTGTAACATTGTAACGTAAAAATAATAACATCAAATACTGATATCAATTAGCACTAACAATTTGAATTGTTTAAAAACTTCTGTTTTAATTTCCAACCCGGAAAATGTTCAGAAATTATGAGAGAGATTAAAGAAGAGTTATGTATCTGTCATGTCTGACCGCATTTACAGACAGGTTCCACTCACAGGCATGCAGTTATGACGTTCATTGGCTTCTGACTGAGCTGTGGTAACGCTTTCATTAATCTGTTTAGGTTATAGCCAGTAATGAGCCTGTTTGACTACTAAAACTTGTTAGGTTCTAGTTAAGGAGCGGACCTCCTAAGAGTCTCAAATTAAAGAGCCGATGACAATTGAAGCAAGTTTGAGGGTTTATTTCCATCCAAACCATGGTTTCTGTGTCAACAAACAATTAAAGTAAAATGTTAACATTAGCTTTAAACAACCAGTTTCCAGTTTGTATCATTAACATAAAAAATAGTAAAGAAAATGCAATCAAAGATAAACAGTCTTACATGCTCAAGGACGCATTGCCTGGGAGTGGATGGAGATCAGAGGGACCCCTGCATGACTGAGTTACAATGTTACAATGTTACAATGTCATTTAGCAGACGCTTTTCCCCAAAGCGACGTACATTCGAGAGCAAGAACAACACAAGCAATGATCTAGACAAGAAGAAACAACATCAGTAAGTGCCATCAAGTGCTTCAGGTCCAATTGGACGCAAGTGCTGCCATGTAGAGTTTAAGGCAAAGCACCTAAAATATTTGTTGTTGTTTTTGTGTTTGTTGTTGTTGTTTTGTTTTGGATTTTTTTTTTGTTTTGATTTTTTTTGTTTTGTTTTGTTAATGAGTTGAGCTTTTAATGCTGGCTGCAGGCACACCTGTGTTCCTAACACACCTGTCAGCAATTATCACTCCTTTTAGAGATGTACCATTGTTGACCACTAGATGCCGCCATTTCAACAGCATCGGAGAATTCACAACATTGACCATGGAAGGAGTAGGGAGTCCAGATATTTGTGTTCAAATGTAGCCAGTAAAAGTGACAAGGCAGCAGAAAAGGAAAAACTCAAGAAGAGATACCTGAAAAATCTATTTAAGTAGAGTAAATAAGTATTTGAACTTCGTAACTGTCCAACTCTGTAACTATGGCCTTCTATTTAGCAACAATGGAGAAACAAATGCCCCAACCCTGTAGCTTCACAACCATTCCTTCCTCTGCCTCTGATGATCTCATCCTTTAAAATCCATAAAACATTCCCACCCACAGTATACTTTTAATATGATGTCATCCTTTAAAGTCTATAAAACATTCCATCCCTGTCCTGAAGATGATGTCATCATTTGAAGTCTATATAACATTCCGTCTTTGTCTGGATGATGATGTCATCCTTAAAAGTCTATTAAACATTCCGTCCTTGTCTGAATCATGATGTTATCCTTTGAAGTCTATAAAACATTCCGTCCTTTTCCTAAAGATGATGTTATCCTTTAAAGTCTATAAAACATTCCGTCCTTTTCCTAAAGATGACGTCATCCTTTAAAGTCTGTAAAACATTCTGTCCTTGTCTGAAAGATGATGTAATCCTTTAAAGTCTATAAAACATTCCGTCGCTGTCCTAAACATGATGTAGGATCCAAACATGTAAGTTTTGGAGATGCCTTTGGGTGTAGGTGGGTTTTGGTTTATGCACAGATTAATGGGTGTGGTTTTTGGTGGCACGGCGGTGATCAGTTAATTTACTTCACCTATGCACCTGTGGTGTGCTCCTGCTGGAAGTTGGAGTGGGGTGAGCACAGGGAGGACATTTTCTGTTGACTGCACGTTCTTGGTTAGAATTTGACCTATTATCGGGTTTTTGTTCGGTAAAGTTGTTCACTGGTAAGATGCAGCGCTATGTAAACTAGAGAATGCAATTTCTGAAGAAATTGCGCTGTGAATGCTGATTTGCTGAACGGCTGCGCCGAACTGCTAACGCTGGTTTGACAACATCCCTGAAAGATGCTTAATGAATTCTTGAATGGCTGAAACCGAACTGCTAATGGTGGGTTTAAAAAATCTAAGGAAGAACCTAAAGTTTATCTTGAATGGCTGAACCTGAACTGCCAATAGTGGGTATGAATAATCGTAGAATGAAGCTCAATGTAATATTGAATGGCTCAAGCCAAAGTGTTAATTCAGAGTTCTTAATTTTCTCTGAAAGAAGCGAAATGTAATCTTGAATTGCTGACACCAAACTACTAATGATGGGTATGAACAATCTCAGAAAGAAGCTAAATGTCATTTTGAATGGCTAATGCCACACTCTAATAGTGGGAATGAAGTTTGTAGGGCAGATGCTTAGTGTAATGTTAAAAAAAAAAAAACAGCATCTGTAAGAACAGGAAGACAAGCTTTAATCTAACAAGAAGTACATTGGAAAATGTAACTAAAAATAATCCATTACACCAGCTTAATATATTGTTTAAAGGCCCAGGGCCAACTGCCATTGTTTCAGCTGTAAAGTAGTTACCAACAGGGAGTCTTGATGTTGTGGCTGTAAAAAAAACTTGTAAAGAATTCTGACCTGATTAAACAGGAAATGATCAGAAATGTCTTTAAAAGAGCTAAATTGAGAGAGGAAAATTAATCCAGGTTAAATCATAAGTTAGAATTGGATCTACAGTGGAAAAAGCTTGACAGGTCCATCCTCCTCACAGTAATAACCTGCCCTCTGTTTCTGCCTGGTTGCCATGGTAATTAATGCCTGCATGGTCACAGACAGTCTCTGTGCGCACTAATATCAGCTACACCTGTGAGCAGAGAGCAGCTGTGGGTGATTTTGCTTGTAAACACAGTCTCTTTCTTCTCTCCGTGTGCCAAAACCGTACATGCTATCATCAAACGGATTTTGGCGTGAGCATCTGCAGGCTTGGAACTATCAGTGATGTTATTTTGGTGTTGATTGTGCAAGAAATGAGACCAGGGCGGCGAGCTAAAAACGGGCATCCTCCTGACTTTGGAGACAGAATCAACAGATTTGGTAACATTGCAGCAGATCAGAAAGATGTCAGTTTTCTTGGGACAGTTGGTCCTCTCACGCCAAAAGTGTGCATGATATGGCTTTGGCTCTTGGTTCGACAGAAGCTGGAAAAGATTTCCTTCATTTTGATATATTTTTTATGTGTGTGGTGTTAGATTTGTGTTGGCAATCACTGTTTATTCAACAAGGTACCTGGCTCCAATCACAGCAGCCTACACTCTGAGCTTAGAGTGCCACTGTCAACTGTCAGTGTGTTCTATCCCATTGAAATGAATGGGGTGAGAAGTGAGAGGAGAAAAATGGTGAAGTGACTTTGAAGGATCGCTGTGAAGAAACGATGAAAGATATGAAGGAGCTGAATCATTCTGAAATAGCTGAATGTCTTGTGAATATTTTAGAGGTGGAATGAAGTCTGTAAGTGAAAGTATGAATGAGTTTTAGGGTTTTGAATGAAGGTTAAAAGATGTGTGAAATGTGTAAGTTGAAGCCTCTCTGAACATTCTACCCATTCATTTCTATGGTCCCAACTTTTTTGGAAATCGCTGAATATCTCTGAAAGTATAAGGAAGAGGTCTTAGAAAAGTCATAGCAGTCGTGTCCTAATTAGGCTGAAGGTTTTGAAGTTTGAATGGTTGAAATCGGTTGAAATTTGCGGGAGGAGTAGCGCGGCAAAAAAGTGAGCGGAATAATAATAAAGGATTTTCGCGCAGAATAACAATAGCTGTGAATGCCTTCAGTCATTCCGTCCTTGTCTGAATGATTATGTTGTCCTTTGAAATCTATAAAATATTCCATCTTTGTCTGAATGATGATGTCATCCTTTGAAGTCTATGAAACATTCCGTCCTTGTCTGAATGATGATGTTTTCTTTTGAAGTCTATAAAACATTTCGTCCCTGTGTGAATGATGACGTCATCCTTTGAAGCAGTGGGTTTCCTTGGATCCTAGGGTAAATCCTGTTTCTATTCATGTTAAACAGCCTCTGCATGAACGAAGTCCCACAGAACACCTGGACACACCTCAGGGTTCACCAGTCAGCTTTACCACAGAAATCTAGGGAGTTAGACAGCAGAGGCATCAGGATGACCCAGACCTTTCATCTCGGATCCAGAGCTGGATCCAAAGGGGGCATCTGGACTTGGTAAGGGTTCTTGAAGACCTTTCTCCTCTGAACCTGGTTCAAGAACCCTTACCAAATCCAGCTGCCTCCTCAAGATCAGTCATCAGGATGAACAAGAGCGAACACAGATGTTTCATCTTAAAAGAACTTTATTGACAAAATCCTCCAGAACAAGGCGGTACGACGTCATGCTATAAGGCTTTAGAAACCACAGAACACTCACTGTACAATGCAGTCATGTGACGCAGGACATGACCCCCACTTCCTGTATGTTTATTTATTTTCAGTTATACAAACAGGACATCTACAGGATTTTACTAAATAAAATTACACGGTCAGCTGATCGAGTCTAAATCAAACTTAATGAGTCAAAAAGAAAACAACAATTCACACACCTGCAGAACGCACACCCAGGTGAAAGTTAAAGGACCAGTTTCAATTATTGCTTTAATTTATTTACATTTTTATGAAAGACAAACACCCAACTGAATGTTTTCATTTTCTCGTATTATGTTATAAATATGTTATTGATATTATCATTAATATAATGTGGAATAATTACCTTAAATAAGACGTTATCATGTAAAACTACATGTTAAAATAATGTAATATTTCTGCTTAAATCAGAGGTTATAATGTCATCTATGTATGTTAATATAATGTAATTTTTCTACTTAAATCAGAGGTTAAGAGCAGATATGATGACCTCAGTCTGATATTATGGCATTTAACTCTGGTCCAAGGGACAAGGCTGAAGGGGCCGTCAGGGGCCACTGCATTAAAAACAGGCATGATTCTGTAGTGAAATCACTGCATGGGCTCAGGAACCCTTCCAGTAATCGTTGTCTGTCAACACAGTTGGCCATGCCATCCACAAATGACAATTAAAGCTGGATCATGGAGAGAAGAAGCCATATGTGAACAGGATCCAGAAACACTGCCGTCTTCTCTGGACCTAAGCTCATTTAACATGGACTGAGGAAACATGGAAAACTGTTCTGTGGTCAGAGGAAACCACAGACGCCGTGTCCTGTGGACTAAAGAGGGGAGGGAGCATCCAGCTTGTTCTCTTGGCTCAGTTCTAAAGCCTGCATCTCTGATGGTATGGGGTTGCATTAGTGCCTATGGCGTGGGCAGCTTACACATCTGGAAAGGAACTATCAATGCTGAAAAGTAGAGAGAGGTTCTAGAGCAACATATGCTTAAAAAAAAGGAGATCAAGGACCGTTAAGCTGCTAGAGCCCTACATCAGACAAGAATGGGAAAGCATTCCTCTCCCAGACATTTACAGACAGTTGTTAAAAGAAGAGGGGATGATACACAATGGTAAACATGGCCCTGTCCCTACATTTTTTAGATGTGTTGCTACTGTCAGAATCAGAATGAGCCAATATTTTCCTGAAATCTTAAAATGTCTCTGTTATCTGATCTGTTGTCTCTGTTCTACTGTGGATCAAATATGACTTCATGACATTTGACAATCATGGACTTCTGTTTTTATTTACATTTTACACCATGTCCCAACTCTTTTGGAATTGTGTTGTGGAAATCTGCTGTTTCTCTGTAGGCCAAGCGTAAATGTTTATTCTAAACATGCAGGTTTCCTCTTCAGCTCCTCTGTCCCAGATTTTTTTCACCGTTTTCTGATTGGTTCTAAGCTAAGAATGACGTCTATGGGCTGTAGTGGGCGCTCTTCCACACACTGGTAGCTGATATAACAGCAGATTCATGATAAATTCATCAGGAATCAAATATGATAAATGAAGAAAAACACAATAACATGACTTTTAAAAATTCCTCATCATCTTTATCTATTGACCACGTTAATATTATTGGATCAGTGTTACCCTAGCCCCACTCCAGGATTCCAGTGTGTTTAAAGCCATTTGAGAGCGTCAGCTTTAGAAGGAATCAAATTCTGATTCTGAAATGGTTCCCATCAAATCAGACTGATTCTACTGGGAATAAAGCCCCACCCCCTCTTCAGCCTGGCTCCACCCTCTCTTCAGACAGCTCAGTGAGGATGTCTGAGTTAGTGGACTTCCTTTCCAGCCCTGCTGCTGAATAATGAACCAGCTCTACCTCCACTTTAGACCCATAGACCTGTTCCTGGTCCTCAGAGTCCAGATTTACTGGTTTTATTTTCAGGTGGACATCTCTACTCCTCCTCTCACTCCTGTCTGCCCTCTGTGTTTGCACACGACCCTGCAGTCTCATGCCCTTATATGGGCATCATAGAGGCATGTCTCTGTGCTAATTAGGAAAACATGCATGAGCTTTCACCTTACGAGCACCTGGAAGTAAGGCGAGTTTAAGAACAGGTCCTGACTCTGACAGGGGGAACTTTAAGAACACTCTGGAAGTCTGAGGAGTAATAGTCAGTGAGGCATAGTGGCCTTAAATAAGACGATATAAAAACAACTAAATAAGACAGGATTTTACAAGTTTACAGCTGAAAGTTACATGTCTGAATGACAAACACTGGCCTTAATTATCATGTGAAACTTTACATGTTAAAACCTGATATTATGGCTTTAAATAAAACGTAATCATTATGACTTTAAATCAGACATTATCTAGATATACAATCATATTAAATATGATATTTTCAGGTGATATAACAGCTTATAATGAGGCAGTAGATAATGAACATAACCTCCTCAGACCTGAGCTTTTGTTCTGATCGTTTTTAGTTTCTCCCTCTTATTAACAGAAGATCAGAAGAGGATCAGGTCTTCTTAGGAGGACCTGATCAGTGAAAGCATCGGCCCAGCCTTTAAACAAGAACTTTTTGGAAATTGTCCTTTCCAAAATCCACACAAATGCTCTAAAATTCAAAGAAATAATGTCAAATTTCTGTGAAAATCAAATAAATGTAAAAATTCAATGAAAATGACAGAAACATCCATTAGTCAAAACAAATTCTCCACAATTTCCATGAAAATCCTTGACATTAAAAAACAGCCCAACCCCCAAATCCCCAAAATTGACAAATTACTTACCCAAATTTCCACGAAATGTCCAAAACAATCAAAGCAATTTTCCCCAAAACCTCCAATGAAACTGTCCAAAATACTAAAACATGTCACCTAAAATTACATGAAAATATTCAAACATTTCCAAGAAAATATCGTAAAATATCCAAGCAGCAAATTCTCCCAACATTTCAACCAAATTTGATTAATGTGGATGAATATTTCAGACAGCTACCTCTAAAGTTCTACAGCAGAAATGACTGCTAGGATATAATGTTCTGTTCTGCTCATGCAGGGACTGAGGAGGTTAAATATGATTTCATATTATTTAATGTAACACCAAGGACTGACTGTGTGGAACTAAACTACCTGCTCTCTGTTGGAGGGTTTCCAGGTGTTAGATGATGTCATCAGTCCCAGGATAAACTCCATATCAGGATGAAACTACTGACTGATCCTGAGGGCCATAACCTTCACTCCTTTAGAACATCTCTGTGCAGTTAGGAAAGATGAATAATCGTGTCAGTGCAACTGAAAGTGGGCTTTAACGTTCAGCTCAGCATCCTTCATCTCTACCATCATTAGAACACAGGTACACCAACAACCTTCCCCTCATGTTGACTGTCTACTTTTGGTAACTCTTCTCACAGTGGGTGGGACAGGAACAATGCCAACTATAGCAGGAAAAAGCCCCCAACATCCCAGCTTCATCAACATTCCAACCTCTGCCTTTGATGATGTCATCTTTTAAAAACCTCTTAAACGTTCCATCATTGCCTTTGAAGGAGATTTCACCTCTTAAGACATATAAAACATTCCATCCTTGCCTTTAAAGTTGATGTCATCATTCAAGGCAAATAAAACATTCCATCCTTTAATTTGAAGACGATGTAAATCCTTTCAGGCCACTAAACAAATTCCATCCTTGCCTCTGGAGATGATGTCATCCTTAATAGCCTATAAAACATTCAATCATTGAATTTGAAGATGATGTCAACCTTTTAGGCCTCTGAAACATCCCATCCTTGCCTATGGAGATGATGTCATCCGTAATAGCCTATAAAACATTCCATCCTTGAATTTAAAGATGATGTCATCCTTAATAGCCTACAAAGCATTCCATCCTTGAATTTGAAGATGATGTCATCCTTTAAGGCCTATAAAACATTTCATCCTTGCCTTTGAAAATGATGATGTCATCCTTTATAATAGTGGTTTTCCACTAGTTTAGCATCAGGACCCACAACTACTGCCTTCTAGGAGATTGGGGCCCAGATCGTAAAAATGTTCATCTGCTTACGTGTATCTGATGGAAAAGGTTTCAGTCTTGCCTTTACACGTTGGCATGGATGTTACGGGTGCAGTTCCAGTTGCACTAACACAATAATTCCACTCTCTCTGACTGCATGTGAATGTACTGTGTGTCTATGATGTGTTCTCTCTGCGTATCACTGTGTTTGAGGCAGAGCTTTGATTTATTTTGTCTCTACATGTAGGGAATGTGATGCAGGTTGCTCTTGGTCACTCCTATCATTTTTGTTTTATAAAGAAGCTCTTGGAGGTCATAGACCCCTGATATGAAGACTCCAACAATATTCTTATAAAGATCAAATATAAACAGAAATAAATTCATAGAAGTGTCTACATGTAAACAGGCTGGTTGTGATGATGGCAGGTATAAGGTGTTCCAGCTGCCTCGCTGAAGCTTTAACCCCAGGCTCTCCACAGTCAGCCAGTCCTCTGTTACTCTCCTTCACTTCTTCCCTCGACCTCTCCATCGGGGTCAGAGAAAATTCAGGAGGGACCGTACTCAGCCCAGAAGTCCTGGCTGACATGGAGAAGTGGACAGACGTCTGCTCTCTTTCTGGCTGCTCTAAAATCACTGAAATAATCCCAGGTCTAACAGCTCCTCTATGAGCTGATGAGCTAACCCGTGGTACTGTTTCTACTCTTCTGACCAATCACACGCTGCCAGCTCATCATTAAGGATAGACCTGATCCCTATCAGGCCTCAGACACACCTGTGGAGGTTAGGAGGATGAGCAGCTTACGGTCAGTTTATTCTTCACCCCTTAGACAGCAGAGCAGACGGGACCTGATCCGGTCCTCCTCATCTCCCTCCTCTTCATCCTCGTACCGAGATCTTGTTTTCCACCGCAGCAAGCATGGAGCACAGCCGGGAGTTCTCATTGGCGAGCAGCTTGGAGGGCTCATCAAACTCTGCCACCTGAACCAATCAAAATGAAGCAAACATTGTAAGTTTTTCTTTAATTCGTTCAACAGTTTTTCTTGGAACAACTACAAAAATAAAACTGAACCAATCACTGGTGGTGGATCAAAAACATTTTCATTCTAACCTTCCCTTCGAAGATGACATCATTCGTTAAAGTTTATGAAACATTCTAACCTTGCCTTTAAAGATGACATCATCCGTTAAAGTTTATGAAATATTCTAAAGATGACATCTTTTAAAGTTAAGCTTCAGACAGAGCTAAATTTACCAACTCTACTGATAGTGACCAATTCTAGTTTAATTCTCTCCTGTGGTGCACGCCTACTACAACATGATCTGTCGCTCTGATTGGCCAGTAATTACTGTGACAGAAAGAACATTCATCCAATCCCCCTCTGAGTTTTATTTTGAAAGGTTCTGCCCTCTTTTTAACACCATCTATGGTTTGGTTCCCAGACAGATGTGAAATATTTCCAACACCATTGATTTGTGGAGCCGTCCATCTGGCATGTCCTGGTACCTCTCCCCTACTATCAGATGAAAATAAACTCTGATTGGACCAGAGTGGAGCTGACACAACAGAACATGTCAATGCCAGAGAATAATCCTGGTCCATTCCAGATAACATCACCCAACATGAGCGAGGTACAGCAACAGCACAGCAGCTTCCACAACGATAAACGATAAACATGTCATGTCAGACTAACTCTAACTTTAGAGTGAGTCTTTCCTCTGACTTCGAGTACTGTTTAGGGTAATCTCCACAGTTAGCACTCTCACATCCTAGAATGGGAGATGATCTCTGATTGGTCCGTACCTGTCCGTTGTTGAGCACCATGATGCGGTCACAGGCGAGGACGGTGTGGAGGCGGTGAGCAATGGTCAGGGTGGTGCAGTCCTGGAATGACGTCCTGATGGTCTCCTGGATCAGAGCATCTGTCTCAGCGTCCATGGCAGCGGTCGCCTCATCGAGGATCAGGATCTGAAAGACGACAGCGTACCAATCAGCCAACAGAAGAGGAGTGGGGGGAGTAGTTTTCCGACTGTCTATCTCTTACCTTGCACTGTCGGAGCAGAGCTCGGGCGACACACAGCAGCTGCCTCTCTCCAACCGAGAAGTTCTCCCCGTTCTCCACAACCTCGGACTCCAGCTTCAGTGGAAGCTGAGACACCTGACAGACGGACAAGAAGTCAGATGAACAGGCAGACAGACAGGAAGAAAGACAGACAGGAAGTCAGACAGACAGGCAGACAGGAAGTAAGATAGACAGGCAGACAGACAAGAAGTAAGACAGACAGGAAGGGCTAAATAAATGTAGGCCTTTCCTTCCGGGGGTCAAAGTGAAGATGGCGGCCTGAGCCGGAGCGCGTGAGGACACCATGCACCAAACTTCAAAAAAAGTAACAAAAGGAACTTTTATCTCACTCATTGTTCACCAAATTGCATTAAAATGTATTCACACAATCAACGAGTGAGTGTGACTTCAAGGGCTGGCACGAAGAGACCGAACTCCCCACAACAATGTGGGGCATATGCACAGTCGCTTGCCGCAGCTGACCATGATTACACTCAGACTGCACTTTGTTCGGACAATTTTGAAGAGGACTTTCAACCGCTATCTGTTACACCATCTAAATCTCCAGCGACCAAAAAGAAAGCTTGTGATGCTGAAATGAACCCCTATGCTGGCGCAGTTTGAAATGCTCAAGACACTTATTAACAACAGAGCTGACGCTATTGAAAACAGAATGATCCTCCTAGAGGACAAGCTCGAATGTGTGTCTGCAGAACTGAAAGCACAGGAGTGGTTACTTTGGAACAGAGAGTCACTAAAGTGGAGCAGCCTGTCGCGACCATGCAAAGGAGAATGGACGAAATGGAAACTTGTATGAGAAGACACAATCTGAGACTGGACAGAGTGCCTGAGTCCATCTGCGCAGAAGTGATCAGAATCTGTCAGAAGGTGGTACCCGACATGAAGGACCTGCTGGTGCAGGACGATTTTGCTCATCGCTTGGGGAGACGCAACGCCGCGGAGGAGGGAACCAGACCGAGATCCAACATCCTACACTTCATCTCCCAGGAGAGCAGAGACACCGTTTGGAAGGCAGCGAGGACGTGCCCCTACCTGCAGCGACACGGGCTGCGGTTCAAGGAAGACCTGTCCAAAGGGGATCGTGAGAGTCGGATAAAACTGTACCCCTACGTCAAGAGTGCTCGCAAAGCTGGGAAGACGGCTTACTACGTGGGAGGACGAGCCTTCATCAAAGGAGAAGGAGAGATTATTCTGAATGACTAAAATAAACTCAAAGAGAATCAGGTTAGTCATGACTTTTGTTTAACAGCCATAGTCGGCTATAATAAAGAACTAATAATGAACTAAAGTAAAGACAGTGATGACTGATTTTGATTGAGCCAAAGAAACATTTCCTTTTGTTAAATGTCCAATCTATACGGTGCTACAGGTGTCGCTGACCTGCCATTTTTTTGTTTTCATCCTAAGAGAGGAGTAGAGACAAAGTCTCGTTTTTTTGTTTTTTGTTGTTTTTTGTTTTTGTTTTTTTTTTTGTTTTTTTCTCTTTCTCATGTCTATTTCTGTGTTATCCATCAATGTCACGGGGATTAGAAATGATTTGAAGAGAAAAGGTTTATTTCTGTTTTGTCAAGGGAAACGTGCAGACTTTTATTTTTTACAGGAAACTCATGCCTCAGCATCTAATGTGTCGTTCTGGAAAAGTCAATGGGGAAAAGATATTTGGTTCTCCTTTGGTTGCAACAGATCAGCAGGGGTCGCCATACTAAAGGGAACGTTCAGAGGGAAAATCATCAAACATCTTACTGACGATAATGGTCGATGGGTTATATTGATTATTGAAAATGAAAATGCTGTGTTCATTTTGGTAAATATCTATGCAACAAATGATAAAAAAACAAATATAACTTTATTTCAAACCATTGAAAGCAAACTAAACACATGGTTATCTGAATTTCCTGCAGCCAAAATCATATGGGGTGGAGATTTTAACACTAATGAATGACAGGGATGATGCATGGCCTCCAAAAGATGAAAGGGCAAATGAATTAAATAATATATGTAACAGAATGGTCTTAACTGACATCTGGAGACACAAACACCCAGATACAAAAAAGTATACATGGAGCAATAAGGACATGTCCTTACAGTCCCAGCTAGACTTCAGGATTACCTCAACAAATATGATTGTAAATGTAGAAAAAACATAAATTATGCCAACTGTATTTACTGACCATAAAGCTATCATTATTGAAATCAACCTTTTATCCAAAAGAGCTAGAATAAACACTGACTACTGGAAATTCAATAAAAAATCTACTGAACGAGAATGACTTTATAAGGCAAACTAAAAACCTTTTTGAAAAACACTGGAGAATGGCCACATTAACTAACCATTATGGAAAAGCCTGGGAATTAATGAAATTTGAAATTAGAAAGTTGGCAATTGTATTGAGCAAACGAATGTCTAAAGCAAAGAATGAAAAAGAATTACATACTATCTCACAAATCATGAAATTAACTGAAAAAGTGAGCTTAACCGAGAATGAACAAACAAATCTTGAATTATTACACGTTTCCCTTGATCAAATTTATGAAGAAAAGGCAAAAGGAGCTTTTATCAGATCAAGAAGGAAATGGCTTGAACAAGGTGAAAAATGCTCCAAATATTTTTTTAACTTGGAAAAAAGGAATTATGAAATGTCCTCGATAAGTAAACTAAACATAAATGATACTGTTTGTGAAGATGATAAAATGATTGCAGAATATGTTGCCAATTTTTACAGTAAATTATATTCCAAGGAAATTCTTGATGAAAATAAAATGGATTCATACTGCCAAAATATAGAACATAATACAAAAATAATTGATGAAGAATTTAAAAATGACTGTGACCGAAAGATTAACATCTCTGATGTACAAAAGTCCATTGACTCTCTCAAAGACAACAAATCTCCAGGCAATGACGGTCTGACAAGTGAATTCTATAAATACTTCAAAGAATCTCTTGATCCATTTTTGCTTCAGGTATTTGAGGAAGCCATAACAAAAGGCCATCTACCACCAACACTACAACAAGGTGTTATTAAATTAATACCCAAACCAAAAAAAGATAAATTGAATATTGACAACTGGAGGCCGATTACCTTGTTAAATAATGATGCTAAAATATTTGCTTCAAGTTTTGCAAAGAGACTCAAGATGGGACTGGCAGAAATTATTGATGAAGAGCAGTCAGGATTTATGCCAGGTCGCTGTATTATTAATAATGTAAGGGTGATTTTGGATCTATTGGATTATAATGAACACATTGCTGAGGACAGTCTTGTTTTATTTGTGGATTTCTATAAAGTATTCGATACAGTTAATCATAAATTCCTGCTAAAAACACTAAAAACCTTTGGATTTGGAGACCGATTCATCAGTGTAATTCAAACACTCTATAATGGTTGCAATAGTTGTTAAACTGGCACATGGAACATCTCCAAGATTCTGTATAGAAAGAGGAATAAAGCAAGGCTGTCCGATAAGCCCATACATCTTCCTGCTTGTAGCACAAATGATGGCCACTCATATCAAAATGACCAATTTTCAAGGTATCAACGCCTTTGACAGAGAATTTAAAATATCACAGTTGGCTGATGATACAGCAGTATTCATTAATAACCATACAGATGTAAATACAGTAATTGATTGCATTAAAGAATTCTCAGAGGTGTCAGGATTAAGAATGAATTTAGGTAAGGCAGTCTTGTTACCACTTACAAAATGTGATGATGTTGAAATACTTGGCATTCCAGTAAAGAAAACGGTTACTTATCTTGGAGTAACTGTGAATAGTGATCAAATAGAATGATGTAACTTAAACTTTAACCCCATCCTTAACCAAATTACTACAAAATTCAACATGTGGCTGATGCGTGACCTCTCAATTTATGGAAGAGTTTTATTAGCTAAAGCTGAAGGTATTTCAAGATCAGTATATATTTCTCTGTCTATGAATATGCCTAACACAACATGTAAAAAACTAGATAAAATGCTTTTGAATTTTATGTGGAAGAACAAAGCCCATTACTTAAAAAAAGATGTTCTCTGTAATCAGAAAGGAAATGGTGGGCTGGAAGTCTTGAGCTTTGAAACCGTTAATAATGTGTTCAAAATTAACTGGATATCCCGATTGGTAAAAGAAAAAGTAAATATTTGGAATACGATTCCCAAATATATATTCAATCAAATTGGAGTACTTGAATTTCTGTTAAAATGTAATTACAAACCTGAAAAACTACCCAACTATCAGACTTCCACAAACAGGCGTTGCTGTCCTGGAGGCTGATCCACAAACACAGCTTCTCACCAACCAGCTGCTACCTTTGGAACAATCAAAATGTTAAATATCGCAACAAATCACTATTTCTCAAAACCTGGTATGACAGTGGGATAGTGTGGGTCAACCAACTCATCAATTCACAGGGGCAAACATTTCCGTATAATGAATTCATTGTGATGTATAAACTTCAAATCTCGCAAATTGAATATAGTAAAGTTTGTAAAGCAATACCAAATGGAATCTTACAACTCCTTAAAAACTCTCAATTTAATAATCAAATACAGAAAATTCAGAAACAATTATACATAGGAGAGATCGATATTATGAAAAAAACTTGCACCAATAAATACATCAGAAACCCCATCCAACCTATAAAAAGGCCACTACTTCACAATGGAACTCATCATACAGAGAAATAAACTGGAGCAGGACGTGGCTGGTTGGTGAGAAGCTCTGCATCTACAATAAAATCAAAGAAGTCTCCTTTAAAATCTTACACAACATCTACCCTGCAAAAAAAAACATTAGAAAGATTCAAATTAGATATAGATTACAAATTTGACTTCTGCCAAACGGAACAAGAAACCATTATCCACCTGTTTTATCACTGCACCTACAGTAAAAACCTCTGGTCTCAAATACAGAAACTCATCCATTACAAAACAGGTCATGTGATCGGCCTCCAGGAGAGTGACATCATCCTTTATTTTGAAAATACAACAATTCCCAAAGACCTTTCCCTCCTGATACAGACTCTAATCATGCTGGCCAAATACCATATACATAAAGCAAGATGGACACAGACAAAACCAAATGGACATAATTTTGAAAACGAGATACACAAATACTCCAATACTATAAAATATGTTAAAAACAAAAAAGCTGTTAAACTGCATCACTCATTCTGCCAATACTTCAAAACTGTAAACCGCTAAATGTTCCCTGCTGCCTTCTTTTTTTGTTTTGTTTTTTTTGTTGTTGTTGTTGTTGTTTGTTTGTTTTTGTTTGTTTTTGATTTTGTGTTGTTCTGCTTTTGTGTATTCTTTTCTTTCTTTCCTGTCTTTGCTTCACTGACTATCTGTATGGATGTACACTTTTGTATCTATAATCTCATATGACACATGTTGCACTTTTACTTAATGGGTTGTAACTGTTAACTTGTGTTCAATAAAATCAATATAAAAAAAAAAAGACAGACAGGAAGAAAGACAGACAGGAGGTAAGACAGGCAGGCAGACAGGAAGAAAGACAGGCAGGCAGACAGACAGGAAGTGAGACAGACAGGCAGACAGGAAGTGAGACAGACAGGAAGTCAAACAGACAGGCAGACAGGAAGACAGACAGGAGTCAGACAGAAAGACAGGAAGTCAGACAAACAGGAAGTAAGACAGACAGGAAGACAGACAGGCAGGGAGTCAGACAGAAAGACAGGAAGTCAGACAAACAGGAAGTAAGACAGGAAGAAAGACAGACAGGAGATAAGACAGGCAGGCAGACAGGAAGAAAGACAGGCAGGCAGACAGACAGGAAGTGAGACAGACAGGCAGACAGGAAGTGAGACAGACAGGAAGTCAAACAGACAGGCAGACAGGAAGACAGACAGGGAGTCAGACAGAAAGACAGGAAGTCAGACAAACAGGAAGTAAGACAGACAGGAAGACAGACAGGCAGGGAGTCAGACAGAAAGACAGGAAGTCAGACAAACAGGAAGTAAGACAGGAAGAAAGACAGACAGGAGATAAGACAGGCAGGCAGACAGGAAGAAAGACAGGCAGGCAGACAGACAGGAAGTGAGACAGACAGGCAGACAGGAAGTGAGACAGACAGGAAGTCAAACAGACAGGCAGACAGGAAGACAGACAGGGAGTCAGACAGAAAGACAGGAAGTCAGACAAACAGGAAGTAAGACAGACAGGAAGACAGACAGGCAGGGAGTCAGACAGAAAGACAGGAAGTCAGACAGACAGGAAGACAGACAGACAGGGAGTCAGACAGAAAGACAGGAAGTCAGACAAACAGGAAGTAAGACAGACAGGAAGACAGACAGGCAGGGAGTCAGACAGATAGACAGGAAGTCAGACAGACAGGAAGTCAGTAATCCATACTACTGCAGCTCTTCTCTGTAATACTCACACATTCCTTCATGTGACTCCTGCTCAGAGCGTCCCAGATCTGTTCCTCGCTGTACTGGTTGAAGGGGTCCAGATTAGACCTGGAAAGGCCAAAAACTCATTAACATCACCAGTCCACAAATCAGAGGGGTCAGAATTAAATTTAGGACGATACTAAAGATTATAAAGATTATCTGCTCCTCCTCAGGTGTTCCTCCTACCTGACTGTCCCACTAAACAGCACTGGGTCCTGTGGGATGATTGAGAGCTTGCTCCGGAGGTCGGCCAGTCCGATGTCACTGATGTCAACACCGTCGATCAGGATGGAGCCGCCACAAGGCTCCATCAACCTGAACAGAACCATGCCCAGAGACGACTTTCCTAAACACGGACAGACCGAAATCAGACCTGCTCCTGGTGCAACAAGTCTCCAAAATAAGAACTGAATCAGACCTGGACCAGTCCTTAGTTAGTCTGCTGTAGTCTTCAAACTTTCCTCTGTGATAAAGCTTATAGTCAGGACTGGCTCAGACCTGGACCAGTTCCTCACTAAACTGTACCTCCTAGCTAAAATATATACAGTCCTTAATAAATTTATTAGACCACCTGTCATATTTGTCTCAGAGACCATCCAGCATCATGAAGTGCTTGAATGTGGACTCTTTCATTTTCAGTCAGCTCTCCACGTTTTACCATTTTGAACAGGAATGAGGGATTCACCCAAATTTGAGCCGGCTCACTGGGCTTCTCTGAAAAGTCAGAAATTAGTCAAGCATAACATTCAACCACTAAAACTCATTTTTCTGTTCAGGAATGCAAGTAAATAACTATAATTTGACATATTAATCAAGAAATATTAATGTGCTTTTCCATTTTTTCAGTTTTTTGTAAATCAGTACATTTGAAAATTCATAGATAACAATAATAATGATATTTTAGCATTAAAAATATCATTTGGGTTAAAGAGCTTCTACATATTGGTGTATTAACCACTGCAGAAACATAAAAAATGATTTTGGTAATTACCAATGCTGTTAATTTAGGGCAGCTGTGGCATAAACCTTACTTTGGTTAGGGTTAGGGTGGTCTAATAAATTTGTAAAGCTCTGTATTTTTTTTTTATTCTATTTTTTTTAAGAAAAGGAATTCAATGAAAGATAGCCCCATCTTGTCAGGACCCAGCATCTAGACTAACCTGATCCGGTCCTTCCCACTATGCCGACCTTCTCTTTAGGTCGGATTGTGCAGGAGATCCTGTTGAGGACCAGAGGGAGGTTCGCCTGGTACCTCATCTCCACCTCCCTGAGCACCAGCTCCCCCTGCTGGGGCCAGTCAACTGGAGGGGCCTGATCTTTGACCCGGGCTGGAGCCTCTTGGGACAGGGACTGAGACGGACACACATAGATGAAAGATTAGTAAGAAACAAATCCTGTTAAAAACACACTGTTCAGTTATCTTTGTTTGATGAGCCAGGCAGGTCTCTGAGGTCTAAACCAGTCCAGAGATTGGTTTCTTTGTGTGGATGTGCTGGAATCAGTTCAGAGGCTGGTTTTTCTACCTGACTTTACTGGACCCAGTTCAGAGACTGGTTGCTTTACCTGGATGTACTGGAACCAGTCCTGGTGGTTCCTTAAACTGGATGTATTGGGCCAAGTTCATAGGCTGATTCCTCTGCCGGAACCAATCCAAAGGCTGGTGTTGTCTACCTGGATATACTCGACCCAGTCCAGAGGCTTGTTTCCCTACCTTGATGTACTGGAACCAGTCCAGTGGCTGGTTTCTCTACACAGATGTACTGGAGCCAGTCTAGAGGATAGTTTCTCTACCTGGGTGTAATGGAACCAGTTCAGTGGCTGGTCTCTCTATCTAGATGTACTGGAGCCAGTCTAGAGGATGGTTTTTCTACCTGGATGTAGTGATGGATTCTCTCGACGGATGTGAAGCGAGCTTCAGTCTCAGATGCCAACCGCACAGTGAACTGGAACAACCCTGTTAACTGACAGAGGGACAGGGAGATTCAAGACCTCAGACCTAAATCCTGCCAGAGGAGGCCTGCAGCAAGATCCTTTCTAGGTTACCTGTACAGCGTAGGAGATGGCGAGGCCAGCATAGGCAGGGGGGATCTTCCCGTGCATCAGGACCATCATGAGGGCAGTGACACTGATCAGAGCCACACTGATGATGTCCAGACGTACAGCCAGCCACCGCATGGCACAGCTGAAAAGGTAGAAGGGAGCCTGGTTCTGGTCCAGCAGAACATGGTACCTAAAACAAAAACATAGTCAGAGGTGGGGTGGGGGGCAGGGGGGTCCAGATCAAATCCAATTCTCAGGGGTTTTAAAGAAACGTTTCAAGGCCTGACCTGGTAAGGAAGTCATGGCCCCGGCCGTAGGCCTGCAGGGTAGACAGGCCCTGGATGCTCGATGTGATGTGGGACATGAAGGGGGACATGGTCACGTTGTCCAGGCGCTTCAACTCCCGGATGAAGACCCTGGAGACCCCGTGCAGTACTGCAAACAGTAAAACAAGAGGACCCACAGCCACCAGGAACCACGGAAAAACCCAGCTGATGACTCCAAGGCAGAAAAAGACAAGGATCAGGTTCTGGATAAACATCTCGGCCTGGAACGGCAGCCGCGTGTCAACTGGAGAGAGCAGAAAAGTTTTCAGAGAGATTTCCACAAAGTTCCATGGACCAGATCCGGATCAGAGTCCTAGACATCCTTACCTTCGTCCATGTCTTTGGAGAACCGGTTTAGGATCCAGGCTGTGGGGGTCACATCGAAGAACTTCATAGGACAGCGGAGAATCTTATGGAAGAGCTGATCATGGAGTTTAGAGGAGGCACGCAGAGTTCCCTGGAAAACAACTGCCATTGGAGTGACCAGGGACCTGTCCTTGAACTCAACAGACATTACTAATCAATCTGTCCTTGAACTAAACAGACATTACTAATCAATCTGTCCTTGAAATCAACACAGTAGAAGCTTAAATTCAAATAGAGAAGCTTAAATTCAAACCTGTCAAAAATCAAACATTGCTTAAAGCAGCTAAAGAACAAGTTTACAGTGATAGCAATCTCTGAAACTTGGCTAAGCGATAAACAAGAAGCCTTGGTTGAAATAGATGGATATGAGATGTATTATATGAACAGAAAAGAGAAAAAGGGTGGAGGAGTTTCAGTATACATTGACAAAACTTACAGAAGTAAAACTATTAAGAACATGTCTGAAGCAATAAACAATGTAATGGAATGTGTTACTGTAGAAATAGAAACTGAGAAGTCAAAAAATATACTGATAAGCTGTGTATACAGAACACCAGGATCATGTGTAGAAGTATTTAAAGAGAAACTATTGAGTATATTTGAGAAAATAAACAAGAATAAATTGTTTTTTGCATGTGGGGATTTCAA
This sequence comes from Cheilinus undulatus, assembly GCF_018320785.1. Lineage (NCBI taxonomy): Eukaryota > Metazoa > Chordata > Actinopteri > Labriformes > Labridae > Cheilinus > Cheilinus undulatus. The sequence continues at coordinate 55,081,869 of NC_054866.1, read as the reverse complement.
TATTGACTTGTTAAATCCACAAGAAAACAATAACATAAAGGAATTCATTAAATCTATGTACAGTGTGAGCCTCTTTCCATTAATAACACACCCAACCAAGATAACTACTCATAGTGCGACACTAATAGACAACATTTTCACTAATGGGATCGGTGTGAAGATAACTAGTGGAATAATAATAAATGACTCAAGTGATCATTTGCCAGTGTTTGCAACTATCCAGACCTCCTCAAGGACAAACAAAGAAAACAAAGAATATAAGATAATAAGACTAAGAACTGAATAGTCTATTGAATCTCTTAAATATGATCTCCTGAAACAAGACTGGAACAATGTCTATGTTGGCGACGTAGACGAAGCCTATGACACATTCATATCAATAACAACGGCTCTCTACGAAAAAAATTGTCCTCTGGTAAAGAAACTAGTGAAACACAAACTTGCAGAAAAGCCATGGTTAACCAAAGGTATATTAAATGCATACAAGAAGAAAAATTTATTGTATAAAGACTTTCTCAAGAAAAGAACAAAACACACTGTATATCAGTTAAAGGAGTTAATCTGTGGAACAACCGTAGCGAAGAAATGAAAACCTGCAGATCACTTCATAAGTTCAAACAAATTTATATCAATCTCATCCTGAATGGATACAAGAAAGAAATGGATACATAGATTTAGAATATAAAGCAATGTGCCTTTTTAGCGATGCACTTTATTTCCTTCTGTTTTGTTCTCCTACACATTGCTCCGACAGATTAAATTATTAAAAACACAACAATGGATCATAGTCCTCTTACCATGTCCTTTAATTTGTCCCTACCGAGAGTTCCCTACTCTTGGTGCTTTAACCCTTTATTGTTGGAGGACAATCATTTTCTTAAGTATATAGGGGAGGCCATAGATGATTTTCTTTTAGTTAATGATAATGGTGCTGTGTCTGACTCTATCTTGTGGGAAAGTTTTAAAGCTGTGTTAAGAGGCAAAATTATTTCATATGAAGCTGCTAAGAAGAGGGAAAAACAAAAGCGCCTCAAGGAAATGGAGTCACAGCTTGCTAAGGCTGAAAAGACATACCTCTATGTCAATGGAAGATCTATACAGTTTCATGAAGTTGAAAAATGAATACAACACAAATCCTGAGTGAGCAGGTTAACAAAAAAATACTTAAGCTTAGACAAAAGCAATTTGAACTAAATGAAAAACCAGATAAATTGCTGGTAAGGCAACTTAGGGGCGCACAGGCAAGCAGGGCAATTGTGAAAATTAAGACCACAAATGGAGAGCTGTTGACCAATCCCCATGAAATAAATAATTATTTCAGGAATCTAGACTCACAGCTATATTTGTCTAATTGCACCACATCAGATGATGAAATAGAAAAATTCCTGGACTCTGTTGATCTACCTAAAATCAGTGAATCAGCTAAAATTGACCTGGACTCAGAGTTCACTGTAAGAGAAATTAAAGAGGCGATTCAATCATTTCCGAGTGGAAAGGCTGCTGGCCCAGATGGGTTTGGGGCAGAGTTTTATAAGTCCTTTTGGGACCAGATTGCACCTTTACTGCTTAGATTGACAAATCACTCCATCGAGAGTAAACTATTCTCCCCGCCCTTCTATGAGGCCAGTATTTGTTTAACACTTAAAAAAGGGAGGGATGACTCTGACCCAATGGCATATAGACCTCTTAGCCTTTTAAATTATGACCAAAAAGTGGTAGCTTAGATGTTGGCCACCAGACTTGGTAGATACATTCCATCATTAATACATCCTGACCAAAATGGTTTTGTATCTGGCAGATTTTCTTTTTGTAACACACGTCGATTATTTAATATAATGTATGCCAAACATAAAGTTAACAGCACACCTGTAGTCATCTCATTGGACGCAGAACGTGCCTTTGATCAGATCGAATGGAGGTATATGCACGCTGCTTTAAAACGTTATGGATTTGGCCATCTTTTTCTATCAATAGTAAAGATGATGTATGCTTGCCCAAACGCAGCTATTCTTACTAATGGTAATAGGTCAGCACCCTTTAACCTGATGCGTGGGACAAGGCAGGGTTGCTGTGCCAGTCCCCTGTTGTTTAATCTTGCACTGGAGCCTTTGGCCATTAGCATAAGGCAGCATTCTGCTATTAAGGGAATCAAAGTGGGGAATATTGAATGTAAATTGTCTTTGTACGCAGATGATTTCTTAATCTTTATGACGGACCCCCAATCATCTCTTCCTCCTCTTCTTTCATTAATAAACTGCTTCGGTAGCCTCTCTGGATATTCTGTGAACTGGAGGAAGAGCGCATTTATTCCTCTAACAGAAAATTTGGATCCACATTTTATTAATTCCCTGCCTTTTGTAATTGCCAAGGACCGGTTCACCTATTTAGGCCTGTCTATTACTGTTAATCCAGAGCTCTTGTTTAACAACAACTTCTGTAGTCAGCTAGACAAACTTAAAAAAGACACTACTATTGGCCAGTTAATGCCAGGGCCTTAGTATACTGGCATGACCAGTACCCCCCAACAAGTGGCTTCAATGACAAGCCTACACCTAAGTGGCTACAACTGGAATCTCAAGCAGTGGAAAACAGTTCTCTTGCGGCTCTCATGTTTGCAACAAATGATTACCCAGTGAATAGTTTTAAAGAAAATTTTGTCCTGTATAACTCAATCAACGTCTTAAAACAGATGAAAAGGGTGATCCATGCACCTGAATTCTCTATAAATTCATCTATTTGCTTTAATCACAACTTTATCCCATCCAAGTGTGACCAAGCTTTTATTCACTGGGGCAAAAAAGGAATCAAAACAATTGCAGACTTGTATACGAATAATCATTTTGCATCCTTTGTGGAGCTTAAGGAAAACTATTCCCTCCCACAAGCCGATTTTTCCGATGTTTACAAGTTAGACATTTTGTTAAGAGCAGCTTTAATAATTTTGAGAGCTTACCTAATGAACATCCCTTTTATAAATTAATAAGGTTACCAGCTGATACAAAACATCTCGTGTCAAAATTTGTTTTATTGTTTTCTAAACATAACCCACTTTCAGATGAGAATATCAAAGCCGCCTGGGAGGCTGATCTTGGTGTTGAATTTTCTGAGGATGTTTGGAGGGAGGGGATGGAAAGAATCCATCAAGGCTCAATCAATGCAAGGCTGTAACTGATTCAGTTTAAAGTTATGCACAGAATACACTATTCAAAAGAAAAGCTGAGCAAAATGTATCCTAATATCTCTGACACTTGTGACAGATGTAATGTTGGGAAGGGTACACTAGGTCACACTTTCTGGTCATGCCCAGAGATTGTCCCCTTTTGGCAGGACATCTTTAGACGGTTTTGCAAAATTTATAATTTAAAAGTTCAACCAGATGCACTGATCGCCTTGTTTGGGTGCTCCAAAGCTCTTCTGAAACTCCCATATACTGTGCAACAGGCTTTTATGTTTGGCATGTTAGTAGCTAAGAGAATCATACTGAAGGAATGGAAAACTGTTAATGCTCCTTGTTTGTCTAGATGGATTAAAGAATTAGTTTCAGGTATACATTTGGAAAGGCTCCGTAGCCACAAACATGGGTCTAATGAAAAATTTGAGAGGGTCTGGGGCCCAGTTATTAGATCTCTTAATGTTTTCAATTCTTAACTGTAGTTCCTGCTGGGTGATATGAATTTTAGGATATCCTTTGCCATGTGCTTCGAGGAGGCTGAAGCTTTGCTGCATATTTTGCTGCCAAGTCTGACTTTTTGTTGTAGCTTTTGTTTTGATACTATGTTATTGTATTGTCATGTTTTTGTTTAGTACAGTTTTTGTTAGTCTCTTAATGTTTATTTGTCTTGTACTGAGTCTTGTTTGTGCAAAAACATAATAAAAAAAACACAACAATGAAGGGGTAGGACTAGATAAGTTTTATCAACTTCATCCTACACCCTTTCAAACAAGGTATGATTATTTATGTTGTTATAGAGTTGTCTCTTTAATTATTATTATTTTTTTTTTCCTGACTAAACACTTTGTACATTTTACTTATTTTTGTTCTTTCTTTTAACCCTTTAACCTTTCTTTTATCGATCTGTCCTTGAACTCAACAGACATTACCTATCAAACTCTAATCAATCCATCCTGGAATTCAGCAGTGAAATAACTAATCAATCTCTAATCAATCTGTCCTTGAACTCAGCAGACATTACTAATCAATCTGTCCTTGAACTCAGCCCAGGCAATATTAATCAATCTGTCCTTGAACTCAGCCCAGACAATATTAACCAATCTGTCCTTGAACTCAGCACAGACAATACTAATCAATCTGTAATCAAACTCAGCACAGAGGTTACTAATGGATCTTTGAACCTGGCCCACTCACCTTGACGAAGGCCACGCCCCTGACAACTTTGAGGAGCAGCATGGCGCCCATGGAGGAGGCGTAGACAGCAGCGTAGTACTGCATCAGGGGGTTGTCCTTCATGCTGGTGCTCACAGCTGAACTGTTGCCCAGGGTTACTGTGGCATTCTGGAAATACAGGAAATGTAGGAGGAGTCAAAAGGAGGAAATAAGGAGGTCAAATGATGCTTTAGGTGTGTGCATCTCCTTAGCTGTGTTTATGGAGGTGAGTCAACAGGAAGTTCATTTATTAATGTAAGAATCTCTGCAATATCTAAGTAGGCGTTAAAACTCCTCTCCTATTTTGACATCGGTCTGCAATGTGACTTCAGTGCGTTCAGATTTTAAACTTTTTTGGTGGAGAGACAGTAACACACTGTGCTAGCTTAGCCAACGGACTGCTAACTAGCATCAGGTAATTTCCCTCATTTCAGTTACACTACGTGTCAATACATTTTGATCATTTTGATTAGATGCGATGCGATCTGATACAATTTTAAACTTTTTGTTTTAATGTGATGTGTTTTGATGCAAAAGTGATGGGATGCGATGCAATGCAGTAAGAGCTGATTCCATACGATGCGATCCAATATGATTTGATCCAATATGATACAATACAGTATGACGTAATGCAATACTACTGACAGAGCATGACAGGATATGATTCAACAGCACAATTTGGTACTGTACTGTATGACGCAATCATAGTATGTTAGAGTACAATATGATATGGTAAGATTTGAAACATTCTGATTTGATTCAATTTGATGTGATCAGAAAGAATATGATACAAATTCAATACAATATGATCTGATATGGTACAATTTAATGTAAAGGGATGGGATGTAATATGTTTTGATACCATTTGATGTGATGCATTGCAATATTGTTTTATTATTGTGTCACATACATACAATCACAAGCCCAGCCCTCATGGGCCTACATGACAAAGAATTTAAAGCAGTTATTCATTCATTGTCTTGTGTTGCCTGCCCCTGATAAGTGGAAGAAATTGAATATATACAAAACAAGCAAAACTGGCACAATGATCCTGTCTCTCATGTCTACAGGCTGTTTTCGCCCCATCCTTAAAGACTAGTTTATACTATTATGTTGAATATTTGCAGCATTTACACCCTGCCGGCTCACGCCTCTGTTAGAGCCTCACCCCACTGCCCTGGTTGATCCAGTAGCTGAGCCACCATTGGCAAAATGCAGAGCTTCCCACGTTGAGAATAAACAGAGCCAGGATCAGCAGGCAGGAGGTGGAACCACCGCATGACGACATGTAGAGCTGGAACACAGGCCACGCCACGCCCCCGCACTGCTGCTCCTCCCCTTTAAAGCCACGTGACGAAAAACACTGATTACTGATATTTACAGCTGGTATGGACTGACATTTACAGCTGATATAGACTGATATTTACAGCTGATATAGGCTGATATTAACAGCCAATATACTGATGTTTACTGCTGATATACTAATATTTACAGCAGAAATAGGCTGATATTTACAGCTGATATAGGCTGATATTAACAGCTGATATACTGATATTTACAGCTGATATAGGCTGATATTTACTGCTGATATACTGATATTTACAGCTGATATACTGATATTTACAGCTGATATACTGATATTTACAGCTGATATAGGCTGATATTTACAGCTGATATAAACTGATATTTACAGCTGATATAAGCTGATATTTACAGCTGATATACTGATATTTACAGCTGATATAGGCTGATATTTACAGCTGATATAAACTGATATTTACAGCTGATATAAGCTGATATTTACAGCTGATATACTGATATTTACAGCTGATATAGGCTGATATTAACAGCCAATATACTCATGTTTACTGCTGATATACTAATATTTACAGCAGAAATAGGCTGATATTTACAGCTGATATAGGCTGATATTAACAGCTGATATACTGATATTTACTGCTGATATAGGCTGATATTTACTGCTGATATACTGATATTTACAGCTGATATACTGATATTTACAGCTGATATAGGCTGATATTTACAGCTGATATAAGCTGATATTTACAGCTGATATACTGATATTTACAGCTGATATAGGCTGATATTTACAGCTGATATAAACTGATATTTACAGCTGATATAGGCTGATATTTACAGCTGATATAAACTGATATTTACAGCTGATATACTAATATTTACAGCAGATATAGACTGATATTTACAGCTGATATGGGCTGATATTAACAGCTGATATACTGATATTTACAACTGATATACTGATATTTACAGCTGATATACTGAGATTTACTGCTGATATAGACTGATAGTTACAGCTGATATAGGCTAATATTTACAGCTGATATACTGATATTTACAGCGGATATAGGCTAATATTTACAGCTGATATACTGATATTTACAGCGGATATAGGCTAATATTTACAGCTGATATACTGATATTTACAGCTGATACAGACTGATATTTACAGCTGATAAAGACTGATATTTACAGCTGATATAGGCTGATATTAAACGCTGATATAGGCTGATGTTTACAGCTGATATACTGATATTTACAGCTGATATACTGATATTTACAGCTGATATACTAATATTTACAGCTGATATACTGATATTTACAGCTGATATAGGCTGATATTAACAGCTGATATAGACTGATATTTACAGCTAATACAGACTGATATTTACAGCTGATGAACTAATATTTACAGCTGATATAGGCTGATATTTACAGCTGATATAGGCTGATATCAACAGCTGATATAGGCTGATATTTACAGCTGATATAGGCTGATATCAACAGCTGATATAGGCTGATATTTACAGCTGATATAAACTGATATTTACAGCTGAAATAGACTGATATTTACAGCCGATATACTGATATTTACAGCTGATATAAACTGATATTTACAGCTGATATACTAATATTTACAGCTGATATACTGATATTTTCAACTGATATACTGATATTTACAGCAGAAATAGGCTGATATTTACAGCTGATATAGGCTGATATTAACAGCTGATATACTGATATTTACAGCTGATATAGGCTGATATTTACTGCTGATATACTGATATTTACAGCTGATATACTGATATTTACAGCTGATATACTGATATTTACAGCTGATATAGGCTGATATTTACAGCTGATATAAACTGATATTTACAGCTGATATAAGCTGATATTTACAGCTGATATACTGATATTTACAGCTGATATAGGCTGATATTTACAGCTGATATAAACTGATATTTACAGCTGATATAAGCTGATATTTACAGCTGATATACTGATATTTACAGCTGATATAGGCTGATATTTACAGCTGATATAGACTGATATTTACAGCTGATATAGGCTGATATTAACAGCCAATATACTCATGTTTACTGCTGATATACTAATATTTACAGCAGAAATAGGCTGATATTTACAGCTGATATAGGCTGATATTAACAGCTGATATACTGATATTTACTGCTGATATAGGCTGATATTTACTGCTGATATACTGATATTTACAGCTGATATACTGATATTTACAGCTGATATAGGCTGATATTTACAGCTGATATAAGCTGATATTTACAGCTGATATACTGATATTTACAGCTGATATAGGCTGATATTTACAGCTGATATAAACTGATATTTACAGCTGATATAGGCTGATATTTACAGCTGATATAAACTGATATTTACAGCTGATATACTAATATTTACAGCAGATATAGACTGATATTTACAGCTGATATGGGCTGATATTAACAGCTGATATACTGATATTTACAACTGATATACTGATATTTACAGCTGATATACTGAGATTTACTGCTGATATAGACTGATAGTTACAGCTGATATAGGCTAATATTTACAGCTGATATACTGATATTTACAGCGGATATAGGCTAATATTTACAGCTGATATACTGATATTTACAGCGGATATAGGCTAATATTTACAGCTGATATACTGATATTTACAGCTGATACAGACTGATATTTACAGCTGATAAAGACTGATATTTACAGCTGATATAGGCTGATATTAAACGCTGATATAGGCTGATGTTTACAGCTGATATACTGATATTTACAGCTGATATACTGATATTTACAGCTGATATACTAAAATTTACAGCTGATATACTGATATTTACAGCTGATATAGGCTGATATTAACAGCTGATATAGACTGATATTTACAGCTAATACAGACTAATATTTACAGCTGATATAGGCTGATATTTACAGCTGATATAGGCTGATATCAACAGCTGATATAGGCTGATATTTACAGCTGATATAGGCTGATATCAACAGCTGATATAGGCTGATATTTGCAGCTGATATAAACTGATATTTACAGCTGATATAGACTGATATTAACAGCTGATATACTGATATTTACAGCTGATATAAACTGATATTTACAGCTGATATAGGCTGATATCAACAGCTGATATAGGCTGATATTTACAGCTGATATAAACTGATATTTACAGCTGAAATAGACTGATATTTACAGCCGATATACTGATATTTACAGCTGATATAAACTGATATTTACAGCTGATATACTAATATTTACAGCTGATATACTGATATTTTCAACTGATATACTGATATTTACAGCTGATATACTGATATTTACAGCTGATTTAGGCTGATATTAACAGCTGGTATAGACTGATGTTTACAGCTGGTATACTGATCTTTACAACCAATATACTGATATTTACAGTGGATACAGGCTCATATTTACAGGTGATGTAGGCTAATATTTACAGCTTATATAGACTGATATTTACAGCTGAAAAACTGATATTTACAGCTGATATACTGATATTTACAGTTGATATAGACTGATATTTACAGCTGATCTAGGCTGATATTTACAGCTGATCTAGGCTGATATTTACAGCTGATATACTGATATTTACAGCTGATATACACTGATATTTATAGCGGATGTAGGCTGATATTTACAGCTGATATAGGCTAATATTCACAGCTGATATAGGCTGATATCTACAGCTGATATAGACTGATATTTACAGCTGATATAGACTGATATTTACAGCTGATGTACTGATATTTACAGCTGAGATACTGATATTTACAGCTGATATACTGATATTTACAGCTGATACAGACTGATATTTACAGCTGATATAGGCTGATATTTTCAGCTGATATAGGCTGATATTTACAGCTGATTTAGGCTGATATTTAAAGCTGATATAGACTGATATTTACAGATGGTATAGACTGATATTAACAGCTGATATAGGCTGATATTTACGGCTGGTATACCTATATTTACAGCTGATACAGATTGATATTTACAGCTGATATACTGATATTTACAACTAATATACTAATATTTACAGTGGATACAGGCTCATATTTACAGGTGATATAGGCTGATATTTACAGCTGATATAGACTGATATTTACAGCTTATATAGGCTGATATTTACAGCTGAAAAAACATCATCCAACCCCTTATAGAAAATACCACAGTGGATCCCTGTAGAGTGTGTGTTGTTTGTTACCGTTCTCCTTGGTAACCGGTGTGTTCTTCTTCTTCAGTGGTCCTGGTCTGCTGTCTGCTGGTTTCCTCTGAGATGAACCAGACTTCCTACTGGGAGTCTGAGAACAACAGGCAGGTTAGGACTGAGTGATATCAACCAAACTCCAAATGTGGCTAACAATACAATAGTTATGAAAGTGTTTGAACAGTGATAGGTGGTCTTATCTGTGTTTTTTATTATAGAAACAATACATGGTTTTCACAATGCCAGGATGTTGAACTCTAATCAAACCTGTTTGGAACCTCAGCAACATCATAGAAGTCCTGGACAGATAGCAGGTAGACAAACTCCTTTAAACTGTCAAAACTGTCCAAAAAAACTTTGCTCTACTCTTAAACCTGCTGTGTTTCTGTAATGAGTGGTGGTTTTAAAGAGGAATGAATAAACTATGAATAATCTATCTTAATAACCGAGCGGGCTGCCCCACCCCAGAATAACAGGGAGTACAGACAGTACCTCTATATAAGGCGTGTCTCCCAGCTGGAAGTGGTTAAACATGGTGGCGTAGTCCATATTCAGTTTCATCAGGTCGTCATGGTTACCCTGCTCCACTATACTCCCCTCCCTCATCAGGATGACATCATCACAGTCCACCAGGTACTGCACACAAACACAGTTATGGGAGTGGCAGCGGCGTTCCCAGGTGTGAAAGCATACCTGAAGAAGGAGGCTCACCTGCAGCTGGTGGGTGACGAAGATCACCGTCTTGTGGTGAAGCTGCTTCCTGATGGCGTTGTGGAAGATGTGATTGGCCACGTGGGCGTCGAGGGCACTGAGAGGGTCATCCAGGATGTAAATGTCCCGGTTGCTGTAGAGGGCACGGGCCAAGCTGATTCGCTGTCGCTGTCCGCCACTTAGGTTGGCGCCACGCTCACCGATCTGGAGGAGCAAAAACATGAACGCCTTTAGATTGCTGAAACTGTGAACAGGCGTGTCAGCGACCACTGGACTGGGCTAACAAAGGGTTGATAAAGGGTCATCAAACCCAGTCCAGTCCAGGTTTACTGACCATGGTAACACCATGGTCAGTAAACCAGTTTCTGGTAGTTCTGGTTTCACTGTGGGACGGTGGAAAGGAGATCAGGATCTCCATAAAGCTTCTCAGCAGGTTCTCTCTCTATAGCCTCTGTGGACAGCCTGACCTTTCAGCAGGGAACTTCTGGGGGGAGGGGGGGTCGTGATTGTCCTTTGGTCTATAGTCCAGTCAGTAGTCTTCCCTATGGTAGTGGTTGTGTGAATTGCACCAGAGTGAGAGAAATAATTGAGAAAAAACTAAACCTTTCCACAATATTCTAATATTCTAATAGTCTGAGATAGTAGATTTTAGAATTTTGTGAGCTATGAGCAGAAATCATCAAGATTAAAACAATAAACGTCCAAAAAATATATTTCACTTTGTATGAGATGAATCTAGAATATTAGAAGTTTAACTTTTTCAATGAAATCACAGCAAAAACAAAAAACAAAAAACAAAAAACTATCTTATGTCATTCTATGTTTTTAGATGCACCTATATACCAGTAACGGGCAACTTGTAGCCAGGGGGCCACATGTGGCCCTCCTACTGACTCGATGTAGTCCACAAGCCAGTATCAAATAAGAAATTGTAAACATGAAGATAACATCCTAATATCTGCCATGAAAAATAAAAACTAGAAACAATGGTTCTTTGTATTGAATTGAATTTGTAAGCAGTTCAAGGTAGGTGTACTTGTTGCTGTAAAGATCTTTTGTGTGTTAAAGTGAGATATGTGTGTAAACATTTCTAAAACAACCAGCATTTTGTCAAATGCATGGGAAGCAGTTTAATTTGGCAAATGTTCAGTGATTAGCTGATTTAATCAGGTATGAGTTAAAAATATACATGTTTGTGAAGAAACCAATAGATTTGGTCCATATGTAAAATTAGAGGATCCTAACACTTGTAAGAACGTGGCCCTCTGGTACTTTAAGGAACCAGAGTTCCCTATCTCTGGTCTACAATAACAGACAAACAGGAAGTGATGTCACCTCTGTCAGGTCAGCGTCGGGCAGCAGGTTGAGGTCTGGTCGGAGACAGCAGGCACTCAGGACAGCCTGATACCTGCAGATACAAACATGAGAACCATAAGAATGACCTTCTAATTGGACACGCACCAGCTTTCAAAGGCAAGGATGGAATGTTTTCATGAGCTTTTAGGGATGACATCATCTTCAAAAGCAAGGATGGAATGTTTTCATGAGCCTTAAAGAATGACATCATCTTTCAAAGGCAAGGATGAAATATTTTCATGAGCTTTAAAGAATGACATCATCTTTCTAAAGCAAAGATGGAATGTTTTCATGAGCCTTAAAGAATGACATCATCTTTCAAAGTCAAGGATAGAATGTTTTCATGAGCTTTAAAGAATGACATCATCTTTCTAAAGCAAAGATGGAACATATTAAAGTATGGATTGTATCTGAGTCTGGCCGACTTTAATGCCACCCAGCTGGTGTACTGGTCTGGTGGGGTCCCCCTGTTCCCGCCTCATCACCTCTCCTCGTTGTACTCGTGTCCAAACAGGATGTTGTCTCTCAGCGATGCGTTCAGGATCCAGGCCTGCTGAGCCACGTAGGCGAGCCGTCCTCTGACCGCCACCCGTCCCTCCAGCACCGTCATCTGAGCACAGACATATCAATAATCAATCAAATATCAATGATACAGATTATGATCAATAATCATGAAGCAGTCGGTAAAAGACACTAGTTCTCTCTGTTCATCCTAATGGTGGCGTCATCTTGACTACACTCTGAGTTCATGGTGTGAGATTTAGTGAGTGACATGTTTACTGGATGGGTCAGATTCATATAAATAAATATAAATAAACACATTTAAAGAGATATAAATAAAATATAAAACAGGAGCAGGCTGATGGTACTAAACCAACCCAAAGCACAGCAGGTCTCAGACTCTCCAACAGCAGAGCTCAAAGGAACATTCAACTATTAATCAGTAATAAATAATCAACTAGAATGGCTGTCTGAGGTGGCAGACCCACGCCTAAGCAGCGCCACCGAGGAACTTACCCTCCCATTGATTACTATGGTGTTCAAAATTTTGAAGTCAGAGAAAAACCAAACGGGTGCGTGGATCATCACCAAAATCTAATCGATTCTTCCCTGTCACCATCCCAATATTCAGTGAAAGTTTGATGAAGATCCGACTTTCCATTCTGGAGTTATCTTGTACACATACAAACAAACAAATGAACAAACGAACAAAAAAAGATACGGAATCCTTTACATAACCCCCTGCCGATTTCATTGGTGTGGGTAACTAGAATGGCCGTCTGAGGTGGCAGACCCATCCCTAGGCAATGCCACCGAGGAACTTATGCTCCCATTGATTACTATGGTGTTCAAAATTTCGAAGTCCGAGAAAAACCGAACGGGTGCACAGACCATCACCAAAATCTAATCGATTCTTCCCTGTCACTATCCCAATATTCCCTAAAAGTTTGGTGAAGATCCGACTTTCCATTCTCGAGTTATCCTGTACACATACAAACAAATAAACAAACAAATGAACAAAGAAACAAACAGATATGGAACCCTTTACATAACCCCCTGCCGATTTCATTGGTGTGGGTAATAACACTGAGGATACTAATCATCCTGAACTTCTGAATGATGTAACATCACTGCTACAGGTAGACTCACCTGTCCTAAGATGGCCAACATCAGAGATGTTTTTCCACTGCCAACACTTCCACACACGCCCAACAGCGTCCCCTGAGCACAGATAGGTCAAGTTAACACAGCAGGTCAATCAATCAATCAATCATTCTGTCTTTTCTGTTGCTCTAGGTAATCCTGAAGGACCCTTGAAAAAGGCCCATTTTAAATCAATCTAGCTAATTAATTTAAATAAACTCCTTTTGTCAGTGAGGGTACAGCTCCAAAGTCTTTGTAAATCATATCAGGCACATTTCATCATTTTAGTCAACTTCGAACCCGTTAGGGGCGCTATTTATGAAATCTGGAACATGTATGTTTGACAAACACTAAATATGGCTATTTTCACCAGACCTGACGCATTTGCAGAATTTGTTGATTTTTGGAGCTGCTGAGGCTCTCAGAAGTCCAGTGAATGAGCAAACGGATGGATGGACAGACGGACGGACAGATGGCTGGATGGATGGATGGATGGATGGATGTCCCTACCTGTAGACAGGTGTTTCTACCGGTCAGACAGGTGTCCCTACCTGTAGACAGGTGTTTCTACCGGTCAGACAGGCGTCCCTACCTGTAGACAGGTATTTCTACCTTTCAGACAGGTGTCCCTACTTTCAGACAGGTGTTACATCCTTTCGTACAGGCATTGCTACCTGTCTGGCAGGCGTTTTTACCTGTGTGACCTACCTGTGGCACGCTCAGGTTGATGCAGTGCAGTGTCCTCTGGAGGCGTGAGGAGACAGCACCTGTCAGTAAGGTGGGGCTGTCATCCTCGTCCTCTGGGCCTGAGGGGTCTTCTTGTCCTCTTAGCAGGGAGCCAGTCCCTTCATCCGCCTCTTCTGGCTCCTCCTTAAGAACCGCCCTGCTTAAACACCTGAAAGCCAGCACACCTGGTAAGGTTCCACCCCTTTCCCTGATCAAGTCAGGTAAAGTAATGGCTCAGAGGATCTACCTGTCCCTTTGTCGACCAGCTGCACGGACACATGGACTGGACTGAGCGCTCTGACCACCGATGTCCCATGCCAAATTGGCTCCACACATCTCTACGGCAACCTGAGGGTCACAGGGCAGTGCACGAACACCAGCGACCTCCGGCAACAAGAAGAGACTCTGAGAGAGCAGGATAGAGACCAGACTAGATCAAACCAGATCAGACCAGATCAGTCAAGATAAGACAAGATCAGTCCAGACCAGACCACATCAGAACATATTAACCTGGGTCAAACAGGTAGGGGGTGGGGCAGGATCAGACCTTGAATCTCTCCATGGCGACGGACGCTTCAGACAGAGACTTGACAGAGAAGGGTGTGACTTTCAGAGCAAAGGTCATGGCGTTGAACACAGTGACCACGGTGAAGGCCTGAAAAGTCAAACAGGAAATGAGATCAACACCCATTGAACACAAATAAAAAAATATGTTAGGAACCTCCTGCTAAGTTTTGACTGATGACTAATCACTACAGTGGCAGGAGTCTCCTCAGAGCCAACTCAGGAAAAAACACATCAGATATCTGATGTAAGATTTAACTGTTTATTTACCTGTGCTGCTGTCAGGTTGTATCCTAGCAGCATGTGGGCGGAGAATGTTGCCACGCTGGCGATGACAACAACTACTGGAGCCACGCCCACAGTAATGCTCTGACAGTAACCAGCCAGCTCCAGGATCCTTCTCTCCTCACCACGGATCCCTGAAAGAAATACCTCTGTTTAATACTGTTACCATAGTGACAGGCAGACGTGGTGGGCATGGTCAGTGGAGTACATACTGCAAACATCCTGGGCGAAAGCTTTGACCCAGGCATACATCTTAATGAACTTGATGTAGTTCAGGATCTCATTCATCTTCTGGACCCTTCTGTCTGTGACGGCCACACCCCTCCTCCTGAAGAACGCCGTCAGTCTGGAGCTGAACATCTGATCAGAAGTAGTCAAAGACAACACTTAAAGTGAACACAAATATTCAATAACAGGTTATTGGGATACTCAATAACATCAAAATAATCGGATAACAACACAAACAATCAAGAAAGGCACATCAAATCGTCAGAAAAAATCATGACACCGGGACGAGGACCTCAGTACTGACCATGGTGAGGAAGAAGAAAATGAAGACAGTACTGACCATGGTGGGGTAGAAGAGGATGAAGACAGTACTGACCATGGTGGATAGAAGAGGATGTAGACAGTGCTGACCATGGTGGATAGAAGAGGATGTAGACAGTACTCACCATGGTGAGGAAGAAGAGGATGAAGACAGTACTGACCATGGTGAGGAAGAAGAGGATGAAGACAGTACTGACCATGGTGGGGTAGAAGAGGATGAAGACAGTACTGACCATGGTGGGGTAGAAGAGGATGAAGACAGTACTCACCATGGTGGGGAAGAAGAGGATGTAGACAGTACTCACCATGGTGGATAGAAGAGGATGAAGACAGTACTGACCATGGTGGATAGAAGAGGATGTAGACAGTGCTGACCATGGTGGGGAAGAAGAGGATGTAGACAGTACTCACCATGGTGGATAGAAGAGGATGAAGACAGTACTCACCATGGTGGATAGAAGAGGATGTAGACAGTGCTGACCATGGTGGATAGAAGAGGATGTAGACAGTGCTGACCATGGTGGGGAAGAAGAGGATGTAGACAGTACTCACCATGGTGAGGAAGAAGAGGATGAAGACAGTACTGACCATGGTGAGGAAGAAGAGGATGAAGACAGTACTGACCATGGTGGGGTAGAAGAGGATGAAGACAGTACTGACCATGGTGGGGTAGAAGAGGATGAAGACAGTACTCACCATGGTGGGGAAGAAGAGGATGTAGACAGTACTCACCATGGTGAGGTAGAAGAGGATGAAGACAGTACTGACCATGGTGAGGAAGAAGAGGATGAAGACAGTACTGACCATGGTGGGGTAGAAGAGGATGAAGACAGTACTGACCATGGTGAGGAAGAAGAGGATGTAGACAGTACTGACCATGGTGGGGTAGAAGAGGATGAAGACAGTACTGACCATGGTGAGGAAGAAGAGGATGTAGACAGTACTGACCATGGTGGGGTAGAAGAGGATGAAGACAGTACTGACCATGGTGGGGAAGAAGAGGATGTAGAAAGTACTCACCATGGTGAGGAAGAAGAGGATGAAGACAGTACTGACCATGGTGAGGAAGAAGAGGATGTAGACAGTACTCACCATGGTGAGGTAGAAGAGGATGAAGACAGTACTGACCATGGTGAGGAAGAAGAGGATGAAGACAGTCCTGACCATGGGGGGGAAGAAGAGGATGAAGACAGTACTGACCATGGTGGGGAAGAAGAGGATGAAGACAGTGCTGACCATGGTGAGGAAGAAGAGGATGAAGACAGTACTGACCATGGTGAGGAAGAAGAGGATGAAGACAGTACTGACCATGGTGAGGAAGAAGAGGATGAAGACAGTACTGACCATGGTGGGGAAGAAGAGGATGTAGAAAGTACTCACCATGGTGAGGAAGAAGAGGATGTAGAAAGTACTCACCATGGTGAGGAAGAAGAGGATGAAGACAGTGCTGACCATGGTGAGGAAGAAGAGGATGAAGACAGTACTGACCATGGTGAGGAAGAAGAGGATGAAGACAGTACTGACCATGGTGAGGAAGAAGAGGACGAAGACAGTACTGACCATGGTGGGGTAGAAGAGGATGAAGACAGTACTGACCATGGTGGGGTAGAAGAGGATGAAGACAGCTGATCCCAGCAGTGATGTTGGTCCCAGTATAAACAGATTGTAGGCAACACCCAGTACAGCCACCAGGGGACCTCCTGCCAACAGACTACCCACTGCCGCTGCCTCGAACATCCTCTGACCATCACTGGAGCACATGTTTACCAGCTAAACGAGAGAGACGAAGATGAGAGGAGCGTCAGATGGAACAACAGAGCGAGTAAGGGATGAGGGGAGGAATCAAGGATGTAAACCAAAGTGAATCAGCACCTGTCCCATGGACTTGTCCTTGATGCTACGCAGCTTTAGAATCTTCTGGAAGGCCAAACTGAGGATGGCACCCCTCAGCCTGGACCCAGTCCTGTAGTTCATGGCCCAGGTCAGAGCCAGAGACCAGGACCGGACCAGTTCTGTTGTCAGAAGGCCGAGGACCAGGAGCATCCCGTAGCCCAGGTCTGCTTCGTCCTGCTGGGTGTAGTCCAGCAGACGCTTCACCACGAACGCCTGAGGGACAACAACAGTCAGTACGATGGCATCCATCCTGTGACTATGGATGTTATTTATTATTCAGAGAAGCCCTGCTTCCCCTCTTCCTACTCGCACAGCTACCTACAGCTCAGAGGAAGAAATAGGGGCCTTTCTGCACTGGTATAACGGTTATTAAAGAGACAGGGGACATTAAGAATTGAATTTATAACTCTCTGACGAGTACCCACTATTCAAACAGGTTATTCAAATCTCCTGCAGTCTGTGCTTGAGTAAACACAAATCATATCTGAGACCCCCTGTACAGGTGGGTGGTTGAATTTACACAAGTAATAAAGCGGGGCCAGGTCTCTCATGACCACCACTCTTAGTAACACTGGAAGTCAATGGAGCATTATGACTCGTTACACTGGGGGGGTAGTTACAGTGGGGGGGCTGGTTACACTGGAGTTACTGGTTACGCTGGAGTTACTGATTACACTGGGGTGACTGGTTTTACTGGGGTGACTGTTTTTTACCGGGTTGACTGGTTTTCCTGGGGTGACTGGTTTTACTGGGGTTACTGGTTTTACTGGGGTTACTGGTTCCTACTCACTGGCCCGCTGAAGCCAGCGATCTGAGTGACGGTGAGACAGAGGAAGGAGAGGAGGAGACGAGTCCGGCAGAAAGACCAGACCACGGAGCACAGAGACGCCTCGCAGCCTTTCGACCTCTGCTCTTCATCCCAGAGAGATGCCAGCCTGAGGGACAAATGCCGGGTTAACACCGTTAACTGATTATAGAAAAAACAGAAGTCCTACACCTCCCACACATGCTGACTGATAATCTAAGAGTGAAAAACCGCAGCCAAACTCCTGCTCACCGTCTATCCCAATACCACCAAAGTTGCTGACCCTCTACAAGCCATGGAGACCTGATCCAAAGCAGTCCTGATCTTTAAATCCTTATTCAGGTTAACTGTAGATAAATTCATGTTTCTGACCTTTTAATTTCTGTTTTTAATTCAAGCATCACTGCCTTTCCCTCATGTTATGTCTGATCCAGTCTGCCTTCTGCGTGGCACTTGGCTGGTGCTAGGTGCAAGACTAATGTTGATACCAGACTAACTGGTTTTGACCCAGTACTTCCTGTTTTATGTGCCTGGAAGGAACCACTTCTCTTCTGTCTCATAGTCCATCCCTCTTTTATGACAACAAAAGCTCAAGAACAGTTTAAGGGATTTTCTTTAACCTTCGCACATATTTCCACTCTGACTGAAGGATGAACTGAATAGAGTCAGGAGGTTGAAGGTTAAGGGTCATAAGCCTTGATTATGCTTGAGTAATTTTGGTGTCTCAGAAAGAGGAATAAAATCAGAAGATAGAAAGAGATCTAGTTTGATAGAACAAAAACATTGGTGACTTTTATGGAAGTTGACAAAGCAGCAGAGGATCATGGGTATTTAGATGGTGATCAGGAGTTGTCTGCAGATTAAATCCTGATTTCAATTCACTTCCTTAAAAGGTCTACTTTGTTCATTGGCTCCACCCACCTTAGGCTGTTGGCATGGCAACCTTCCCGCTCTGACACAGGCCATATGTCGTCCAACAGGAGCTGTCCTTTTCTCCGGGCGTGTAGAACCAGAGGAGTCAGCCAATGAAACGTCATGAAGGAGAAAAGACCGGCGCCATCCACTGGATGGTTGAACCTGAGGACGGACAGGAGGAAGTATGGTTTATCCTGCTTTTTGGCCTTAAGTGATATCGTAGTGAAGCAGGCTGACTGTATTGTCATCATGCTCTCACAGTGATATCAGATATGACGCCACTGCTCCTCTGAACGTCTCATGTTTACAACCTTTACTGAGCATTAGGACTGGAACTTTAACTCAGCTCTCAGGACCATCCACATGGACTGGGGGTCATCTGTAGTCATTTTATCACAACAAGAACTACAACAACGTAAGTGGAACTTTCTGAGGATCTACCTACATGTGTTGAAAACTCGATAAATGTCCCAGCCCCAGTCAGGGCTGCTGATGATTGTCAGGGTGTTGATGCTGCCTCAGTCTTTCTTCTCTTTGCCAGAATGTTCTTTGTTCCTCTTTGGACGATTTAGTCAAAGTTAAATCTCTTAGCATTGATGCCGAGGTAAATGAAAAAGTTGAAAACCAGGGAGGCATCCATTTAACATTGAAATCAGCCGGTACTGGTCCTGCAGGTGTTTCAGTCAGACCCACAGGTGTCTACATCTTAACCTGTCCATGCAGTCTCAAACATTTGTGATCCTAAACGGGTCCTTCTGAAGAGCTCAGAGACTCCAGCATGGTTCTGTGATGATGACACCTTTGGCATAAGACGGTTGGAGAAATTTCATCCCTGCTGGATATTCTACGGTCAGCTGTCAGTAACATTATTAGAAAGTGGAAGAGTTTAGGAACAACAGCAGCTCAGCCATGAGGCAGAAGACCACAGAGCACGGTCAACGACTGTTAAGGATCATGGGTAAAAGTCTCCAAGTCTCTGCTGATTCCATAGCTGAAGAGCTCTGAAATTCCTCTGACATTAATGTAAACACTAAAACTGCAGCAGGAGCTTCATGAATGGGTTTCCATGGCAACAGCTGCATGCAAATCTTACATCACCAAGTCTAAAACCAAGCATCAGATGGAGTGAAGTAAAGCACACTGACGTTGGACTGTGGAGCAGTGGAAACGTGTTCTGTTAGTGACCAATCATCTTCTCTGTTTACTGTCAGATGGGTGAGTCTGGGTTTGGAGGATGCTGGGAGAACGTTACCTGTCTGACTGTGAAGTTTGGTGGAGGAGGGATGATGGTATGGGGCTGTTTTTCAGGGTCTGGGCTAGACCCCTTATCTCCAGTGAAGGCCAATCCTAATGCTTCAGCAGACCAAGACATTCTAGACCATGCTATGCTTCCAACTGTGAGGCAACAGTTTGGAGAAGGCCCTTTTCTGTTCCAAGGTGAGCTTGAGTTTGTTATTAAAAAAGAGAAATCTACATGAGATGAAGTTAATCCAGATTAAGAATCAAGATTCAGCAACCAATTATAAAATAAGGATTTAATGGTCTGACTCAAGGAGGATTCATAAATGTAAGCTGTCATACCTGTGTCCACCTGCTCTTCTCCAGTCAGGATTGTTAGCTCCACCCCCCTCTGATGCTTCACCACGGCAACCAACTGTCCTGTCCTCACATAGGCACAACACATCCTGTTTAAACACACAGTGACAACATGATTCACCTGATTTATTCTACAGGTTTTATTCTACAGGTTTATTACCCTTCACACATGACTCAGCAGAAATGTATCCTATGAAAACATGACTCAGCAGAGATTTATCCTGTGAAAACATGACTCAGCAGTGATTTATCCTCTGAAAACATGACTCAGCAGAGATTTATCCTGTGAAAACATGACTCAGCAGAGATTTATCCTGTGAAAACATGACTCAGCAGAGATTTATCCTGTAAAACATGACTCAGCAGAGATTTATCCTGTGAAAACATGACTCAGTAGAGATTTATCCTGTAAAACATGACTCAGCAGAGATTTATCCTCTGAAAACATGACTCAGCAGAGATTTATCCTGTGAAAACATGACTCAAGAGAGATTTATCCTGTGAAAACATGACTCAGCAGAGATTTATCCTGTGAAAACATGACTCGGCAGAGATTTATCCTGTGAAAACATGACTCAGCAGAGATTTATCCTGTGAAAACATGACTCAGCAGAGATTTATCCTGTGAAACATGACTCAGCAGAGATTTATCCTCTGAAAACATGACTCAGCAGAGATTTATCCTGTAAAACATGACTCAGCAGAGATTTATCCTCTGAAAACATGACTCAGCAGAGATTTATCCTCTGAAAACATGACTCAGCAGAGATTTATCCTCTGAAACATGACTCAGCAGAGATTTATCCTCTGAAAACATGACTCAGCAGAGATTTATCCCCCGAAACATGACTCAGCAGTGATTTATCCTGTGAAAACATGACTCAGCAGAGATTTATCCTGTGAAAACATGACTCAGCAGAGATTTATCCTGTGAAAACATGACTCAGCAGAGATTTATCCTGTGAAAACATGACTCAGCAGAGATTTATCCTGTGAAAACATGACTCAGCAGAGATTTATCCTGTGAAAACATGACTCAGCAGAGATTTATCCTGTGAAAACAGGTCATGGTTCCAGCACCACACCTGTTAGCCTGTCTTAAAGATTTGGCTGTTTTACTTTGAAGGGTCACTTTGAGTCATAACAACATTTCCCCTTATTGTGAAAATCATTGATATTGTCACTGTTTTCACTCTGCCTGCTCTACAGAGGAGCCACATTGATTAAAAAAAAAATCTATCTTAGAGCCAGTTTTAAGGCCAAACTGGTCTGTGTCTGATAAAGTGAAATCTCTGATGGGTTATTTATATTCTTGAGGGCTGCTGCCCCTCTACCAATCAGATTCTTTATCAGGTTAATGCTTCATAGAGCCTGGAGCATCACTACTGCAAGCTGGGAGGTTAAAGTGCAGATGTTTCAGCCAATCAGAGAGCAGGATTTCTCTCTATCAGTTGTATGATGAACATTAACACCGTCTGTATCACAGCATCCTCTCTGAGCGTGCTCAGTCTGCCTCCAGCAGATGAGTTACTACTGAGCACGTGCAGAGCTCACGTTTGCTGCCTCCTGATGCTCACACACATCTCTCCCATTTACATCACCCCAGCCAATGAGAGGCCTTCATGCCTTTAGCTCAGCCAATCAGATGGTAGGAATCCCCTCAGCATCAGCTGGGCTGCAGCAGGAGGAAGGGTTTCATTATGTAAACAAAGAGGAGAGTGTGAGGAGGAGGAGGAAGAGCATCCCAGTTCTCCACAGAGTCTATGATTGATCTGCTTTTATTTTGAAGGGACACCATCATGGCTGCACCTTCCTGTCCTGGGGTCATTACATATAAATGAAGGCTCAACAAAGCCTAAGGAGAGGAGCACCAAGCTCCAGGGGATAACACCAAGCTCCAGGGTGATAGCAGCAATGTCCAGTGAGATAACACCAAGCTCCAGAGGGGTAGCACCTAGCTCTCCGGGTATAGCACCAAGGTTAAGAGGGATAGCACCTAGCTCTCAGGGTATAGCATCAAAGTTAAGATGGATAGCACCTAGCTCTCGGGGTATAGCACCAAGTTCAAGACGGATAGCACCAAGCTCCAGGGGAATAGCACCAAGCTCTCAGGGTATAGCATCAAGGTTAAGAGGGATAGCACTAAGGTTAAGAGGGATAGCATCAAGCTGTCGGGGTATAGCACCAGGCCTTTAGAGTTTATTTGCGGTGCTGTGTGATCAGCTGTTCTCTGTTGACAGAGACTCTCTCTTCTTTTATTCACTGGCCATTGGTGAACACCTTACAGGTGCAGCACTGCCACCTTCAGTGAGAATTAGCACATTTCTTTCAGGAGAAAATCAGAACCTGAGAATAAAAGCCTTCTGGAAAAGGAACCAGACTCCTCCACGTGAGATTTTGATGTTTAATTTTGGTTAAAATCCAAATAAATTGGCTTGAAAGTTCAAGTTTTTCTACATCTGTAGGGGATTAAACATCAACCTTTAGACCAGATTTAAAACATCCACATTTCAAACCAACTATTAGTGAAATAACTGTAAATCCATAGGAATGTTAAAGGAGTGACAAAAATTAAATAAAACATCTGATAAAATCAGATTAAAGGTCTAAAATCCCACCTACACACATGCAGCCTGGCAGGCCAAGATCACCATGGTATTGTGGGATATATTTCACATCCATTAGAGCAACACCCCATTAACAATGTTTGAGAAGGACAGAACCTTTCAAAATAAAACACAGAGGGTGATAGGACAAACAGTCTGTCAGAGTCATTACAGGCTAATCAGAGTGACTGAACATAATTTAGTAGATGTGCACCAGGAAGTAAATCAGCTGATCACAACAGTCAGCAGGAAAACATCTGTTCCCAAAAAAAGGTTTTAAGAGGATGATGTCATCATCAAAGGAAAGAAGGGAATGTTTTAGAATATTTAAAGGATGAGATCATCTTCACAGGCAAGGTAACAATATTTTAGAATCTTTAAAGGATGACATGAAGTTCACAGGCGAGGTCAGAATGTTTAATAATCTTCATAGGTTGACATCATCCTCAAAGGAAAGGCTAGAATGTTTAATAATCTTTAAAGGATGAGATCATCTTCAAAGGCAAGACTATAATGTTTTAGAATCTTTAAAAGATGAGATCATCTTCACAGGCAAGGCTAGAATGTTTAATAATCTTTAAAGGATGAGATCATCTTCAAAGGCAAGACTATAATGTTTTAGAATATTTAAAAGATGAGATCATCTTCACAGGCAAGGCTAGAATGTTTTAGAATCTTTAAAGGATGACATCATCTTCAAAGGCAAGATTAAAATGTTTTAGAGTCTCTAAAGGATGACATTATTTTCAAAGGCAAGGCTAGATTGTTTTAGAAACTTTAAAGGATGACATCATCTTCAAAAGCAAGGCTAGAATGTTTTAGAAACATTAAAGGACATCATCTTCAAGGGCAAGGCTAGAATGTTTTATAACCTGGATGACTTTGGATTATTCTTCATACACTAAAGTATGCTGATCCATGATTGGTCAGTTCTACTCAGACTATACACAGACCTGAAAACATGGGTGAGGACTAGAGAGCAACACTTTCCATTCTGAACTTGAGTAGAGCTCGCTGTTAAACCTCTCTCTGAGTTGTAACAATGAAGCTGGAGCAGAAGGATTAAGATTAGGTCGCAGGGTCACGGGGTCAAGGGCAGGAGCCAGTGAGAGGTCAGGAGAGGAAGAACAGCGGTGATCACCCTTAACCCCCCTTCACCTGCAGCTGGTGGTGCAGTGTGACCTCTGATCCCGGCAGAGCGCTGAGAGATGCTGGCTCACTCCGTCCTCTCTCATGTTCTCTCATCTTCTTTAGGACCACATGGAGCCGAGAACAGACGCTGTGGCGCTCTGACGTTGTTACGCTGGTCAAAGAAGAAACAAAGATGGTTTTGAATTACGTCATTTATCCTCCAGAGAGCTAAGCTTTAGTTTGAACAGATTTTTAGATCCTCCCTCTTATTCTGGATCAGGAGGACCTGATTGGTCGAAGTGCTGGTCTTTGAACAGGAAGTAGTTTAGACCAAAAGGATGTCCACAAACTCCCTGAAGGTCCTGTTTCTACAGGAAATCCAGACCTGGATCATTTTTAGAGCAGATGAATAGGCTGAGTGTTGTTGGGTTTCATCAGACAATAAGAGAGGGATGGGGGACTCATTTAAATGATGGACTGGATATAGAATCAGCAACATTTACACTAAATGGGCTGAATTTACTGAGAATTTTTCCTTGAAATCCTCACAAATTCACTTAAAGTTCAAAGAAATAACCTCAAATTTCTGAGAAAATTCTTCAACATACTTTTATTTCTAAGGTGTCCCATAAAAGTAGCCAGAAATTTACCCCAAATAATCTGGATAAACTTGATCAGAAAGCTGAAACATTCTTTAAAAAAAAAAAGAAAAGAAAAGCTCAAAAAGCCCTTTAGATTTCCTTAAAAATTTCAATAAAATTTCCCAAAAAATAAAATCTCTAATCAGATTCCCAAAAGTTTAAAAATACATTCCCTAAATTCCATAAAAAGTTTCCAGCAAGTTCCTCCTAAATTTTCTTATCAAATTTCCCAAAAACTGCAAAAACATTCCTCAAAATTTAATGAAAGTGAGCTGAGATTAAATTTAGTGGATCTGAGATTAGATTTAAAGGGCAGAGATTAAATTTGGGGGATCTGAGATTAAATTCAAAGGGCTGAGATTAAATTTAAAAGGCAGAGCTTAAATTTAGGGGATCTGAGATTAAATTTCAAGGGGCTGAAATTAAATTAAGAGGTTCTGAGATTAAATTTAGATTAACTTTAGGGGGTCTGATACTAGATTTAGAGGGCTGGGATTAAATTTAGTGGATCTGAGATTAATTTGGAGGTTGGAGATTAAATTTAGGAGATCTGAGATTAAATTCAGAGGGGCTGAGATTAAATTAAGATGGTGGAGATTAAATTTAGTAGATCTGAGATTAATTTGGAGGGTGGAGAATCAATTTATGAGATCTGAGATTAAATTTAGAGGACTGAGATTAAATGTAGGGGATCTGAGATTAAAATAAGGGGACTGGGGCCGCTTAAAGGCTTTTAAAAGTTGGCAACTTGTGGACATCCTGTCAGGGCTGGAGGAGTGACAGTTTGATCCTGTTGTCTAAAAGTTGCCGATGTTTTTGAGACAATATCAGATTGTCCTGAGTGTCTGCTTCAGAATTGTTGCTGTGCTATCAGACAGGTTTTGATTTTTTTTTAGAATCATCTCTCTTGTTGTTTATTTTCAGAATAAAATCATCCTGATAAATATCGCGTTTCTCCATTCAGGTCATTTTGGCCACACTGAATTATCACGGCAATTTTACGGTAATACCGCGGCATTAATGATGAAATCAAAGAAGAATTGATTTAAATACCCTTCAGAGTAAAAGAATAACACAGTATCCTTCAGAATAAAAGCATGAGATGAACCATCCCCGCGCGCTGACACTGAAACAGGAAATCAAACCAAAGTAAACATGAGTAAGGTGATGGCAGTGACCTGCTCACCTGTCTACCTGTCTCTTTGTGTCCCCAGTCTCCTCTGTCCACAGTCGCGTCCAGTCCTCCTTCAGGTCCGCAGTAAATAGCTGCTCTCCTCTCGAGATGCTGCTCGGACTCACAGAGCAACCGCGCAAGGCATCATGGGAAACAGAGTCTTAATTTGCCTATGAAGTGTCAGCCCTGAGTGCAGTCTGCCAGGCTCTGATTTTAGTACGGAGTCCCTGAGAGGACAAGAACAGAACTAAAATATAAAAAGGAAAGGCCCTTGGAGTGTACAGAAAATTCATCTGTCCGTCTGTTGGATTACTTAGAAATTTATCAAGGTCTATGTCCCTTAAGTACAACTGCAGAAAATTATGTTTAGTTTGTAATAAGCCACATAATTATTTAATGTAAAAACTTAAATGATCCTGCACATGGAGCGGCTCCTTAACAGTCATGTTTTTTCATATATTGTTCATACAGGGACAAATTTAGCTGAAAATGAATAATGTTCTTTACATTTATTCCAACATTATCAGAGCTGAATCTAAAGTTCCTGTCAGTCTGAGCTCAGGGCAAAGACAACTCGGCATCTTACAAAACGCTTTGCTGACCCCTGCTGGCTGAAGGTGAGTTTCACATCCATCAGTCCTACTGTACTCTGAGGTTTAGAGAAAACTTCGATTAAAAAAAAAAACCTCAGGTCTAAATAAATTTAATAAAAGCACCCTGGATTAAGATTTCAATGTTTAAATATCTACCCAAACTCTAAATAAATGGCTGCAGTGAATTTTCACGTTTAACATTTTTTAAAAACTAGTTTAATCCGGTCGTGGGTACTGTCTTCATTTAAAATGCCTTTATTTTCACATTAATAATAAACCTCCACAGTACCAGATCAAACCATCACTGGACCGCTCAGCCTGATGCTCTGACGTTGTCACAGTCCCACTGGAACAGCCATGGAAACTCAGGTGTTTGAAAAGACTGTTCTAGTGCACATTTGAAATCATCCATATCAAATACCAAAGACTGACAGGTCCACCTCAAAAAATTAGATTGTCATGCAAAGACATGCATCAAGTGCTCTTTTCTAGTTCTCAGAAATTAAAAATGTTTTAAAAGAAATTGCTTAAATTCTTCTGCACAGCAAATGACCTTTAACACAGGTGTGCTATACTCAGGATGCTCTACTTCAGAATGATGAAACAGAAATGCCAAAAAGGTTTTTCAGTGCAGAGCAGCAGGAGCCATTTCTCAGTCCCAAATTTATGGACTGGTTTATTTAAGGACAGTCGTGTTTATCACATGAAGCAAACAGAATTAAAACTTAAACCAGACTTGGAAGGATGAGTGGATGAATATAATCATTCACCTTCATATTAATGACCTCCAAGGAGAAAATCTACCTACAGACTTGGGATTTCAAACATCCAATTCAAGACTTCAGGGATCAATGGAAGTCCTGATGAAGAACCCATGTATTGATAGTGAATGTGAACTACTTATTAAACCAGATAAAGTCAAAGGACAAGGTGGAGTTACAAACTTACAATATTCTAGCCTTGCCTTTGAAGAGGTCATCCTTTAAATTTTAGAAACATTCCATCCTTGCTGTTGAAGGTGTCTCCATGCATGGTTACATCAAAGAGCTCAGACACTGATAATATAAAATATTTAATTGTTTTCAGTGAAGACAACGATGACATCAGGTACAGAATAAAGAGGCGGAGCATGGCATGTGATGACATCACTTTATTGGTTCTATACAAAGCTCATGGGACATTTCCTCGTCACACTCGAGAGGGGTACAGCATCTGAAACAGACAGGAAGTGACATCAGTTACCAAAATAAAACACAATCAGCTGTTTGTGTTTGTTTCTAACTTTTTCCTCTGAACAGCAGAAAACTAAAAATTACAACAGGAAGAGTTTAAGTCAGTTTAAGTCAATCCAACAGTGGTTCAGATTAAGATTAGAGATTAAAGGGAAAAACAGCCTACATTACAGCTGTATATTTTACTAACCCTACACGGTCTGACACAGGAATAATAAATCAAAGATGACAGAAAAACTCCTACAGTTCATCTAAACTGTGAAGGGGTTTAAACTTACTCTGCTGACTTAAACATACTCTAACTGAATTTACTATAGTTCAGTCCTCCAGCAAGTAAAGACTGTTCAAAGTGACTGATAGATCAGTGAAAGGAACCACATCTATATTCATTCTGATTAAAGCTTGTGTTACCCCTTTAACAGCTGATGAATGTTATTGGTAAGAAAAAACAACATCCCAGTTTAAACCCCTGCCCCCATCAAGGACTTTTATTTTTGTTTCTGTGGTATCAAACTAGTATCTAAAGTGACTGATTTTAGAATGAGGGCCCTAAACACACCGCTCTGGGTCCTTGAACTCACCACTCTGACTCTGTGTCCGATGGCTTTTGCCGGCAGGTTGCTGCTGAATTTGGCGCGGACCATCCCACTGCTGCCGTGAGCACGGGTCACCTTACCCCAGATCACCCGGGTCTTATTGGGTTTCCCGCCCGGCGTTACTGTGTTCCTGTAAGAGAAAGCATGCCGTTACAGACATGATTAATTTTGATAAATACTAATTATTTTTATTAAAGTCAGCTCCAAACAGTAACCCTGAGCTGGGGTAATGTTTGGCTTAGGCTTCCTGAAAATTGATGTTTTAACATGTACAGAGCATTCACTTTATTGTAGCCAGCCAAATAAAACAGAATAAAACGAGCTAAATAAAACAGAATACATTTCTTTCCATATTATTAAGCAAATGACATTGCATCCATTGAACTTGTGAGTTTTTGGAGAGTTTCTGCTTGAATTTCTTTGCAGGATGTCAGAATATCCTCCCAGAGCTGCTGTTGTGATGTGAACAATGTCATTTGCTTAATAATGTGGAAAGCGGTGTAAAACCAGCTAAATAAAACAGAATAAAACCAGCCAAATAAAGCAGAATGAAACCAGCCAAATAAAACAGAATAAAACCAGCCAAATAAAGCAGAATGAAACCAGCCAAATAAAGCAGAATAAAACCAGCAAAATAAAGCAGAATAAAACCAGCCAAATAAAGCAGAATGAAACCAGCCAAATAAAGCAGAATAAAACCAGCCAAATAAAACAGAATAAAACCAGCCAAATAAAGCAGAATAAAACCAGCCAAATAAAGCAGAATAAAACCAGCCAAATAAAGCAGAATAAAACCAGCCAAATAAAGCAGAATGAAACCAGCCAAATAAAGCAGAATAAAACCAGCCAAATAAAGCAGAATAAAACCAGCCAAATAAAGCAGAATAAAACCAGCCAAATAAAACAGAATAAAACCAGCCAAATAAAACAGAATAAAACCAGCCAAATAAAGCAGAATAAAACCAGCCAAATAAAACAGAATGAAACCAGCCAAATAAAACAGAATAAAACCAGCCAAATAAAACAGAATAAAACCAGCCAAATAAAACAGAATAAAACCAGCCAAATAAAACAGAATAAAACCAGCTAAATAAAACAGAATAAAACCAGCTATTGGAACTATTATAACTGTAAAGCCTCTGATGAACACTGACAGTTCAGCTCTAACATTAGTGTGATTTTACTCTCATAAAACCAAACTTTGAGTTTTTAATCACCATACCTATTTTTAGCTATTTTAAGTGTAAGTGAAGTCTGCAGTGCTCTCAGATTGACAGACATTTATTAAGGTAAACATGAAGGTGCATCGCTGCAGCAATGAAAATGTAGTGACTTTTTATTTCTAAAATTCTAAAACATTGTGCCGCTAACCAGAGTTGGTGATAAACAAGTGCTGCAGTGTTTCCTTCCCTCTAAAACAGTGTAGTAAACCTTTTAAGCCTATAGTGCTGGTGCTACAGAGGCTGACAATCTTGAAGCACAGAACAGAAAACCTGTAGCACAATATATAAAACGTTTGTGACATCTGTAAAACTAACATGCAACTAAAATATATGCTCAGTACGTGATTAGTACTTGAAAAACAAAACAGCCTAAATTACAGCTCTCAGTTAATGTCTAACAAAGCTAACAGCCAATCATTGTTGAGAATTTTGGGGTGCAGCAGAGAAGAGAGATGCTGACGGTTCATCTCCACATTCAGACAAAACAAAGCAAACATGGAAAGCTGACTAACTTCATAGAAGTTTTGGTGCTTGAGGATGATTTGAGTAGTATGATTTAGAAATAAGACCTGGAGATAGATCAGACAGAGGAGCTCCATTCATGCTGCTGTAATTCTTTTATCATTTATTTTTCAACTTTAGTCAGGACCAACTGACAGCTGAAGTCTTTTTCTGTGTTTATCCTATTTACTTAAAAAAAAAAAAACTTTAAAATGTCTTCTAGAGACTGAAGTATGTTTCTTTGTTCATCTTTTAACTGTGTTTAAAAAAACTGAAGTGCTAGGTCTATACATTTATGGTATTGATATTTGCTAAATTTAATCTGTAAATATCTCCATATTGTTTAAACCCCAATGTTGTTAATCCTAGTCAAACTAAGAAATATAGTAAAGTACAAGTTTTCTGTTCTTATGAGAGCCTTTTCATGGATTTCTTGCAGGCCATTTCAAAAGGACCAAGGGCCACAGTTGGCCCACAGGCCATAGTTTGGAGACCCCTTATACATTAACTGATATTCAGAGTAATAGGAAATTATGTAACATTATTAGAAATTCATTAAACACTGTTAGAGTCTGGTCCATATTGGGGTCTGATGTTTATAGAGCTAATGTAAATGAATAAATCTCTCTTTTCTCTCCAACAGTGTCATGATAACATCAGAACTATTGGAGTTAAACGGTAAATAAAAACAAAAAAAAACCAAAAACAAAATCACCAAATCATGCCTTTACCTAACAATACACACAAAATGTATGCAGTGTGGGGATGTATTGATCTACTCCTCTGTGCTCCTGTCCCTCTCTCCCTCATACACTGCTCACTGTATGTCATATCAGGTCTGTATGCTAAAGTTAGACGCGTATTGTCTTGTTAACCAAACAGAAGCAGCTACGATATCAGTGGAGGAAAAATGCAGTTTTATTCATTCATCTTCATTTAGAAATTAGCACAGACTGAGCGATCTGTCCTCTCACTGACCGTTCACTCACTGTGACCATGATCCGTGCATAATTAGAGAAGACGAGGAGAAGGAGAAGTAAGCTAGCAGATACTCGTTTTTAACATCGTCTAGCCTACGTGCCTATATAACACTTGGGATTAAAGCAGCGCTCCTCTTAAGCCTGGTGTAAACTGTATGATTTTGCGATTCAGCCACAGCTTTGGAGTCACGCGATGAGAGAGAGAGAAAACATGACTGGAAACACTTCAGCCTCAGACCCTGAGACTTTTTACAAAAGAAACTCTGTGGGTGTCTGTCACAGTCCATCCTGACTTCAGTCGCACAGTGTGAGCACTCAGTTCGTGCACGACCGTCGGATCATACAGTGTGAGCACACAACTCGTGCGCGATGGTCATGCGTCGTTAATGATTCAGTTGTACCGCGTGAGATGACATTCTACCACGACCGTCGTACGGTGGGCTTGAAATCG
Source organism: Cheilinus undulatus (assembly GCF_018320785.1). Classification (NCBI taxonomy): domain Eukaryota; kingdom Metazoa; phylum Chordata; class Actinopteri; order Labriformes; family Labridae; genus Cheilinus; species Cheilinus undulatus. The sequence continues at coordinate 55,049,716 of NC_054866.1, read as the reverse complement.
CACAGTGTACACTCAGCTTTAAACATGACAACCACCTGTACTGCAGAGCCTGCCCCGTCTGAATGAGCTGCTGCAGGTCACTTTCTCTACATCGTATCAGCTGAGGAGCATGGCCGCTAACACTCGAGATGCAGAGGAATACGCATGATGAGAGGAAATAACATTCTGCTTTAATTTAAAATGTGAAAGAAATAACAAATGGACTGAAGGAAACTGAAGAGAAGTACGCTCATATTTATTTTTAGTACTTACCAGGTTTAAGTTTCTAGGATTATTTTACTATGCATGTCAAGCAGTTATGATACAGAGATGCTTGTTTGAAAATCATTAATTTATTTCCATGTTTTTGGGTCAATTTTTCTGAACAGGTAAAGCCACCGTGGAGGATTTTCAGGGAGAGTCCAAATCCTAAAGCTCCTCAGACATCTGCTGAGCTGTTTTAGTCAGTGCTATGAATACATGCCAGTGTCACAGATGAACTGGTGTTGGATTAACTGGTGATAGTGAGGCAGATGTTGTGGGGGTGTGACTTTTGACGGTTTGTGTTTACCTTCCACATAGCACTGAAAATGCAGTAACATCGACCGTTTCTCCTATTGTAATGATTCATTGGTGCTTGTGGGGATATTAACGTCATGTGACAAGTGTTTGGGTCGTCAAGAAGTAGAAACACTTAGTTTAAAGACTTAAAAATAATAAAAACGATGCAGAGGTGATACACCATGAAAACCTCTTGTTTTAAGTGGAATATTTTGTACAGGATGGTTGTGATTATGAATCGGAGGCATTAAGGAATGTTTAGACTTAAACGTAGTATAAATGGGACACAAACTTTATAAGGGATTAGTTCAAATGCAGCAGGCAAATGGAGTTAAAGACATGCTGGCTGTGTTAACCTGTGATAGCCTGTTGACTCGTGATAAATTCCATGCTTGGTTGTGTTTGATTAAAGAAAATGTAGAAATGTTCAGTCTACATGGCAGCATGTGGGGCTTTTATGAGTTTGGACAGCCTAAGAAGGCTACGGGAAGTATTAGATATATCACTTGTTGTCTGTTCAGATAATGACAGCACATGTTACACTATCCTAACCCGGAAAAAAACCCTCCTGAATATACTCTTCTGTCTGGGATGGTTAAGTGTTGTTTTATGTTGACATATTATGGGGCCATATGACTAATACACAGATCAGTAAGTTCCTCTTAACTACAAAAATTCCATACATCTTCTTAACTGAACAGTTGCTTGATAACTGCTGCAATATAAGGGCATGTTGTGGTATCATCTTTTTATATGGTCGTGTGTTCATGCAATTTAAAATGAAAACTTCTTAATGCTCTGCTGGCATTGGGACTGCTGTCTGCTATGGCAGCGGTTCTCAACCTTTTCAGCCCGCAACTCCCAAAATAAAGGTGCCAGAGACCAGGGACCCCCACTGTACCTGAAGGTGGTTGAACACACTCATTAACATTCAAGAATAGTCATGTGCAGACAAGGCTGCCCATTAAGGGGGGAACAATGGGAGAGCTTTCTGGGGCCCAGCAAAATCATGGTCCATTGTAAAGTGAAGCTGTGGTATTTTATATTTAACCTGAATCATAACAACTCTTATCAAAGAAAAACACTGTAATTCATTTGTGTAGTAAGTGGCTCCTTTAAAAATGTAAATTCTTTTGTTGAAAACCAGGGATGTCAAAAGATTAAAATTTTTAATCGTGATTAATGGCACAAAATTCCATTGTTAACTCGCGATTAATTGCAAATTAATCGCACTTTTGTCTGTTCAAAATATACCTTACAGTATTTTTTCTCGAGATTTACATACCCTTATCAATAGAAGTTGACAAAAATGCTTTCTTTATGCAAATGTTTGTTCATGTCAACAACCCAAAACAACGACAGATAAAGTCCACAAAATTCTGAGCTCAAAGAAACTGAATGCTCCAAAAATTTGCTGAGAGCATATCATGATAACCTCAAGCCCAACAAGCCACAACAGATGGAGATACTGACCTTAATGTAACATTACTGAATAATACCACAATGCAGAGTCAGACTTTAGACTTCTAGAAGGTACCTCCTCTGTTCTCAGCAGCTGAACACAAAAGAGCAGATCTCATCATCACACATGGACATAAAGAGCATGGTCAGTGAAGTTTAAATCACTCAAAGATCATTCCTGATCCTTCACACAAATGCAGAGAATTTCAGACTCACATGAGGGAAATACAGGCTCACAGAAACATCCCTTTAATTACACTACAGATCACTGGGAGAAGTCAAGTCTCTGCTGAGAGCTCATATCTAATGGTATTTCACTGTAAGGTGGACACATCTGCCCCATTCAAGAGAAAAAGGCACTAATTACTTAAAAAATGTCTAATATTATTTATCATATTTTTACTTTCAAACTTAAAAAATGCCCAAATGTAAAATAAATGCTAACAGTAAGAAATTACTGAAACAGTCCAGTAGATTTACTGGAATGATGTCAATAAACACACATGTGAAGCTGCTTTTCAAAATTCATGAACACACAAAGTAAAAGAAGTCTCAGTGGAGAACCTTTAAGGTAAAGTAAGAGGACTTAACCATCTTTTCATTCTTCAGATCATAGAAGAGCTACAATTTTAATCTAAAACCATTTTTTCTTCCTAAATAAAGGAGACCCACGGTCTAATAATACTTTTAGCTTATATTATGATACTCTACAGAGCTCATTCACTCTCAGGCTCACCTGTAACCTCTGCTCCCCTGTTACACACCAGCCTCTGCTGCTCTGTCTCCTCCTCCTCATGATGCAGCCATATATTCACCAGCATTAGACCCGCTCCTATAGGGACTGCAGTATTTGACACTTTTGCAGCATCTTGATGGACTGTTTTCTAATTTGGCGTTTATTTACAGTTCCAGTGTTTTGTTTTAGTAAGTTTCGTTTTCTCCGAATACTTTCACTTTCAAGCAGGAGCTGCTTGTGGATGGGAGCGGGGGATAAACGGACCTTTATGAGACGTGATCGGACCAGTCAACAGTCAATATAAAGGGTCAGCGCAGCTGTAGTGCCGGTTCATAGCAGATATAAATAAATGAATAAATCATAAATCATCGAACGCGGGTCGCCCGCGCACACAGCGCGCACCCCAACTACCCGATCACCGGCGCGCCATGTTCTTAATTTTTTTTGAGGCATCTGGAGACCTCCTCTCAGTGTCCCATGCAACCCCCAGTGGGGTCCCGACCCCAACGCTGAGAAACCCTGGGCTTTAGTATGGTGTCTTTGGTTACATTAACTTGTGGTATAAGTCATACAAATCTACGACATGATTAACATCACAGTCCTTACATGTTCACAGAATTATAAATTATAACAATCATCTTGTACGCAAATGTTTGTTTTCTATCGTCTAGGATGAGCGTTATGTGCAAATGTTTAATACTAGGGATGCACCGAAAATTCGGCCACTGAAAATTTTCGGCCAAAAATGGCCCAAAAGTGCATTTTTGGTTTTCGGTCGAAAGACTTTTATCACCGAAACAACAAGGCCGAAACACGACGTTGTGATGACGCAAGCTAAAACCGCGGCCAGCACGCGCTTGGATCAGTGGTTCTCAAACAGGGGTACGCGTACGTGAAGGCACTCCAGGGGCTATGTGAGATTTTAAAATACATGCTAGCTATTTAAGAAAAATAGCGCCTTTCTTTGCACGTCAGGAGTGACACGATTTTGCCAGTATATTACATACATTCTAAAATCATATTCGTGCTGTGAATGTCTGCGGTGTGTTTTGTCTGTCCTCTGATAAACTGATATTTTTGAAACGGAAGATAAGAGGTTTGTCCCTCTCTGTCCTTCACTCCGTGCGTAAGGCGGCACTTTTACGCACAGCCAGGACGTCAGTGCCGTTTTGTTTCACGGTTTCATTCACTGTGCCAGCCAAGTTTGTAGGAGAAGGGACTGACTTTTCATTCATTCATTCTGTGTCAAATATGATCAATAAGAGTAATAGGGCACAGCTGAGGCTCGCGCTGAAAGGAGTTAACTCTCTCCAGAGCGCACAGGCTGGCTCACCTGTTTGTGTTCCAGACTGGTCAGAGGAGTCATTTAACTGGTTGATCCAGAGCTTTTATAAGTTGTTTGTCTGAGGTCAGAGGAGACTGTGTTGGTAAATATTTCACTAAAGTCCCGTTTGTTTAGAAACAGCTCCAGCTGTGTGAGTTTCGCTCCAACGAGTGCACATGGTGGTGGTGGTGCCGATTTTTAAGGCAGACAAAGGAACAAAAACGTCCTCCTCTCCAACACCACCTGATGTTTGATATCTCCTCATATCTGTCTGTATCAGTGCTTGTGTTTTTGCAACAGGCAACCCAACATGTCCACATGAGCGCAAATGCGCTACTTAAATATCCGCAGCAATGTCGCGCTGCGAAATGATGTTGCAGCTGAGGAAGCTTGCTTTGACTCGCTACAGGTTCAAATGTAAATATTTTGTGTAAATAATTTGCATGAAAAAATTGCGTCTAGAGTGTAAGGACCTTAAGTTTATAAACTGGAGTAAATATTTTTTATGCTCTTAAATTTAATGACCCTAAAACCCCCTGAGTCTCCCCCATGGCAGAATGGTTTGACCCACACTGGCACATGCCTGTCAATCACTGTATTCACAACCTCTCCATTCATTAAAAGGTTTATGATTTATTTTTTGTGAAGAAATGCTGATCTATAACTAAGTTCATGATTTCAGTTTGAGAAGAGAGAAGTCTTTTTTATAACATGTTTATTATTTACAGGTTTTTAGTTCTTTCTAACTCTTTGTTTTATTTCCAAATTGTTCCAGAGAGACCACTGCAGCCGAGCAGAGTTTTGCACACTTCTGGGTTTAAAGCCTTTCCAGTCACTGTTTTCAACAGCTACATTAATTTGAATTCCCACATTTAGAGATGAGAAGATGTGCCATGACTTTAGTCATGCATTTTTAACATTTAAAATGTATGAAAAAAAAATCTAATATTTGTAATTTGAAAGTGTTTATCAGTGACAAAGTTTGATAAATCAGACGGCTGTCACAGCACTCTATAATGTCTTTCGTTTTGGCCAAAAAGCTTTGAGCTGTTTAGGGGGCACTTGGCTGACAAAATACTTCACAGGAGGTACATGACTGATAAAAGGTTAAGAACCACTGATTTAATGTATACATGAGTGGGATCAAGTTAAACATTTTATTTTGTATTCTATTTTATCTTATATTGTGTATTGTTGGAATAAAGTGCTCAATAAATATTTACATAATTCTGTAATTGATTTATTCTTTGAAGCATTAATATTAATTTTTGCAATTGCAATTGATTTTAGTGAGGTTAGTACGCAGTCATAGCAATAAATGCAATGGTACTAATAATTGGCATAATAATTTCTTTCTGTGTTTCGGTTTTCGGCCCTGGTTTCCTCATTTTCGGTTTCAGCCAAGAATTTTCATTTCGGTGCATCCCTATTTAATACTAACAATTTTGTTTCATATCTTCATGTATTCCTACCATACTGTGTGGACTATGTATCCACTCATACAAATCAATGCATGCAATGATTAATATCACATTTTTGTGGTTAAGAGGAACTTATTGATCTGTGTATTAGTCATATGGTCCCTTACATGTCAACGTAAAACGACACTTAACCACTGCCCCATAGACTGAACATTTCTACATTTTCTTTAATCAAACATAACCAAGCATGGAATTCATCATGAGTCAACAGGCTATCACAGGTTAACACAGCCAGCATGTCTTTAACCCCACTTGCCTGCTGCGTTTGAACTGATCCCTTATAAAGTTTGTGTCCCATTTATACTACGTATAACTAAAATTCCTTATGCATCCAATTCATAACCACAACCATCCTGTACAAAAATATTCCACTTAAGACAAGAGGTTTTCACGGTGTGTCACCTCTGTTTGCATCATTTTCAACAGGAACTTTTTTCCAGGTATATAAGTCTTAAAACTAAGTGTTTCTACTTTTTGATGCCCGAAACACTCGTCACGTGACGTTAATATCCCCACAAGCACCAATACATCATTATAATGGGAAGAACAGCGATGTAACTGCATTTTTAGTGGTATTTGGAAGGTAAACACAAACCATCAAAAGCCACATCCCCTTAACAACTGCCTCACTATTACTAGTTAATCCAACACCAGTTCATCTGTGACACCAGCATATTTGTTCTAAAAATACAATGACAAGCTAAACTCTACCTCTTGTTTTTCATCTCAGCGTGCTGCTGCTAAAATAACGGGGCTGGTAGATTTGAGTCCAGCAGCTAAAGAGGCAGTTAAATTAAAAATGTCCTACAGCCAACGCAGGACAGCCCTCTCAGGACTCCTACACTGTTAAAGACTTAAAGGGATCCCTCAACATTTTAGCAAATTCGCCCATTACCATAACTCCTATAGTCTTAATAATAGGTCAGTTTCCTTTAGTTGTCGGTGCAAACTGTTTCTAAATCTGGGGGGACTGTTAAACCAGCTGCACCAGCTAACGCTGTTAGCAGACAGAATTTTTGCTTTCCCTCATCAAACTCATCAAATCCACAATCCAACAAGTCCAAAACGCTCTTGTGGACAAGTTGTGACCTGCACATTCACCACGCTATGAAATAATCATGGCACATTACGAGATGGAGATGTTTAAAGTTAAATGCAAAGCCAGAGCTACACCCCAGACATGGCTGCTGCACTGTGTCACTCCGCCCAGTGGTTCACTCAAGAAATAAATCCGAGTATTTGCTTCATGTGTTGTAATATTATATAATTATACGCTATTATTTCATAGCCTGGTGAATGTGCAGGTCACAACTTGTCCACGAGAGCGTTTTGGAGTTGTTGGATTGTGTATTTGATGAGGGAAAGCAAAAATTCCATCTGCTAACATAGCATTAGCGGTGCAGCTGGTTTAACCGTCCCCCCAGATCTAGTAACAGCTTGCACTGACAACTGAAGGAAACAAACCTATTACTAACACTACAGGAATTACGGCAATGGGCAAATTTGCCAAAATGTTAAAGTATTCCTTTAAAGGATCCTGGGAGACCCTGATACATGTCTATGATTAGAGGAGGCCGTCCTCTCCAGGTTCTGATTTCGTCTGTGACCCCGTTTTCACAGATCAGGTCAAAGGTCAAAGAGGAGCTAAGACTCACTTCTTGGCCTTGTAGACGTAGGCGCAGCGTTTGCCCAGATAGAAGTCGACCTCGTCTCTGGTGTAGCAGCCCTCTAGCTTCAGCAGCGCCGTGTGTTCACGCTGGTTCCTCAGACCGCGCTTGTAGCCGGTGAAGATGGCCTTACTCCACAGTCTGAACACAAACAGAGCACGTCACCACACTGCTCACCAACCAATCAGATTCTCTTACAGTCAACAGGTGAGAGCTTACCTTCCAGGCATCGTCAGTCTGCTCCAGGTGAGTCCACCTGCACACAAACAGGACCATTAGAGCCAGCAGAGACACAGATCTAGTTTCAGAGCTCCAGGTTAACATGGATGAAGCTGCTCTAAACTCTACATTCAGCTGCTTTAAACTCTGCCTTTAGCTGCTCTAAGCTCTATGTGTAGCTGCTCTAAACTCTACCTGTAGCTGCTCTAAACTCTACCTGTAGCTGCTCTAAACTCTACCTGTAGCTGCTCTAAACTCTACCTGTAGCTGCTCTAAACTCTACCTGTAACTGCTCTAAGCTCTACCTGTAGCTGCTCTAAGCTCTACCTGTAGCTGCTCTAAACTCTACCTGTAGCTGCTCTAAACTCTACCTGTAGCTGCTCTAAACTCTACCTGTAGCTGCTCTAAGCTCTACCTGTAGCTGCTCTAAACTCTACGTGTAGCTGCTCTAAGCTCTACCTGTAGCTGCTCTAAGCTCTACCTGTAGCTGCTCTAAACTCTACCTGTAGCTGCTCTAAGCTCTACCTGTAGCTGCTCTAAACTCTACCTGTAGCTGCTCTAAACTCTACCTGTAGCTGCTCTAAACTCTACCTGTAGCTGCTCTAAACTCTACCTGTAGCTGCTCTAAGCTCTACGTGTAGCTGCTCTAAACTCTACCTGTAGCTGCTCTAAACTCTACCTGTAGCTGCTCTAAGCTCTACCTGTAGCTGCTCTAAACTCTACCTGTAGCTGCTCTAAACTCTACCTGTAGCTGCTCTAAGCTCTACGTGTAGCTGCTTTAAATTCTACTGTCACTACAGCTGCACCGTGTAGCCACAATACTAAGATGCAGGGAAAGTTTAGTTGTACAGCAGCAGAGAAATTCAGAGCCGAGACCAGTAGAACCAAACAGCTCACCTGACAGAGTCAGAACCTCACCTATCCCTCAGCTCACCTCACAGAAGAGTCAGAACCTCACCTATCCCTCAGCTCACCTGACACGTGAAGAATTCGGAGCTCCTACTTCCACCCTCAGACAAAGGTGCACCCCCATGCTAACATGCTAACGCTAATTCCGCGGAGGGCTCGGTGCTTCGGTGAGAGCTGGTATCACTCCCCGGTGAAGAAGCCAGCTCCGTCCGGACACTCATCGACTCTTCACCGGGAGTCTACCCGCGTTCAAATGCCCTCAGACCGGCCAGAGGAGGCAGCCTCTGAGCTAGCAACCGTTAGCCGCTCCGGTACAATCTACCGCCAATCTCCGCCATCACGGCCTCCATCTCAGACAAACACCGCCCGGTGAGCGGAGGGCAGACTGAGCGATAACTACCGGTGATTATCACGGAGGATGAAACCGGATTAATGGAGAAAATTAGAGATGAAATCTGACACGGCGGCTCTCTTACCTTCACTATGGGGAGAAAAATGGAGGAAAAGGAAGAGAGCAAGGCATGCTGGGAAATTATGGGAAACAGAGGCGACCGCGGAGCCGCCTGATCAAAAAAGCAACGACGTTCGCTTTAATATGAAATAATGAACATTTAAACATGTAAAACAGCTCACAATTTAAAAATAATTCATATTTAAACATATAAAACAGCTCACAATTTAAAAATAATGAACATTTAAACATTTAAAAAAACAAAACAAACAAACAAAAAAAAAACAATACGAAATAATTTTTAACAGCTCATGTATCTACGGAGGCATGTTAGGACCACTTTAAAAAACAGGATTTTAGGAATTTCATTTATATATAAATATATATATATATATATATATATATATATGACAACAACAAAAGAAATCGAGTTTAAAATAGCTGATGACAACGAGGGGGTTAGTGGCCAGAAATGGCAGCATACATTAATAATAATAAATTTTTTTTTTTTTCAAACTTTATTTTGCATTATTTTCAATAATTTAACCCAGTAAATGCCAGCATAAGTGTACTAAACCCTGATGTTTACTATATTTATTGATGTTTTTAACATGGACTCACAGTGTGGGGGGGGGGTGCTGGGACTTTAATCAGGCTCACCATGAGCCGCTCTGAGTGTTTAGACTTTAACAGCTGTCCATAGAAATAAAGGAACATGAGAAACAGAGATACTAATAACTCAGAAAATTAGTAAAGACATTAAAGTTTAAATATTTAAGACATAAAATATAAATCAAGTAAACAGAGCGCTGTATTAGAGGGGCAACCTCTGTGACAGCAGAGGCCAGATTCTTGAATCAGGTCTGACCTGGGGCCTGACAGGGTCAACATTCAGGCTGTGTCTGAAATCACTCCCTATTCACTATATAGTGAATACGCCGTTATGTAGTGGAGTCCGAATTGTGAGTGAGCTCTGTTATTCACTATACTACTATAGTGCACTCATTTTATCCCACAGTGCATTTTGAAAAGTAGTGAACAACCGATGCTCACTAGCCCAGCAATATTTACCGTCATGCATCCCGGTTGCTGCTCTCAGACATGACTGATGAACGAGAGGAGCCCAGGAACACATTTAAAAACTTTATTTAATACTTTTTTTGTTTGTTGGTTTTAACCATATCTGTAAGAAAATGTTAAGGATTTATAACGGAGTAACTCTGAGGATTACAAGACATGAGACCATCATCTTATTGCAAAAAAAAAAAAAAAAAAAAAAAAAAAATTACATTACACACAAAACGTACAATATTTAATTACTAAAGTCACAAGCTTTTTTATCTATCAGTATTTTTTGGGGAAAAATACATCGCATTTAGTATCAGTTTTCAGTGAAATTCTACCGTTATTTCAATCCTCAGCCGTTGTCATGGAAATCTACAAACCGTTACTGCTAAACATTTTAATTGTGAGATGGTGATGACGTCATTTCCCACGGCCGGAGTAGTGTATGAAATCATTTTGTGTTACAGTGAGTCCACTACATAGTCCACTATATAGTCCACTATACTCCACTATATAGTCCACTATACTCCACTATATAGTCCACTATAGTCCACTATATAGTCCACTATAGTCCACTATATAGTCCACTAAAGTCCACTACATAGTCCATTACAGTCCACTATATAGTCCACTATATAGTCCACTAGATAGTCCACTATATAGTCACTAGAGTCCCCTATATAGTCCACTATAGTCCACTATATAGTCCACTAAAGTCCACTACATAGTCCATTACAGTCCACTATATAGTCCACTATATAGTCCACTAGATAGTCCACTATATAGTCACTACTGTCCCCTATATAGTCCACTATAGTCCACTACATAGTCCACTATAATCCACTATATATTCCACTATATAGTCAACTATAGTCCACTATATAGTCCACTATATAGTCCACTATATAGTCAACTATAGTCCATTATATAGTCCACTATATAGTCCACTCAAGTCCACTATATAGTCCACTATATAGTCCATTATATAGTCCACTATAGTCCACTATATAGTCCACTATATAGTCCACTATAATCCAGAATATAGTCCACTATATAGTCTACTATAGTCCACTATATAGTTGACTATACAGTCCACTATAGTCCACTATATAGACGACTATATAGTCCAGTATGGTCCACTATATCGTCCACTATATAGTCCACTATAGTCAGTATATAGTCCATTATAGTCCACTATATAGTCCACTATATAGTCCACTATAGTCCGCTATATAGTCCATTATAGTCCATTATATAGTCCACTTTATAGTCCACTATATAGTTCACTATAGTCCACTATATAGTCCACTATAGTCCACTATATAGTCAATTATAGTCCACTATATAGTCCACAACTGTCCGCTATATAGTCCATTATAGTCCACTATATAGTCCACTATATAGTCCACTATAGTCCGCTATATAGTCCATTATAGTCCACTATATAGTCCACTATAGTTCACTATATAGTCCACTATTCCACTATATATTCCACTATATAGTCCTCTTTTCCACTATATAGTCCACAATAGTCCACTATATAGTCCAATTTTCCACTATATAGTCAACTATAGTCCACTATATAGTCCACTATATAGTCAACTATAGTCCATTATATAGTCCACTATATAGTCCACTCAAGTCCACTATATAGTCCACTATATAGTCCATTATATAGTCCACTATAGTCCACTATATAGTCCACTATATAGTCCACTATAATCCAGAATATAGTCCACTATATAGTCTACTATAGTCCACTATATAGTTGACTATACAGTCCACTATAGTCCACTATATAGACGACTATATAGTCCAGTATGGTCCACTATATCGTCCACTATATAGTCCACTATAGTCAGTATATAGTCCATTATAGTCCACTATATAGTCCACTATATAGTCCACTATAGTCCGCTATATAGTCCATTATAGTCCATTATATAGTCCACTTTATAGTCCTCTATATAGTTCACTATAGTCCACTATATAGTCCACTATAGTCCACTATATAGTCAATTATAGTCCACTATATAGTCCACAACTGTCCGCTATATAGTCCATTATAGTCCACTATATAGTCCACTATATAGTCCACTATAGTCCGCTATATAGTCCATTATAGTCCACTATATAGTCCACTATAGTTCACTATATAGTCCACTATTCCACTATATATTCCACTATATAGTCCTCTTTTCCACTATATAGTCCACAATAGTCCACTATATAGTCCAATTTTCCACTATATATTCCACCATATAGTCCAATTTTCCACTATATAGTCCACTATAGTCTGCTATATAGTCCTCTATGCCAGGGGTTCTTAACCTTTTTGACCTTGGGGCCCAACCTTTCCAGTACAGAGGGACCCGGTGCCCATTTAAATTTTAACACTGAATTGGTAATCATACTCTTGATTATATTTGTATTCAATAACGACATCTAATGTACCCCAATCAGACGGAAGAGGACGAGGAAAAGAGACATGAGTGCTGCTGTGCTCCTGTTAATGTATGAGTATTTAAGACAATAACAGAGAACTGTGCCTGTCTCTACAGCAGTGGTACTCAACCTTATTTTACCAAAGAGCCACACTGTTGAAAAAACACTTTAGCAAGAGACACAATACAAACCGGGAATTTAAGGTAGATAATAGATCAGATAATCTGTAGTTGAAATGAAATAAAACAGTGGATTGGTGGATAATTATGAGGTTAAATGGGATACAAATGTCTGTATAATGTCAGATGAAACAATATGTCACTAATTTTAATTTTATTTTTTATTTTATTTATCACAGACATCAGGCTAAAACCTTCTATCTCAATTTTTCATGATTTTAATTTGTTTTTATAAATCAGTGCTATTGGTCAGTCTTAACTGCCAGTGGTTTTAACTCATTTTAAATCAATAAAAATATGTCAAAAGATACATTTTTTTTCATTCCATGAAAAGTGATCATTTTGGAGATACCAGTCTTTGGCCCAACACCAGGATTATGAAAGTTCACCTGGCCTAAAGATTTTTTTAGATATTAGAATGAGCTGAGTTTGAGCTCTGAGATGCTTTTCAAAGAAAATGATTAATGATAGTTGGCTATTTGGGTATTTATAGCTCACACTGGGGCCTTTACTGGAGTTCTGTGGCTTCATTGACATAAAAGAGATACGCTTTAATTTTTTTCCACTTCTTATTAATTCTTTAGTTAAAGGTGGAGGGGCCTCATAACTGTCTTTGCCCTGGGCCTCTAAATGACTAAAACCAGCCCTGCCTCACACCTGCAGCTCTCCAGACACATCGTTTCACGCTGCCTCATTTTGGAGCTTTGGTTTTATATTTCTGCTCTTTTGACAATATTTATGATCATTAGTGCATTAAAGATCAAATAAAACACCCACGTTTGGACAACTTTTACTAGATATGACGTCATCTCCACATGTGATCCGTGTGAGTTATGCTCGTTGATGACGCACATCGGCACAGTTGTCATAGATCTGTGTGTGAGAGAGCATCGGCAGGAAACGAGGAAATGGGAAGCTTCAGATTAAACACCTCGATGAATGAACAAACTGAAGAGACTTCCTCTGCTCTCTTCTCTAACACACACTCCTCCGTCGAGCGCATCCGACGGTAATAAAATACGGATTTAAAATAATAAAGGCTTAAATTTGGAAGTTAAAGCCAGTCTTCTGTGTGTGGGTAAGAGATTTATTGATGTGACCTATCGTGAATCTTTACTGATGACGGTGTTTAGCGTCATAAAGGGTTTTACTTAAGGTTTTGTTTTTTCCAAGTAAGCCTTAAAAAAGCCGCAACTGGTCACTAAAGAGCCACATGTGGCTCGAGAACCGCGAGTTGAGTATTACTGCTCTACAGCCTCATGCCTCATATCAGTGAATGTGTGAAATTATACCTCATTATAAACAACTCATTCATTACATCAACAAACTTATTCAGAACTTCTGCTCTGGACTCGCGGCTGTCTTCTTCCACTTGTTCGAGCTTGTTAGTTAACTGACTAACGCATTACTGCCACCAAGTGGCGGTGAGGTGTATTACAACTGAGAGTCTCGCGGCCAATACTTACTCCTCGCGGCCCTCATAATAACTTTATGTATATAGCACTTTTTAAAACACACAGTTACAAAGTGCTTCACAAAACCCATAAGGGGCAAACAGATAAGCAAACAACATAACAAACATACCCCCAAATAAGTAACACAAACGACACAATTACAATACACATACACACAAAAGCAAAACAGAGTGGGGTAAAGATTATAAAAAAGCTAATCTATAAAAATAAGTTTTTAGCAGCTTTTTAAAAGAGGCTACAGATTCGGCAGACTTAATGTTACCAGGAAGGCTGTTCCAGAGTTTAGGAGCTGCCACAGCAAATGCACGATCACCTCTAGTTTTAAATTTTGAACGGGGGACTGTTAGAAGACCCTGATCAGACGATTGAAGGTGGCGACTGTTGGAATAGGGACTCACTAGATCATTTATATATGCAGGAGCTAGTCCATGCAGGGCCTTGTATGTGATTAATAAAATTTTGAAACTGATCCTAAACGTAACTGGAAGCCAATGAAGAGATGCAAGAACTGGAGTGATATGGGCATGATGACTAGTGTGTGTTAACCTAGCTGCTGCGTTTTGTACTAACTGAAGACGTGAAATGGAGGACTGACTCATACCAGAGAAGAGAGGGTTACAGTATTCTAACCGGGAAAAAATCAGGGTGTGGATTCACGGCCCACAGGTGAAATAAAGGATTTTTTTTGGCGGCCCACTAGCAGGGGCTCGTGGCCCAACCATGGGCTGCAGCCCTATGGTTAAGAATCACTGCACTATGCCACTATATAGTCCACTATGCCACTATATAGTCCGCTATATAGTCCACTATGCCACTATATAATAATAATAATAATAATAATAATAATAATAATAATAATAATAATATCTTGAATTTATATAGCGCCTTTCAAGAAACCCAAGGACGCTTTACAGGAACTCATATACATGGACAAACTATGTGAGGGGTAGGATGAGTGTAAGGGCTGGTTTAGTGAAGACTGTAGGCTGTGGTGAACAGGTGGTGCTTGAGACGTTTTTTGAAAATGTCCAGAGATGGAGCGCTACGAATGTCTGCAGGAAGAGTGTTCCAGAGGGTGGGGGCTGCAGCACTGAAGGCTCTGTCTCCATAGGTTCGGAGTTTGGTTTTGGGCATGGAAAGTAGGCCGGTGTCTGAAGATCGAAGGTTGCGGGATGGTGTGTATGGATGGAGGAGATCAGAAAGGTACTGGGGAGCCAGAGCATGGAGAGATTTGTATGTGAGGAGGAGGACTTTGTAGTTGGTACGGGACTTGATAGGGAGCCAGTGGAGGTGGATGAGGGTCGGAGTGATGTGTTGCCAGGGTCTAGTGCGGGTGAGAACTCTAGCTGCAGAGTTTTGGACGTACTGAAGCCTGTCCAGGGTTTTGCTGGGAACTCCAGACAGGACTCCATTACAGTAGTCCAGGCGGGAGGTTATGAAAGCATGAATGAGGGTTTCAGCCTCAGAATCAGGGAGTGATGGTCGGAGTCTGGAGATGTTCTTGAGATGATAGAAGGCAGATTTGGTGACAGACTTTATGTGGGACTGGAAGGAGAGGGTGGAGTCCAGGATGACGCCCAGGTTTCGGACCTCGGAGGATGGACAGATGGAGGTCCCGTCCACATCGAGCATGAGATCTCCAACCTTCTGCAGCAGCGCTTTGGGGGCCACCACCATGAGCTCTGTTTTATTGCTGTTGAGTTTGAGTTGGTTAGAGGTCATCCAGGCTTTGATGTCGTGGAGGCAGTTTACCAGGGAGTGGGGAGGGACTTGAGTGGATGGTTTGGTGCTGAGATAGAGTTGGGTGTCATCTGCATAAGGGTGAAAGCTGAGACCGTGTTTGTGAATAATCTGTCCAAGGGGAAGCATGTAGATGGTGAAAAGGAGAGGTCCAAGAACAGAGCCTTGAGGCACGCCCTGGTTAACTGGGGCGGGGGATGAGTGAGAGGTGCCGATGGTAACAAACTGTTTTCTTTGTGAGAGATATGAGTGAAACCAGGAGAGAGCTGTACCAGTGATGCCAAGATGGTGAGACAGGCGGTCAAGGAGGATGGTGTGGGATATTGTGTCGAAGGCAGCGGTTAGGTCAAGGAGAACGAGGAGGCTGATGTGTCCAGAATCTGCAGCTGTGAGGAGGTCATTGGTTATTTTGATAAGGGCGGTCTCTGTGCTGTGGTGAGTGCGAAATCCTGATTGAAGAGGTTCATGGAGCTCATGGTTGGACATGTGTTGCTGGAGTTGGGCAGCGACTGCTTTTTTGAGAATTTTGCTGATGAAGGGAAGGTTGGAGATCGGTCGATAGTTGGAGAGGTCCTCCGGGTCTGACCCAGGCTTCTTGATGATGGGGGTTACTGAGGCAGTTCTGAAGGATGAGGGGACAATTCCAGATGATAATGAGGATGAGAATTCCAATATATAGTCCACTATTCCACTATAGTCCACTATACAGTCCACTTTTCCACTATATAGTCCACTATGCCACTATATAGTCCACTATAGTCCGCTATATAGTTCACTATGCCACTATATAGTCCACTATATAGTCCATTATATGCTGTTCACTATAGAGGGGGTAGGGAGCAGGGAATGAGTGAGTGGTTTAGGACAGCCTTAACCTTCAACTGTCAGCTTCATTTTCACAGTAATCATGGGAAAAAACTTAGCACTGATGATCAATGATTTTCGATGATAAAAAGTCAAATGAGAAGCAAAAAGGCACAAAAACTGAGATATAAAAGTCAAACTTATTAGTTCCAATGATCAAAACACAAATTTAATACCAGAGGATGTTTTTTTTACATCAAATATATAAAACAGAAAGTCACAGTTTAATCAAAGCAGAAGATTGTGAGTCTAAAAGGTGCAACTATGGGATTAGAGCTCAAAGACATGAGTTTAAACAAAAAGTAAGGCAATTTGTGTTTGGTACATTATTTCTTTGTTGTAACAATGCTTCTTGGCCATACATTTTATACTGTTTGAAAGCCTGTTCATTACCCGTTTAAATGATGCCACACTTGTAAGGAACATGAACTTGTGGGATGAGCAGCAGAGCTGAGTATGTGGGTTGCGCTCATAAAAAAGGTGCCAAATCTTCTCTGCCAATGCCAAACAGCTTATTGTTACAACAAAGAAATAATGTCCCAAACACAAATTGCCTTACTTTTTGTTTTAAGTTTAGTTGTGAGATGCAAAATTGAAAAAAGGAACTGAAAACACAAATTAATTTCTTTTCCCACATTCCTGACTTTTATCAAGTTTTTATTATCTCTACTTTTTCTTTTTCTAATTTATATCTTAAATCATGGAGGTTTAGTTTAGTTGTTAATACTGGAGGAGAAGAGCAGACCTTTTTTTAAAGATTCTCTCCTAAGCACTCTTCTCACGATCCATGCACCAACGTCTACAGGATCTTCTAAGAATGGGCAGGCCATTTTCCAAGAGCACTGATTGGTCAGGAGGCGGTGCTTTTATACTCGCTGATCTCGTATCCAGAACATAACCTGCTCCGGAGCAGGTTAGCCGTTTAGCATAAGTTACCGCAGTGATTTATCCCGGTAAGAAGTGAACCAGTGTTGTCATAAAGAAAATCCAGGGTTAATCCTGAAGTTATCTAACCTGACACACCAGCTTGTGTTTCACACATCCATCTGGGAAAGCTTCAATAGGAAACGTTTGAGAAGAGGCAGAGGCTTTGGAAAAAACTCGGAGAGTGATTGGGTAAACGTTCTGTCATCACATCTCTATGGGCCAATCAGAGCAACAAAACACATGACGCTAACGAGCTACGCGTGTGCAGCTACTGAGTAATAACGCGAAACATGGCGACTATAGACATATCAGTACTCGACTTTTGTGGTTTTTGTAAAGAAAACAACTCACTGCTGTTCTTTGTTCTTCTTTTAACAAAGAAATGTCGTCAAGTTCTGATAAAACTGGCGCTTTAGCAGCATCCATGCTAATCTCTTCCTCCATAACTGCACCAGCTCTTGCTGCTGCTTGTTTACGTCATGACTCTGCTGCGCCTGAAGGTACTGCCCCTCATGCTGATTGGTCCTGTGACTTTCTAACTGGGCCCAAATGGTTCAGATGGCAGCTTTGCAAGATGGATTCACCAGTGAAAAACAAGGAAACGGGTGCATCCATCTGCTTTGCAAGTTTAAAAGTTATCTCGATAAGAGAAAATCCAGCTTTGTCATACAGGCCTCAGATCTGCTCTCCTTCAGTCCTGACTGAATACCTCTGTTAAAGCCTTTAAAGGATGCTGCAGCATCAGCTCAGTGTTAGATGAGAAAACTCAGACCAGATCTGTCCTTGCTGATCTATCTGGAGTGAATATCTCTGAATCGTTTCCCACTAGATAAAATAAATCCCAACAGTTTATTACTATTGGATGAACAGAAACAGGCCTGCCCAGTGAGTGGGACGTCCCCAGATGTGATTTAGTGATGATGTCACTATTGGTGCTAGGGTCCTGGCTAACATTGAAGCATTTTTTGCTGAAAAGTCTGTTTTCAACTTCTTTTTGCCCCGTTTTCAGGCTTTTTGCCACTTTCAACCTTAATTTTACTTACTTTGAGGACTTCTGCCCTACGCATTTCACTACTTTGATCCATATTTGTTATTTCTGGCCCATTTTTGCCCCTTTAAACAAATTTCTTGCTGCTTTCCCTCCAAATGTCACTAGTTTTTGTCACTTATAACCGGTTTTTGCAATATTTGCCGATTTTTGCCACACGTAAATGGATAAACAACATTATAACCACACTGCTTTCAGATTTTTGCCCTTTTTGCCACTTTTTACAGTTACACATTTTTGCTTCACTTATCAATTTTTTCTCTTCTTGCCCAATTTTGCCACTTTTATGACCTTTTTTTTGCTTCTTTTTGCTACTTTAAACCATTTTTTTTGCTGCTTTTTGCCCATGTATTGCTTCTTTTTGCCACTTTTAACCATTTTTGCTACCTTTTTTGATTTTTTTAACTTCTTTTAATTGGAGTTTTGTGTTTTCAAAACAATGCAGAAAATTATATACAAATGTATAGTTTCACACATTCTATTAATCTGGGAAAAGAAAAAGAAATAATAATAATCATAAAAAATCAATTAGAATAGAATAAAATTGAGTGTCATGCTATGTCACTTCTTTCAGTCATTCTCTCTTTCATGGGTTTGTCTTGTTAAAATAATCTATAAAAGGTTGCCATATAGAGTAATATGTGTTCCTTCTCTCTTAATGAGTATTTTTTCTAACTGTACATATGGCATTAAATCATTTAATAAAGCTGCGTGGGTTGGGGTTTTTCTGTTTCCAATTTAACAAGATCAGTTGTCTTGCTAACAGTGTCACATACTGAATCATGATGTTTTTGTTACTTGAGAGCTGCACAGTTGTAAGTTTCACTCCAAACAGTGCTAACACTGGATCAGGCAAGATCTGTTTCTGTGAAACCTCAGATAGAGTTTGAAATATCTTATTCCAAAAATTAACAATTCATGGGCAAACCCAACCAGAACATGTGCTAGAGAAGCTGGACCTTGTCCACACCTGTCACAGGATGGACTCACTGAAGAAAACATTCTGGACTTTCAGTTTGGACAGGTGCAATCTGTGTAGTATTTTAAATTGCAGAAGTCCATGTCTTATGGATACAGATGAGGAGTGTACATTGTCCTGGGCCTTTGTCCATTGGTCGTTCAAGATTTCCACACCTAGATCCTCCTGCCAGGCTTCTCTTCGATGATCCAGTGCGGCTGTACAGTCTGTTTGAAACAGAGTGTCATGTATTTTGGATATAGATCAATTTTTTAATGGGTTGGACTGGAGTAGTGTTTCCATGATGGATTCAGGGGGCTGACAGGGAAAGGACGGAAATGTTCTCTTAACAAAGCTACAGATTTGTAAATATTTGAAAAAGTCTCTAATTGTGTAAATGAAACTTCTCCTGCAACTGTTTGAATGTGGGAAACATCTTACTAATATATAAATCTTTTATGGAGTGTACTCCTTTACGGTACCACTGGATAAATGTTGGATCAGTAAAAGATGGCCTGAGTATATGATTATTTATGAGCAGAGTCAACACAGAGCCTTTCTCCCAACCAAAGTGTTTTCTAATCTGTGTCCAGATTTTAACCGAATGAGAAACTACTACATGTCTGACTTTTAAGTCAGAGATAGGTAGGGGTGAGTAGACCATTCCTGCAATGAAGAGGGATGACAGCTATGATTTTCATCCTTGACCAATCAGCCCCCCGTGTGCGACACCAAAAAGATATAGATCTTATGTTAAATGACCAGTAATACAACTGAAAGCATGGCATTCCCATCCCTCCTAGCCTTTTTGACCTTTGTAAAAAACAAACTTTCCTAATTCTTGGGGTTTTCCCATTCCAAATATAATGGTATATTAAGAATTCTAGCTTTTGACAAATGATTTATTTATAAGGATAGGAATACACTGGAATAGAAATAAAAATTTGGGTAAAATATTCATTCTGATGATATTCATGTCCTGCTAATGAAATTGTGTTCTTAGCCCATCTTTTGAGGTTATTTTCCATTTCTTCATAAAGTTTCAAAAAGTTATGTTTGTAAGAATTTCTTACAAACATTGATCCCAACATATTTAAACTGATTTGAAATTGCAAATGGATAAGAAGTGAAAGCATTTGTACTTTGTTTTGCTTTTGATTTGATGGGAAATAATGTGCTCTCAGATAAATTCAGTTTATATCCTGACACCGGTCCACATTTCCTGAGGAGTGTAATTCTAATTGGTATCGATTTTTCAGGGTTTGTAATGTACAATAACAAATTGTCTGCATATAAAGACTTTGTGTTCTGTTCCTCCCCTTCCCCTCTGCTGGTTTTCACCCAAATGTGGGCGTGGTCACTCTGGAGAGAACAGTTGGCCCCGTCCCATGAAGGACACAAACCACGGTCAAGAGTCAAATTAAAATATTTATTTAATGCACTTAAAGTTAACTCTTCTTACAGCTGTGTTCAAATCTTTTTACACTTTCAGCAAAAATAAAACAAAGTGAAAAAATGTTAAAAACTGTGAGACAGTCTGTTCATCCTCTGGAGAAAAAACGGTGGAATGTCCTTTAAAAGCACAAGACCCCCGCTATCACATGACCTCACCACCATCACATGACCTCACCGCCATCACATGACACTTCACCGCCGTAGGAGAAACAGGAAGAAGAAAATATTCAAACATCTGTACAAACAGGAGGTCAGGGGAGTCACAGCTGTCGCCATGATGAGGGGCAGGGCCAAACAGAGAGGAGGCTGGTGGACGATGCGTTCGGGTGCCGCTTTAGTGTTGAAGAGAAACTCTCAGCTTCAGCTCTTCAGAGTCCTTGTGTCCTGCATCACCCGAATGCAGCGTGAGCTCCCATTAACAGTGAAACCTTTGAACCAATCCTTAAATCTCGCCGTTTTTGGGCGGAGTTTGACTCCAAACAAAGAAAGAAACAGATAAATGAGTTCATGATGCTGCTTTCACTGAAATACAAGTAAACAAAGAAACAGCTGATTGAAGGTAAACAGGAAGTCTGAGCAGGCGGTGTGATCACAGACGCTAACTCACTACTGAGCTCGTCACTGTCATGATGGCGGATAGAGCCTGGAGGAACATGATTTCCCCTCTTTACATATCAGCCGTTAACAGGTCCGATAACCATAAACACCATGTCTTTAGATCAACCAGTGTGATTTCAATCATCCATGGTATCGATCAGGAACAGAGCTGTGTGTTAGAGGAACGTTTCACCCTCCTGTCCTGGAGCTGACCATGTTAGTGCGTTTTAAACAGAGTGCAGTGTTTGTTCTCTTCATTCCTTTCCTACATGCCGCTCTCATCATGGCGTATTTTAAAGCTTTGGTTTGTTTAGGGATGCCCCAATCCATCAATAACTGATCATTATCGGCCGATCTATCTCTGATCTCTCAGTCAGATTCAATCACTCAAACCATCAGCTGTGGTTAACCCTCAGGTGTCTGAGAGCCGCTCTGATTGGCTGCAGCTCATTGACCTGTCAGCCAATCAGCATCAAACACATCAGAGCAGTCAGCCACATTACTCTGAACGACAGCAGCCATGCAGAGTTGTTAGGAGGTGAAAGAATGTTGTGTTCCTGCGTTCCTGGGTGCTGATGTGTAGAGACCAAAGGAGGAGTCTGAGGATGAAGAGCAGTCTAACACACTTCATCACTGATGAGGAGAGTGAACTACACCTCTGCACTCAGGACGTCCTGCTGCTGGTTGATACCATCAATCATTAAAATTATACAGACCATACTGACTGACTAAATCAAAGTACGGGACTGTTCTGAAGAAATTAGTCCTGATCCATGCGGACCATGATGGAGTTAACGCCACCTGAGACCACAAAAAGCCGTCAGAGCTCCAAGTGTCAGAAGAAGCAAGAACAATAAAGTTTTAAAGAAGAAGAGGGAAAACAGGGATGTCTGATCACAGAGAGTGAAGTCAACCTCCTCTTGGTCACATGACTCCGTCTCTGCTGTGACTGAAATCGCGGAAGAGCTCAGTGAAGACTGAAACTGTTTATAAGAGTAAAACCTGAACCAGTAGTGGCTGGACCTGATGGAGAGACGAAAACTGACCACAGAAGCACAGACAGCAACTTTAGCACTGAGCTACATTAGCACTGAGCTATGCTAGTATCAAGCCACATAAGCATTGAGCTACATTAGCACTGGGTTTCAGTAGCAATGAGCTACATTAGCCAGTGCTATATTAGCACTGTACCACGTTAGCACTGAGCTACATTAGTTCCTACTGAAAACCAAGTAGTTCAATGCTAGCTCATTTTTCTTTAAAAGCTTGCAGACCTAACGGTTTTTACGGAGGCCCTCAGAGGACAGGAGCTGAATAAATAGATAATGTTTCTGCCGTTTACCAAAAATGTCAAGCTTCAAATGAAACAGTGATCAGAGGAGGGTTCTTCCATGGGCAGAAGATGGTAGTTTGTGTGTACCAGAAAGTTTGGGACGAACAGGATCAGTTTTTTAGCCCTGAGTGTAGCCAGAGATGCTGAGGGGATCACTTGTGTGTTTTTTAGTGTCACGAAGAGTTTTGAGGACTCGGGCTGTCAGCATGAACTCAGATTCAGCCCCAGTCTAGCACAATATAAAATAATTTATTATTACTATTAGACTAGCACAATAATAATAGCCTGCTGCTACCTTAGCAACAGGCCAGCTTAGCAGCTGGCTACCTTAGCAGTGGGCTACCTTAGCAACAGGCTAGCTTAGCAGTGGGCTACCTTAGCAATGCGCCAGCTTAGTAGCCGGCTACCTTCGCAACGGGCCAGCTTAGCAACGGTCTACCTGAGCAACAGGCTACCTTAGCAGCAGGCCAGCTTAGTAGTGGGCTACCTTAGCAGTGTGCTACGCTAGCAGTGGGCTACCTCAGCAGCAGTCTACCTTAGTGTCTTTCAAGATGATTAGCAGCATGGCTTTATTTTAAAAGTTTAAACTTACTTAAAGTAAAAGGATGCATTTGAACCACTTTAAACATTTTCTATGTATGGGACACAGGCGGCCCGGTGTTTGGACTGTCCCATTTACAGATCACAGTCTACCAAACGGTCAGGTGCACATCCCAAATGTGGCTCCTTCCCCTCCCCGCTCTCTCTCTGATTTCAGACACATCCTTGTCCCGTCCTCTCTAAATAAAGGGTAAAAGCTGCAGAAGGATATTTTCACAGTAAAGTGTTGTTAGCATTTAGCCACATTAGCCGTTAAGTCATTGTTTTATTTTCTAAAAAGGAAATCTAACTTTATGGATGATCTCGTCATTCTGCTTTAAGAACCTCCTGTTAATCAGTGTCCTATGTGGTCAAATATATTACCATGCCATCAAACATGATTATTAGAGTTTAAATAAATAAAAATAAAATGTTTTAAAGAGCTGTAAAAACATGAAACCCCTCTGAGTGATAAAGAGACAAAAACGCTTTTAAAGTAATAAGAGTCAGCTTAGGAGCCATATGTAACTGTGGTTGAAGAAGTCTGCAACGTCAGAGACCCTTTTCTTAACTTACAGGTGCAGTGTTAAATATGAAGGAACGTCTCAGGGTTTAGTCCCTGCATCAGCTTCTCTCATTCAAACTAAACCAATATTTTAACCATCGATGCGATCAGACAAACCAAAGATTTCAAACATCAGAGCTCCAGATCCAGATCCAGATCCAGATCCAGATCCAACCTCTTCTCCTAAAGCTGCCCATGTTTTTTTGCAACAGAACCAAATCTGACTTCCTGATCCTGCTGATCTCTGCAGCGTGGACATCGCCTTTAAACGTTCCGACAACACACTCATACTCCTGCTGACAGAACAACAGAGAACCGTCCGGAACGTTCTCTGGAGCTTGAGTGATGAGACTGAGATGTTGGAGAATGTTTCCTGTTTGGTTGACTGTGCTTGGAAATTTTCAAGCATTTTCATGGAAATTTGGGAAACGTTGCCATATTTCGGGGATTGTGGGCTGAAATTGATTTAAAGTTTTTTTATTTTCCAGGGGTGGAGTCAGCTTAAACAGATGATGGTCATGGCGAGCGGCCCAACATGCCGGATAACTGGACAGGGTTTATTTCTTACACCGGCAAGATTAAAAGTCTTAATCTTTGTCGTCTTAGATGACTGAGGGTTAAAGATCTACAGATGTGGACGGCCCCATGCCTGGGCTACTTTGAGTCCGCTGGCCGGTGGTATGGTTTCACCAGTGACCATGTTATCTGGTGACATGTGTGTCAGTGGTTGTAGTTTTAACTGCTGATCCCTGAATATTCTCTGGTTAGTGTCAGAAATGCTGACTTTGATTATTTCCCCTGGTGGTGATTTGGTTCTGAATGTTTTTGTCTGATGGAGCAGCTTTAAAATTCCTAAAAATAAAACTATTAGTGTTTAAATGTACATTTGTGGGGCTTTTATCTAAATAGAGCTGTATTTATACTGTCGTTTAAGGTTTGGTTCGTTCTGATCCATCAAACATTAAAGTCGACAGTTCCATTTAAACTCCTGCTTCTGAAGGTTTCTCAAACGTTTACTGCTAGTGTAATTTCAAAATAAAATGGCACCCTGTCAGCTCAGTTTCTGTTGGTCTCTCCATCAGATCTCTCCGTCCTCCCGCTCAAGTGTCACTTCCTGTCTCATGTCCTCTCCTCTCTGTCGGCCCTCACCAGGCCCACTGAGCACATGCGGTGGATGTGCTGTGGTGGTCTAGATGTTGACGGAGGGTCCCTGTGCGGCGGTTGTTGTGCTGACGCTGGGATGTCGGGGTGGGGCCAGGTCGAGCAGGGCGCTGACGGTGCCGGCCACCTGGGGGAGCCCTCGCTCCTCCAGGATGTGCAGAGGAAGACACAACTGCGTCTATGCAGACGGACACCACAGAAGAAGACAGACAGCAGGGACAAAAGAAAAAAAACAACGGAAAGGAGAGTCAACGGATGGTAAAACAAACTAATGAGTAAAAGAAGAGTAACCATGGCAACAGAAGGAGGAAGTGAGGAGCGGAAACAGAAAGTGAAAGAAAAAAGAACTGATGAAGGGAAGAAAAGACGAGAAGCAGACAAAAGTGAAAACGAGAGACTCAGAAATATACGGGCTCTGATCACTTTATTAGGTACACCTGATGACATCAATATCTTATCAGCCAATCACAGGGTAGCAAAAGCACGCTGAAGGTCAAAGAGCCTGAAATGGTCCTAAAACAAAGACCAGTGTTTGATTAGCAGCCAGGACCAAGACCACCCGTCCTTTAATACCCAGGATGGTTCGTCTTTAGCTCAAACATCCTGGTGAAGGTTTAAACGGATGACTTCCTGTTTTAAGTCTGTGATGATTCAAAGAGGCGGGCTATGGAGATCAGGGTTAGGGGTCAGAGAAGCAGCTGTAGTAAACTCGCTGCTAGAGCTAGATTAACAGTAAATCAGCCTCAGACAGGAGGAATAAATCTCTCTGTATTCTGATGGGCGTCGTGACCTAGCCGCTCTGGGATGTGCTCCTCAGAGGGCGAGGACACGCCATGGTCAGAGCAAAACACTGCACATACCGTGGAAATTACCTAAAGGATATAAAGCCAGTAAAGACAGAGACAGGAAGTGAGGGGAGGTCCTGGGTCATTTATTCATGTTCAAAGAGAGAAGCAGGGGAGAGGCACAGTCTGATAAAAAACAAACATCTTCATCTTCACTCTTCATCTTTATAAAAACATCTCAAAGTCAAGTTTCACCAGGTCAGAGTAACAAGTGGTCCCAGGTAGGGATGGTCATGACACTTATCTCCCTATTCAACATAAAACCAGGCCACTCTGTTCACTGAGCTCGTTTAGATCCGGGCAGTAGAGCAGGGAGGAAGGAACGCCTTTAACCAGCTAGTGGCACTGCATCACGGCTTACACGCCATCTGACCACAAACGCAGGATTGAATCACTAAAAATAAAGACAACTGATTTAACTGACTAGTTATTCTGGCACTGACTAGTGAGGGCCACCATTAAGCCTGTGCTCTGCATCGAATCTATGACATCAACGCCTACGCCGCCATTAGCACTACACGCTAGTCAGCACTGCGCGCTAGTTAGAACTAAGAGCAAGTTGGAGCTGAAAAATACTGATCAGGCAGTGGATGGAATATTTTATTATCTCTAAAGGATGATATCATCAAAGGCAGAGGATGGAACTTTTTATAAGCTACGAAGGATGGTATCTTTAACCCTCGGATCCTACTATGTCCGTTTTGAGGAAATTCATCATTTTTATCATCATTTTTTGAGTTGACAGTCACATTTTTACAGATTTGGGCATCAAATTTGGCCAAAGTTTGTATTTTTCTTCATATTAAAAAAAACAAACAATAACAACAACAAAAAAACAACAACTGTGTAACCCATAGAACTCGACTGACGCGAAATAGCTCCATCCATCCTTGTTTGTCCGAAATTGGACACATAGACATTGTTTACCTTCCATGGACTCAGGCTGTTGAGAGTGCTATTTCACCCACTAAACATCATCAGAATTAAATGAATCGATTCATGCCACTAGATATGGATGTCTGAGAGTGGGCTACATGTGTAAGGAAAAGTTTGTGTGCTCCTACGTGTGTGCGAATCTGCGTCTATGTTTACAGCCGGACATGCCGTAAGTGGAGTGTTTACAGGCGAAAATGTTACCTCTGAGTACTGCAGTCTGGGACTAAGAAAGAATGACATTTGGACAATTTCAACTTTGCCCTCAATTCATAGCAAGTGGGTGGACATGCATGAGGATGCACGGGTCCTTTTGATCAATAGGTAAGAATATATCATATCTCAAAGATGCAGTAAATTTATATCTGCGCGTAATTGGCATATTTGTGGGCACATTTTGGTTGGAGGTGGAAATGCGCGTGTTTGTGATTATCCTACATATATCCTCTGATTCTTTATGCCTGTACATAAAATAAACCTAACATGAACAAATGCATTCGCTCGCATATGATTTTGAAGAGGATGAGGCTCAAGAAAAGGATGGTAAAACTGGCTTGTTTTACGCACCGATAGACTCATCTGTTTAGCATGGACACTATCGCACTGAATCCAAGTCACAGGCATAGTGTACAATAACTGGCATAAAAAGGGTGTAACATTGAATTTTTTAATGTTTTTTTGTAGTAGTGGGGGTTTAAGGTTTTGAAGAGATTTGTAGCAGTGAAAGTTAAAAAAAAATGTTGAAAAATTATTATTTTATCAACACCTTTCTGCATGTCCGTTTTCTGGACAAAAAAGGACAGATGGAGCTAAAAATTACAAGGGAGCAAGAGTTAAAGGCAGAGGATGGAATGTTTCATGAGCTATAAAGGATGGTATCTTTAAAGGCAGAGGATGGAATGTTTTATTAGCTATAAAGATGGTATTAGGGGTGCGTGGTATATGCGCTAGACGGTATAAATGATATAAATTTGGCCTACGGTAGAGATTTGGACTCTACTGACCAATTGCTATAACGCTTGTTAATGACATCGATTTGCCTCAGCGTGAGTTAGCAGGCAAAAACATGTGTTTTTTCCTCTCAAAGTCTGATGGCTATACCACAACTAAGTCAGTGTGCCGTCTCAGTCAGTCTGCCTGGGGCTTTAACACAAGCTAAGTGCTGCTTTGGCTGGTTGCAGAGACCAGCGCTGCAGGTCTTCCTCTTACAACGGCATAAACAACCGTTTAAAAGTCTATTTTAACTTAAGACTTTCTTTT